>NC_138775.1:126325250-126650206 GCF_965119305.1 Pelophylax lessonae
GCCACCTCCCTTGTCAGCTTGCCTAATAATAATTTCCTCATTGTTCTTTAGACTCTTAATTGTATCCATCATATTTTCACCAATCCCGAGACCCTTCACTTGGTACTTATGCTTGTTGGGCATCCCGTTCTTGTTCTGACAAACCTGTTTGATTTCCTCCAGCACTACCTCATAAAAAGTTGGTATAAAATTGCCCTTTGCCCAATGAGGGAAAAAGGATGACTTGGGTCTAAAGGAGGTGTGTATCAGGGTTTTATCTGTTCCAATAAGTTCCGGAACTACTGGAAGATCGTCACAACCCCCCTCTTCGAAAAGACTCTCGAGGATGGTTAGTGCGTCTTCTTCCCTACCATTATTCTGGGTCGGATTAACCGGAATAGCAGATCCTGAGTCCGGGTTCTTTTTGAGGGCATAGAATCTTTTAACTGTAAGCCCTCTGATATATTTATTCAGGTCAATAAATACCTCAAAGAGATTTGGGTAGCTGGGGGGGGCGAAGTTGAGCCCCTTTCTAAGCAGGTTTAGCTCAGTTTCCGTAAACACCGTTCCTGAAAGATTGTAAATTTTAATGGTGGAGTGTGTTCCACCTATCTCCGCCCTCTTTTTGGTCTTTTTTCCTCCTCTTTTTCCTCTCTTTCCCTTTCTCCCCTTTTCCTTGTAGGATACCTCTGGGGGAGGGAGTTGAGATGTTTCGAGGCTATGGGGGTGAATCCCCCCACAGCCCCCTGCCCTAAAAAAATAACTGGCTGGGGCTGTGTTCCTTCATTCTGGGCAACGGTCCCAACCATGTCTGTAGCACTGGTTAATGTGGGAGCGGTATCTAGGGTTCTATCTTCCACCGTTTCACTGGAGGTATGGTTGACGGCAGGCTCAGGCCTACCGTTTAAACTCCTCCTCATGGGGGCCATGCAGGAATTTTTTGTATTTGGTTTAATACCTGCATTTGTCCCAAAATGCGATTTGTCTTTCCTGGTGTTATTGGTATGGCTGTTGTTCCTTGCACTTCTTTTATTTTTGTTTTTATTGTTTTTATTATTGTAATTAGAGAAGGGCTTATTTATTTTTCCAGACCTGACCTCCCCTTGACTGGTGTGTCCAGTTCTTGGGGAGTTATTCTGTTCAGCCCACCTGGACCCCCTAGTATTCCTGGATAGTGAACGCGGACCAGGACCCCTTTTCCAGTTGAATTCCCGTCCCTCTTGATAGTCCTGCCTATCCCTTTCAAATTTGCCCGATTTTTTACTGATAAGCTCGGTCTCAAAACTCACCACCTGTTCATTTACATTCTCATCCCACGTGTTAAATGAAGCTATGTCTACAAATTCAGCAAGCTGTTCTTGTATATCTTTCAAATCTGTACGAATTGTTTCTAAATATCTCTGTCTCTGCTTTATAATTGATTCTAACAAAAATTTATTGCACTCTCTCATTTTGGCTAACCACTCGGTTTGCAAGTCCTCGTCCAGCCAGAGGCACATTTTAGTGAGTCTTAAACCCCTTGGGATCCGATCGACCTCGAGGTACTTCTCTAAAAGCAGAATGTCCCACCACTGGGTCATCTCTTTTTCCAGAGTTCGTCTTAATCTATAAAAGAGGGACACCATGGTGTCTTCCCTGTCCACAGTGTCTGTCTCATCAATGCAGATACTGTCTGCAGTAGTCCGCTGCTCATATGTATTGATACTGTTGCTGAAGCCTTTGGCCAGAGAAAGTCTTCTAAGTTCCCGCTCTTCAATGGATAAAACCATACTTTCACCTTTGCTCGATGTGGTCCGTGACGCACAATTTCAGTCACTTGAAGGAGCTGGTACTACCACTGCTGCTGGAGTCCCCACTTATGAAAGCTCCAAAAAACAATAAGGTGTAGCCACCCTTCTCCTGCGCTTGGTATCCAGACCCCTTGACCACACACTTCACGGGACTGACAACTGGCTTCTCAGATGGCTAAGGTCTTGCTGCCCTTACGGACTGGGGTAGTCCACCGATACTAAAGGCAAAAAAGAACAAAAAAAGGGCGCACCGACCTAGCGCATTATCCTCAATAAAAGGCTTTATTTAAATAACATAAAAAATGGCTACTATATAATATTGTACAGTTGCGATGTTGCGTGCATGCGTGTGTGCGTTTGTGCATTAGCCTGCAGGCTCCTTGTGGGCTATGTATGTGGTTGTGCATGGGCGCTCACACGCGTATGCAACAAGGCTGCACCAACATTAACAATAAAAGCAAACAGAATATGCACATGGATAAATACAAACACTGGTTCTTGATTCCATCAAACATATAGTGGCCCAAAATGATCCATGATTGCACATTTAGAAGGGTAGAGGCTTCCCAATTAGAGACATTAATAATATCGTGACCTGAATACTGGAATTAATAGAAGCGCTGATGTATAATACAGTAGGATGGGATGCTGTGTATTGTGGGCGGTGTTGACGTCTGTCAGGCCAATGCTGTGATAGAGAGAGTTGCCCTGGAGACGGACCGCCCCGCTGTACACTGCCTCCCCTGGTACAGGAAGTGACGTCGGCGGAAGTGACGCCGGCGGAAGTGACGATGGGTGGAACGCATGACGCAATAACCCGGAAGTAGGGTAGCGGCGTGCGTTCCACGGAGCCGGTGATCGGTGTAACATGACCGATCGGCTCCACGATCCAGTACTGCCTGTGCCCCACTTGTCTAATAAAGCAGGTTAGGGGCACAGTGTACATTATTAGCCTTCTACCCCTCCTCGATCCCTTCCAGTGTGGAGCCCCCCCCCCCCTAATAGGATGAAGCCATCAAAGGGAAAATATGGAGAGGGCAGACTATCATGGGGAAAATATGGAGAGGGCAGAATACCACAACTATGAATAGATGAGTCTACAGCCTGGACCAGGTACAATAGATGGTAAAGGTAATATATAAAAATTGTGGGGTAACTACCTAATAATAACACTTGTATAGGCTGCTCTCTACTGTCAGTCCAGGGAATGTCCGCAATGATTTTAAGTGCACCGAGAAAGCATTTTTATTTGTTTTTAACATTAGCTCATGGTGTTTCTTCATTTAGACTTTGTTGCACTGTTCTTATGCATATGTTTTTATTTCACGTATATAATATTACCATTTTAACACTTGCATTTTATATTTATTTTTATTTTTATGATTGATGTTTGCCACTGCAAATTACCAATAATGTCACAAGAGAAGGTGGGTGGTGCTCTAGCCACACCCCCGGGGGAGGAGGCACTCCCACCTGGGGGCAGTGACTGGGTCGCCACCTCACTACATCATTATTTAAATCAAAGAGACAGTTATGACACAGTGACTCTGAGGAAGAGGCTGGTCCTCGAAACGCGTCAGTCATCTCATCATGGACGCTTATATGGACTAAACACGGACTTTTGAGCAATTCAGCTTGATATGCTATACCTTTATCTACGTCTGTGAGTAGCCATTTTTTATGTTATTTAAATAAAGCCTTTTATTGAGGATAATGCGCTAGGTCGGTGCGCCCTTTTTTTGTACTTTGCTGGAAACCCCTGTCCTGCCCCTTCCCCCCTTCCCCTTGGTGCTGATCCCCCATTGCCTGGATGAGTAATGTCCTCTGCCTGGTCGGTTGGGGGTCACGTATTGAGGATATGAGGTTCGGTAGTGTGAGTCCCATACACTATCCAATCTTTGAAGAAGATCTACCAACTCGAGATGTTTCTGGGAAATACAAGGTGGGGGTGTTGCTTTTGGGGGTGGGGGGGATGAGGGTAAGGGAGGGGGATATAATTGTCAATTCAGATTATTTAAAAATGAAGTAGCCATGTCACCTAGCCCTGCACGAGCGGTCTCAGGATATAAGGTAACCACCCTTGACGTAAGAGGTTTAGCCACCCCAGAGAAACGGTCACGTCTTCTATCAGATTTAAAACACAGTCATTCACATATGGCATTTTTACAGGAAATGTATTTTCGGAAAGATGCCATTCCCAGGCTATATAATAGGGATTTCGCCTGGGTGTATCATGCTCCCAATACCTAAATCAAAAGGAGTGAGTATTCTCATATCTAATTTTTTGCCCTGGGTGTTTAAAGAGGAGCTGATAGACCCAGGTGGAAGATTTTTGTTGATTAAGGGAAGGGTTGGTCAGACAACGGTAACTTTATTAAATGTTTATCTGCCTAACTCAGATCATATATCTTTCCTGACAGTCTCCATGGCAGCCTACGTGTGGGTTAACCCCGCCTCCTCTCCAATGGTATAGGACCCCCCTCTATAAATTTCAGCTTGCAGGCACAGCCATTGTTCCTTTTTTGTCCTTCTCCAAGGACCCTATTTGGATTATTTCCTGTTGAAATTTGGTCGGCTTACCTCAGAATGAAAGTCGGTGTCTATGTCCAGGGCCCAGCCACGGGCGGGTAAGTGACATTTAAAAATCCCCTTTGGCTGATAACTGTGCGGTGCTTTGGATGGCCGACGGATATCCTGACAGGGTCTGAAGATTTATCTTCCTCCATGGCAGCGTATTTGTTATATTTGTGTGTCTCAAACTTACTTTCTTTGCTATCCCTGGTGGCCCAATGGCGGCTGGAACGCTCCTTGCGTTCCAGCCATCTCCTTCCTGCTCCCCCTCCGTTCAGTCCGGCAGACGCATGCGCAGTGTGGGAATGGAGCTCCGCTCTCTGCCTGTGCACTTCGCCGCGATCGGAAGCGAGGCCTGGTCCGCGCATGCGCACTTGCGATCGCGGCGGGTCATCGCTGACGTCATCCTGGCGCGGAAATTTAAACACCTGTCAGCTCCAGTGCAAATGGGAAGCACTGTGGGCATAGCAACATCTTCCCGGTACCTTGTCCGTTGTGAATCCAGGTATGTGGGGCCGGATGCTGTATACCTTTTGGCGGTGTGCAGGGGGGGGGAGCGGTTGGATGCATATTAAGATGACACCTGAATGTTCCTTATTACCTTGTAGTGATCCGCTGTATGCTCTCTATTTCCTTGTCAGTTTTGGTTTTGCCTGAAACATGGATCCTGCTTCACCGCCCCCTTGTGGCCAGCCCTCTCACAACAGGTGAGTGCTGGTACATTCTAGGGGGATATGAAGGGAGGGATGCTGGCTCATGATTCATGGCTAAATCCTGTGTCTCCCTGGATTTCTCTTTCTCCCAGCTCTTCCAGGTCTGGTCAAGAAAGAGACCCTGTCAGGCCACGAAGAGAATCTTCTTCAAGGTCAAGACGCCGTGAGTCTCCATCAGGGAGCAGGCATGAAAGGAGACGCTCAAATTCCTCCTCCAGACACCGCACACACCGCCACAGTAGCCATACGGCCCAGAGAGCCTGCTGGAGTTGTGGGGCTCTGAAATGGGAAGATCCCATTACCCCACAAACGAAACAGAGAAGGTTTTTCAAACACCTGGGGAAAGAACGGCTAAACTTTCCGCTCCTTTCAGAATTAAAGGATGTCATTCTGGAAGAATGGAGTAAAGGGGATAGCAAGGCCTCCTTATCCTCCAAATTGGCTAAGTTGTATCCCTTTAAACCAGAAGAGGTCAGTCATCTGGAATCGGCTCCTCTAGTCGATGCAGCGGTCTCCAGACTAGCAAAACATGTTACCCTACCGCTGGACGATGCGGTTTCCTTTAAAGACCCTCTGGACAGGAAAATGGATCTAGATTTAAAAAGAATCTATATCACGGCCGGTGCGGCTTGTTAACCTGTGCTAGCATTAGCAGCCATGTCTAAGGCCATGGAAACCTGGGTTTCTGATGTCGAACTGAAATTAAGGAGTGTGTCTGAAGATGCAGTAGAAAACTCTCCTGTTCAGGAATTGAAGTTAGCTTCTGTGTTTCTTGGAGAAGCATCCATTGATGTGTTACGTCTCTTATCCAGATCCATGTTGGCTTCTGTCACAGCCAAACGGGCCCTGTGGTTGCGTCCCTGGCTGGCAGACCCAGCCTCCAAGCAGGCTTGGGGCAAAATCCCTTTTGAAGGATATTCTTTATTCGGAAACAAATTGGATAATGCAATTACTAAAGTGACGGGTGGAAAGTCAGGTTTCCTTCCCCAAGATAGGCGCCTTTTTGGCCCTAAGAAGCAGCAACCAAGAAAGCAGTTTGCAGAGCGTTCAAGAGATGCCCGCTCATACAGGCCTGGGCGAGATTATAGGAGAAATTGGAAAGGAAGCCAAGCATCCTCTCGTAAGTCGGTCAGAGGCTCAGCACCTTCCGGGCAAGAAACTTCAAAGTCTTTTTGAGATTGGGCCCGTTCAGACATGCCAGGTGGGGGCGCGCCTGCTCCACTTTCAGCGTGTCTGGGCGGCCTCAATCTCAGACTTCTGGACCATCCAGACAGTGTCCATAGGACATACATGGACTTTCTTGACAGATCCCGTTTCCAGGTTCATTCCCACTCGCTTGCCTTCTCAGGACGAGAAAAGAAGTGTTTTGCTCGACTATGTAAGCACTTTGGTGGCTCAGGGCGCAATAGTTCCGGTGCCCGTGCAGGAAAGATTCCAAGGCGTATATTCGCCCCTCTTTCTAGTACAGAAAAAGAATGGATCTTGGCGCCCTGTGATAGATCTCACCTATCTCAACAGGTTCATAAAGAACGCAAAGTTCAAAATGGAGACCTTATCTACCATTCAGAAAGCAGTGCTTTCAGGAGACTGGCTGGTATCAATAGATCTCAAAGACGCGTATTTCCACGTGCCTATAGCAGTGAACTTCCACAAGTACCTTCGTTTCGCGATAGAACATCAACACTTCCAGTTCATCTGCCTTCCTTTTGGCCTGTCCACACCCCCAAGGGTGTTTTCCAAGGTCCTTCTGGCTGTGGTAGCTCTAATCAGAACAAAAGGTGTACATCTACATCACTACTTAGACGATCTTCTACTGTTATCACAAAACAGGGATCAATTTTTGTCCCACAGGGACCTGGTCACCACAACTCTCATGGAGTTCGGATGGTTGTTGAATCTACAAAAAAGTCATCTGGAGCCCTCTCAACATCTGGTCTATCTAGGGGCTCAATTCAACACCGTTCAGAATACTCTTTTTCTGCCTCTAGAGAAAATCCCGGTGGTCCGGGAGAGGATCCTTCCAGCCCTCTCCTCCTCTTTTCTGACGGCATCCCAGTGTCTCAAGATCATCGGCACTATGGTCTCAATGGCCCCTATGGTCAAGTGGGCACTGTGGCGAATGCGGCCCTTTCAAAGGGGCTTCCTTCTGCAGTGGAATCCAGAGGAACGCGAGCAGCGTATCTTTATTTCCCACAGCATGAGAAGCAGCTTATTATGGTGGCTCCAACGCAAGAACCTGCTCAATTGCCATTCTCTAGTTCCAATCACTTGGGTCATCATTACAACCGACGCCAGCAACTCTGGTTGGGGAGCCCATTGCATGGCAGAGATGGCTCAGGGGAGATGGCCTCCACAAGCCCACTCCCTGGTCTCCAACATCCTGGAGCTTTTGGGCGGCTTTTCTAGCTCTTCAAGCTTTCCACCACCTAATAGAAGGCAAATCCGTGCTTCTTCGAATGGACAACACCATGGCAGTGGCTTATGTGAAGAGACAGGGCGGAACCAGAAGTCTCTCCCTTCTTCAGGAGTTAGACCCAATCATGACATGGGCCCAAGCCCATCTGTTCAACATCTCGGCGGCCTACATTCCGGGGCCACAGAATGTCCAGGCAGATTTCCTTTCCAGAGTCCAGTTGAATCACAACGAGTGGTCTCTCCACATCGACTCATTCAAGTGGATTCTGTCACTAGGGGTCTCACCCGAAGTAGACCTGTTTGCATCTCCATGCAACCACAAGCTGGACCGGTACTTCACACGCAGCAGGTGTCACCAATCCTGCGGGACAGATGCTCTGACCGACAGATGGGAATTCAGCAGGGCATATGCTTTTCCCCCGTTTCCCATCATCCTCAGAGTTCTTCAGAGACTCCAAGCAGAAGATGTGGAGATCGTCATGGTGGCCCCTCATTGGCCAAACAGGCCCTGGTTCCCACTTCTCCTGCAGCTCAGTTATCGGAGCCCGATTCCTCTGCCCCTGAAACCAGACCTTCTCTCGCAGGGAACAACATTACACCCCTGCCCTGCTCTACTCAGGTTAACGGTCTGGTTCTTGAGAGGGAGAGGTTGGAGTCACTCGGATGCCCTCCTGGGGCAATCCCTACCTTAATGAACTCCAGAAGACCTAGCACGAACAGAGTTTACTGCAGAGTCTGGTCTAAATTCTTAGAATTCACGTACCCGGAGGGAAATCCTTCCTCGAATTTTGGAGTTCAAGAAGTTCTGAAGTTCCTTCAAGCAGGACTGGATAAATCTCTCTTAGTTGGGACTCTCAGAGTGCAAATATCAGCCTTATCTGTGTTCTCAGGGTTCCCCTGGGCCAAGCATGTACTCATACAGCAATTTTTCAAAGGTGCGGTCAGACTCAGACCTCAGAGGAAGCCAAGATTTCCAAAATGGGACCTTCCTCTTGTCCTTAACGTCCTTTCAAGAACCAGTTTGACGGACTCCATCTCTACCAGAGAACTTACCATTAGGACAGCCTTTTTAGTGGCAATTACTTCAGCCAAAAGGGTCTCTGAGATCAGTTCCCTTGGTCATAAAGAACCTTTCCTCACGTTCTTTCCTGGATCGAGTGGTCCTAATTCCGATGCTCAATTCCAATCCGAAGGTATCATCGGTTTTTCATGAAAACCAGGAGATTGTGCTTCCTACCTTTCGATCTTTCGAGGATAATGAACCTCATCCCTTAGATGTAGGGAAGACTCTAATGGAATATCTTCAGTCAACATCTTCCTTCAGACAATCGGATAACCTCTTCGTCCTCTTCTCAGGCAAAAATAGAGGAAAGCGGGCCTCGTCAAGGTCCATTGCAGCCTGGATTGTGTCTGCTATTCAACGAGCTTACTGTGTAGAGGGTTTGGCTCCTCCGGAGGCGGTGACAGCCCACTCGACGAGAAGCATCTCAACGTCCTGGGCGGCTTCACATCATGTTGCACCAGAAGTAGTCTGCAGAGCGGCTTCCTGGTCTTCTGTAAATTAGTTTATGACACATTATTGTGTGGAGCCAGCCTCCTTATCTTCAGTTAATTTTGGCTTGACTGTTTTGTCTGCTAATAATTTGAAGTAAAATTTTATTTGAAACATTCCCACCCGTGTGGTTTGGGCTAGTTATTTCCCACACGTAGGCTGCCATGGAGACTGTCAGGAAAACGGAAAATTCCTATCATACTTACCGTAATTTTCCTTTCCTGATGGTCTCCATGGCAGCCGGAGGTCCCACCCTCTGGTCTTGGATTCGGCTAAGATATGGAACACTGGCTGTGCCTGCAAGCTGAAATTTATAGAGGGGGGTCCTATACCATTGGAGAGGAGGCGGGGTTAACCCACACGTAGGCTGCCATGGAGACCATCAGGAAAGGAAAATTACGGTAAGTATGATAGGAATTTTCCGTTTTTTTTACAGCAATTGATTCTGGTAGTTTTGGGTTTTGAGAAGGGCACCTCGTGATGGGTGGAGACTTTAATTTTATACCTTAACCCCTCCTGGATTCTTCCAGGGGAAGTTCATGTATTTCCCATACCCGGTTACGCCGACTGCAGAGGGAACTGTCTCTCCTTGACCTGACTGACCCTTGGCGACTGATGCATCCAGGTGTGCGGGATTATAACTACTACTCTCCGACCCACAATGTCTACACTCGAATAGATCGCATTTTACTCCCTCAAAGTGATCTTTCCTTGGTTATCTCCTCGCATATCTATTCATTTTCTATATCAGACCATGCTCCTGTCCACGTAGTTATTGCATGGGAATCTGAACATGTAAAACCATGTACTTGGAGGCTCAATGAGTCATTACTCCAGTTCCCGGAAGTCAGGGTGGAAATAGAGTCTGCGATTTCTAATTATTTTAAAGATAATATGGATGACTCACTATCCCTATATGCAATTTGGGAGGCGCATAAATGCGTAATTCATGGGGTCCTTATGCGAAAAGGAGCTCGACGTAAAAGGGAACAGGAAAGTAGATTGACAGCCCTCTTCTCACGGATAGAATCTAAACAACACAAGCAATCCCTAGCTGTGGAAAAACTTGTCCTCTTAACTCAAGCCAGAGAAGAATTAAATCGCCTCCTGTTTCAGAAGACGATTAGAGGTATGGCATGGGCTAGGAGACACTATTATGAATTTTCAAATAAACCAGGTGCGATGCTCTCACGGGCTTTAAGGGGCCCCGAGAAAGAGAGCACATATATCTCATATACAAACGCCTAGTGGACGAGAGGTTCATACCTCGTCTGCTATTTCGAACGAGTTCTATTCATTTTATCATTCTCTTTACAATATACCAACCCCTGAGAGAATAACTTCCGCTAGCGAGGAGAGGGAATTATCAGAGATCTACCTCCAAGAATCAGGAATGCCCACCCTTACAGCAGAGCAGGCATCTGCCTTGGAAGGGGCGATTACTATTGAGGAATTATCATCTGCCCTCTCACAATCTAAACCCCATAAGGCCCCTGGTCTAGATGGGCTTTCTTTGCCATATTACCAGCAATTTCTGGCATATTTAGGTAAACCCCTCCTGGAGCATTTTAATAATGTAGGAGAGGGTGCCATGTTTCCTATTGACTCTTTGAGGGCTTATATAGCCCTTATTCACAAAGATGGGAAAGACCCTCAGCTCTGCGGCAGCTATACGCCCATTTCCCTTTTAAATTGCGATACCAAATTATTTGCAAAGATCCTGGCGAATCGTCTACTGCCACACATCCCCAGCCTGGTGCATTTTGACCAGGTGGGGTTTGTGCCGCATCGCGAAGCAAGAGAGAACACTATAAGGGCTATTTATCTGGTACGCGAAGCACGGGTTTCACATACTCCGATGGTATTATCTACGGACGCGGAGAAGGCTTTTGACAGGGTGGCCTGGAGCTTTATTCGAGCCACCCTGTCATATATAGGGCTGGGACCATGGATGCAGCAATGTATCCAGGCCCTATACTCTAGACCATCGGCAGCAGTACGAGTAAACGAATGGTGCTCGGATTACTTTCCAATTTCGAATGGCACCCGGCAGCGATGCCCACTATCACCTCTTATATTTGTTTTAACGTTGGAACCCTTTTTTTGCTCAATACGTCGATCTAGCGACATTTCAGGCATTTGGGTTGCTGGCGATCAGCACAAGGTGGCCGCTTTCGCGGACGACTTTGTGTTTTTCGTCACCAACCCGATAATAACACTTCCAAACATCTTAGCTGCTATTAACAAATATGGCATCCTCTCTAATTACAAGATTAATCTCACGAAATCGGTAGTACTCAATGTATTAAAGTGTATATGAAAAAATCAGGTGCGCTAACCCAATTGATATAGTACAACATATAAAGTGATATGTGAATTAATCACCAATAACAAAGAAAGGTATACTAAAACCAAAATGGTGGGAACGAAAAGGTAAATCCAAAATTCACACTAGTGGTTCACCAGTGAACAATGCTATTAAACGTCCATGACATTAAATCAAAACAGTCCAAAAGGTGAAAATATAAGTGCCGTGCTGTAAACACAAAACTCTGGAAGGTGCAAAACTTGTGTTGAGAAGGTTCAGGGTCCCGCCACCAGCTTAGCCTCTTACCAAAGACTGGAAAAGAAGGGCATATATGGATATTACTGCTCCGGGGGTCATGCAGCTTGTGAGGGGATTCCCAGACACACAGATGACACTCTAGCACACTTATGATCCCTGGACTCTTACCGGACAAAGCCAAAAAGAGAGCCTGGAATGGTGTTAGGTGGTTATCCTGCCAGGAATCGCTGGACTCTGGATGGCTGCTGTGACTTCCTGTGTCTAGTATACCTTCCTGTTTGATTAAAGAATAGACATTTGTGGTCAGAACCAGTTTGAACCAACAACTGTCATGGCGGACTGCTGCTCATGACAGTTGTTGGTTCAAACTGGTTCTGACCACAAATGTCTATTCTTTAATCAAACAGGAAGGTATACTAGACACAGGAAGTCACAGCAGCCATCCAGAGTCCAGCGATTCCTGGCAGGATCACCACCTAACACCATTCCAGGCTCTCTTTTTGGCTTTGTCCGGTAAGAGTCCAGGGATCATAAGTGTGCTAGAGTGTCATCTGTGTATCTGGGAATCCCCTCACAAGCTGCATGACCCCCGGAGCAGTAATATCCATATATGCCCTTCTTTTCCAGTCTTTGGTAAGAGGCTAAGCTGGTGGCGGGACCCTGAACCTTCTCAACACAAGTTTTGCACCTTCCAGAGTTTTGTGTTTACAGCACGGCACTTATATTTTCACCTTTTGGACTGTTTTGATTTAATGTCATGGACGTTTAATAGCATTGTTCACTGGTGAACCACTAGTGTGAATTTTGGATTTACCTTTTCGTTCCCACCATTTTGGTTTTAGTATACTTTTCTTTGTTATTGGTGATTTATTCACATATCACTGTATATGTTGTACTATATCAATTGGGTTAGCGCACCTGATTTTTTCATATACACTTTATTACATTCACTCTAAGGTAGCAGCACACCCAATTTGAATCAGCGCACTTTCCTTCACATCACAGTACTCAATGTATTGACATCATTTCATGAGGAACATGCTTTACGAGTCTCATTCCCATTTCATTGGGCTGAGGGATCGTTAGCTTACCTGGGGATCCAGATTACAGCTGATCCAGCTGATTTATTTAGGAAGAATCATATCCCTATGTTGGGGATTGTGAAGAGAGACCTTCATATATGGCAATCATTAACCCTGACATGGTTTGGACGCTGTAGCACGCTTAAGATGAACATCTTGCCCAGATTACTGTACTTATTGCAGGCATTACCGATTGCTGTCCCTATGTTTTTTTTTCAACAGATCCGGAAAATGTTTTGCGCTTTTATATGGGCCTCCAGATCTCCTAGGATCAGGCTTCAAGTCCTGTCCCTTCCAAAATCAAAGGGGGGGAGTAGGCCTTCCGGACATGCTCTGATATTATCGCGCCTCGCACCTCGTCGGTGTCTTGGACTGGCATTGTAATTTGGTCTCTAAGCGATGGGTGGGTATGGAGATAGGTGCAGCTGGCCAGTTGACCCCCCCGGCCCCTTGGTCCTCTTTTTCGCCTATGGACCCTATCTTCTCACACCCTATGATAGGTTCCACTCTATGAGAATCTCGGAGAGTCCAACCACATCCAAAGATAGCTCCTGCGCCTTCCCCTCTTATCTCTATACTTGGCAACCCGGATTTCCCCCCGGGATGTACAAGTGATAAGATATGTAGACTAGCCCAAATTGGAAAGATACGATTACTTGAAGTATGGCAGCAGGGCCCTGTGCCCACCCATGGGGAGATCGCTGCATGGCCCGGATTAGATCTGGACCACTTGAGTATCTATCAATTACGACATTTCCTCCTTTCTGTTGGACAAAGGGGCTATATACCAAGGGCTTTAACTCCTTTTGAATCTTTATGTAGAGCAGGGGATCCCCTCAAACATACTCTATCCCTATTCTATTCAATCTTGGTGGAGGAACTGGAGGAACAGCAGCTGTCGTTTCTATCTCAATGGGAGCAGGAAGTTGCAATTACTTTGACGAAAACACAAAAGAATAAGATCCTAACACTGGTGCATAAGTCTTCCATGGACTGCAAACATCAGGAGGTGGGATATAAAATATTAACTAGGTGGTACAGAGTATCCGTGTTGATGCATAGGATGGGAGCAGATTGCTGAGACAGATGTTGGCGTTGCGGGTCGAAGGTGGGTTCAAAGATCCACATCTTTTGGACTTGCCCCCTACTGCGACCCTTTTGGATTAAAGTTGCGGTAGTCATTAACCGCTTCCATACAGAGCAGTTAGACACCCTTCCTGCCCAGACCAATTTTCAGCTTTCAGCACTCTCACAATTTGAATGACAATTGCTCAGTCATGCTACACTGTAACCAAACAAAATTTTTATCATTTTTTTCACACAAATAGAGCTTTCTTTTGGTGGTATTTGATCACAACTGGGGTTTTTTTTTTTTCGTGATATATGCAAAAAAAGAGCAAAAATTATGAAAAAAAAAAAACACTTTTTTTTAGTTTCAATTATAAAATTTTGCAAAAAATTAATTTTTCTTCATACATTTGGGCCAAAATGTATACTGCTACATGTCTCTGATAAAATTAACCCAAATTAGTGTATATTATTTAGTCTGTGTGAAAGTTATTGAGTCTAGAAGCTATGGTACCAATTACTGAAAATTGATCACACCAGATGTACTGACGGCCTATCTCCTTTCTTGAGGCCCTGAAATGTCAGGACAGTACAAATACCACCCAAATGACCCCTTTTTGTAAAGTAGACAGTCCAAGGTATTTAGTAAGAGGCATGGTGGGTTTTTTGAAGTTGTAATTTTTTCCCACAATTCTTGGGAAAATGAAGAAAAAATTTTTTTTTTCTTTTTTTTCCCACAAAGTTGTCAATTTATAAGCTATTTCTAACACATAGCATGTACACAGCAAAAATTACACCCAAAAATACATTCTGCTACTCCTTCCGAGTATGGCGATACCACATGTGTGAGACTTTTACACAGCCTGGCCACAAAAAGAGACTCCACGTCCAAGAAGCACCTTCAGGCGTTCTACGAGCATAAATACACATAAAACTTTCTTACTACCTATCACACTTTTCAAGGCCCTAGAGCACCAATACAATGGAAAAGTCCACAAAATGACCCCATTTTGGAAAGCAAACACTCCAACGTATATTCTATGAGGCATTATGGGTCCTTTGAACATATCATTTTTTCCACAGGTTTTTGGAAAATGTGGGAAAAAAATGAAAACTTTTTTTTTTTACACAAAGTTGTCAATTTATAGGATATTCCTAACACATAGCATGTACATAGCAAAAATGACACCCCAAAATGCATTCTGCCACTCCTCCTGAGTATGGCAATACCACATGTGTGAGACTTTTTCACAGCCTAGCCATATAGAGGGGCCTAACATCCAAGGCGCACCATCATGCATCCTAGCCACTTGCCTAGGCCTATTTTTGACATTTGGTGTTTACAAGCTAAAATCTGTTGTTTTGCTAGAAAACTGCTTAGAACCCCCAAACATTATATATTTTTTTTAGCAGAGACCCTAGAGAATAAAATGGAGATTATTGCAATATTTTTTATCACACCGTATTTGCGCAGCGGTCTTCCAAACGCAATTTTTTTGGAAAAAATTCACTTTTTTTAATTAAAAAATAAGAAACCAGTAAAGTTAGCCCAATTTTTTTCCATAATGTGAAAGATAATGTTACGCCGAGTAAATAGATACCCAACATGTCATGTTTCAAAATTGCGCACGCTCACGGAATGGCGACAAACTTTGGTACTTAAAAATCCCCATAGGCGACAATTTAAAAAATTCTACAGGTTGCCATCTTTGAGTTACAGAGGAGGTCTAGGGCTCAAATTATTCCCCTTGCTCTAACGATCGCGGCGATACCTCACATGTGTGGTTTGAACACCGTTTACATATGTGGGCGGGGTTTCTGTATGCGTTCGCTTCTGCGCGCGAGCTCACGGGGACAGGGCGCTTTAATTTTTTTTTTTTTTTTTTTTACTATTTATTTTATTTATTATTTTTTATTTTTACACCGTTTAAAAAAAAAAAAAATTGATCATTTTTATTTCTATTAAAAGGAATGTAAACATTCCTCGTAATAGAAATAGGCACGACAGGACCTTTTTTTTGTGAGATCTGGGGTCAAAAAGTCCTCAGATCTCACAAGTACACTAAAAGATAGAAAAAAAAAAAAAAATTATTATATAAAAAAAAAAAAAAAAAAAGGACCTTTAAACCGGTTGCTAGGCAACAACATTTTCCGTAGCTCCGATCCTCCAAGACCATAGAGTCAAGTGAGGGCAAGCTTGCCCTCACTCGACATCCTGTCTGTGAGGATCTTGGACCGGATCGTTTTCCCCGCTGCCGGGAAAAGGACCGGAACGTGGCGGGAGGGGGGGGGGGGCGCCTCTTCCGCCATCCCGGAAGGGTGATCCCACGGCGAATCCGCCGCTGGGACCACCCTTATCGGAAAGCCAACCATCCACCGTTTAAAAAAATACCAGGGTTATGGCAGCTATCTGCTGCCATAACACCGGTATTTAGGTTTAAACGGAGGACGTATATAAACCTTTTTGGACTTGGACATGATGGCTGTATGAAGGGTGATAGGTACTCGGGTACTTTGTTGGGCAGGTGACAGGTACTCTGGTACTGATGAGCAGGTGGCAGGTACTCGAGTACTCCGATAGGCAGGTGACAGGTACTCGGATACTCTGATGGGCAGGTGACAGGCAGGTGATAAGTACTGATGAGTAGTACTGATACTGATAGGTGATACTGTACTGAAGGGTACTGATGATCAGTACTGATACGTGATAGGTACTGATGAGTAGTGATGGGTACTGATGAGCAGGCGGCAAGTACTCGGGTACTTCAGGCGTCGGGTACTCTGATGAGCAGGTGGAAGGTACTCGGGTACTCTGATGGGTAGGTGACAGGTACTCAGGTACTCTGATGACGTGTACTCCATTGACAGGTACTCAAAGTACCCGTCAACAGAGTACCCGAGTACCCTTCATCAGAGTACCCGAGTACCCGTCATCAGAGTACCCGAGTACCCGTCATCAGAGTACCCGAGTACCTGTCATCAGAGCACCCGAGTACCTGTCATCAGAGTACCCGGATACCTGTCATCAGAGTACCCGAGTACCTGTCATCAGAGTACCTGAGTACCTGTCATCAGAGTACCCGAATACCTGTCATCAGAGTACCCGAATACCTGTCACCAGCCCATCAGAGTACCCGAGTACCTGTCATCTGAGTACCTGATGGGCTGGTGACAGGTACTCGGGTACTTTGATGGGCTAGTGACAGGTGCTCTTTATTGGGGGGGGGGCAATCAGTGTGTTTGGGGTGCACTATGATTGGTAACTAGCTGTTACCACAATCTCCTCCTCACACAGGATCAGTGTGTGAGGAGGAGAACACGGTGACAGCTAGTTACCGTGTTGTGTTCTCTGTTGACATTTGTGACCGGCTGTGATTGGACACAGCCGGTCACGTGGTAAAGAGCCAATTTCATTGGCTCTTTACCTAGATTGGGGATCGACTCTGTCCGAGGGACAAGCCTCGTCCCCGATCGCTGCTCTGCGCGCCCCCGGGGGCGCGCATTGCAGAGAGAACGAGCGGCTCGTGCTGGAGCCGCTCATGTGATCGGCTGTGATTGACA
This sequence comes from Pelophylax lessonae, assembly GCF_965119305.1. Classification (NCBI taxonomy): domain Eukaryota; kingdom Metazoa; phylum Chordata; class Amphibia; order Anura; family Ranidae; genus Pelophylax; species Pelophylax lessonae. The sequence goes on from NC_138775.1 coordinate 126,342,548, forward strand.
CAGCCGATCACGTGGTAAACAGCCAATTTCTATTGGCTGTTTACCTTGATCAGGGATGGGCTATGTCCGAGGGACGAGCCTCACCCCCGAGCCTCACCCCCGGGGGCGCGCAGTAGAGGGGAGATCCGGGCGACGTCATATGACGGCGGCCCGGATCCTCACAACCACTTTGCCGACGTCATATTACATGACTCGGTATGGAAGTGGTTAAGCAACTGACTGCAGTCGAGGTGGGAGACGATCCAGCGTATTGTCTCCTCCACCTCACGAGAAGTTCAATCCGCAGATATAAGATGTCCTTGACACTCCGACTTCTTAATGCTGCAAAGGCATGTATTCCAGCCATGTGGAGACAAACTCAACCTCCGGGAAGTAGATTATGGTACTCAAAAGTTAATGAGATTTATAAGATGGAGGAGTTAACTGCCATTTTAAAGAACTGGGAGGACCAGACTAGAGACCGATGGAGGCCCTGGGTGAATTTCACTGGTACAGAGGCTTATCAATTGGAAGTAACTTAATGTGGCCCCTTAGCGTGCACTCGATTTTTGTATTGGGCTACCCTGGAGGCCCTGTTTTGAACCGTTTTTTTTTTTTTTTCTTTGGGGTTAGACTATAATAGGCATTCTTCCAAGGCACAGAGATAGGCACGATAAGTGCCTTTCTAACTCGGATGACGGTGATAGGAGACATATTATGGGAACATTTTCTCTCCTTTTTTTTTTTCTCTCTTCACTGATTTCTCTCACCGCAATTATATAAGGTTTTTTTTTTTCAATTAGGGAGTTTGTATTCTTATCACGTTGTATTAAGTTTGAATTTGCATTTTTTATTTTTTGACACGAGGAGGAAACCACAATGTGTATCATACGGTTTAAACACCCTTTTTTTTCTTTTTTCCCTATCACGATGTTTAATATTCACATTTTTTCACTGATCATGATGTGGGTTTTTATCCACATTTCTCCCTGACAAGCACAACTGTAGCACAACATTTAAAATAATGTAGGCAGGTGACAGAAATGAAGGAAACATCAGACACGTTTTTTTTTGTTCTACGAGCTGGTCAGCATGACCACGTGAGCGCATGGCGGTGATCTCTCTCCCTCTCACCTCACTCCCGCTGGACCCGGAAGAGAAGGCTCTGAATAGGGAAACTCCCGTGGCATAGCTCTGACTCAGACCGAAAGCCTGCGAGCAACCCACGCTAGAAACTCCCGCGGCATAGCTCTGACTCAGAACGAGAGCCCTGCGAGCAACCCACGCTAGATATTGCAAACAAATTGCAGCATAGAACGGGAGACAGCCGTAGGAAGGAATGGCACCGAGTATGGACATTTGACCAGACGGACGCGGAGGCACACGGCGGCGCACGGTGGCGGTTTGGCGCTAGGGGAGAAGTGAGGGCTGCAGACTTAAACTGGAGACTGGCTTTCCCTCCCATAGCAATACACCATATGACGCCAGCAAAAACCCGTGCAGGGAAGAAGTGAAGCGGTGTCCAGAGTTCGGCTAAAGTACAACTTTAAGAAGTGGAGGTAGGAGATTACTTTTACCTATGTCTATCGATATGAGCAAGCAACTTGACTAACAAATGGTTAAAAGAATTCTATGCTGTAAGACATCACTCAAAAAGTGGGAGCATTAAAAGGCTGTAATGCACACTTATATATGTAGGTGAAGAAGGGTGGTAACAAGGCAAATATAATTATCATTACCGATCAAAAACTGGAGATCGGGTTGGTGTGGTCGTGGAAGTGCTCGATAGTGATTGCGGGGAAGGAGGAGACTCTAACGGTATTGCCTAGACCACCCCAAAGCCTCGGGAGTATCCCTAAACCGGAGCCATCAAGTAGGCCTATATTGTGAGGCAACACGCCACTAAGAAGGTATCATTAATGAGCAAAAATGCTAGGTGAAGGTGCAATATAATATAAAAGAGACTGAGTAAAAGGGGCTGGAGCGGACCTTGCTTTCGTATTAAATCTCCACCCAAATAATGTGAACGGGATGCAAAATACAATTAAAAGACCTAAGACTCGATCAACAGTTAAGGGGCTTATAGACGCTAAACAAGCAGGAACTATTCAATCATATTTTACCCCTATACAAGGGACAGGAGCACAGAAAACAGAGAAGTCCATAGGGAATATAGAGATAAGCAAGGAACATATCATTATTAACCCTGAAATGGCATCCTCAACAAAAGCAATAGTTCCAACACACCTTGCAGAGGAAACATCTCCTCCAAGTAAAATGGTTGAGACTAACCCAGATACAATCTCTAACATGGATATTAGAGATCTGATAAAAGCTCTCCCGACTAAAATGGAAATAGAATCTCTAATCCTAAGATTGGAGGAGAAATATCAGAAGGACATACAGGAAGTGAAGGGGGAGATAAAAGAAATCTCGAATAGAGTACAAAATGGGGAGAATAATATATTTGATGTAACAAGGAGATTAGTGCAAGTGGAAGAAACTAAAGATCTATTTATGGAGAGGACAGTCTCAATGCAATTACAACTGGAAGAGATGGAGGACAGAAGTCGCCGTAATAATATAAGGATAAGAGGACTCCCGGAGTGTAAGGAAGATGAGGGGGACAGGTATCAGCAAAAAGAGAAGCTATTGCGGAGGACATGGGACCTGGGTACAAGTGAACATGAAACAATTAAAATCAAGATCTTACCAGATGTATCGAGACCTACCTTACAACGTAGAAATATCTTGCGCCCCCTACTGGACATAGTTAAAACAAAAGGGTTCACGTACAGATGGGGGTATCCATTCTCGGTAACTATTCGAAAAGGACCTAGATCTTTTACATTAAGGTCCCCAAAAGAATTGGAGGAGCTTTTTATATTTTTGGAGATGGAACCTATGCAAATACCTAATTGGTTATTGGATATTCCCCGTGGATTATACACCCCGACGACAACATTGGACAGGAGAAGAAGATAGAAGCGGGAGGAGAAATAGGAGATGGTGGCCGAAAGATTGATGGACTCCTGCTAACCCCCCATCTTATTTTTGGGACTGGGCCCTCCCCGTCCCCTTTTTTCTTTTTTTTTTAATATACTTTTTTTTTTTAATATACTCTTGATTTTGATTGCATAACACCCTCATTGGGATTGGGGTGATTCTTTTTTCTTTTTTTTTTTTCTTTTCTTTTTTTCTCTCTCTGAAAGGGAGGGGAAGGGAAAAGGAAAGGAATACATATTACCCACAGACTATACTATGTTTGAGACAATAACACTCATTATTTTGATGGTACAATATCCTCATTGGGAATGGGGGTTTGTTTTTCTTTTTAAGGGGAGGGGAGGGGAAGAGAAAGGGGAAAAAACACATCACTTACAGATTATATTAGGTATGAGATACTTGCACTTATGATCAAGATACTATAACATCCTCAGGGGAATGGGGGGTTCCCTGCACGTAATTTTTTTTTTTTTTTACTATATATTTGGTTTTTAAACACATTTGTCACAGATTATATTATGCATGAGACACTAGCACTTAGGATTTCGACGCTATAATATCCCTATTGGGATTGGGGTGATTAAGGGATTTGCATGTACACCTACATGCAACCCAATTTTTTTATTAAATATTTTTTCTCTTTTTTTTTGAACATATTATTCACAGATTATGTATGAGACACTTATGCACTTAAGACTGAGATGTCATAATATCTTTATGGGTGATTGGGTGAATTTTTTCCTTTTTTTTTTTTTTAGAATTAATTATTCACAGATTATGTATGAGACACTTGTGCACTTAAGATTGAGATGCTATAATATCCTTATGGGGATTGGGGCTATAATATCCTTATGGGGATTGGGGTGATTATTATTTTTTTTTTTTTTATAAATTATTCACAGATTATGTATGAGACACTTGTGCACTTAAGATTGAGATGTTATATTATCCTTATGGGGATTGGGATGATTATTATTTTTTTTTTTTTTTAAGAACAAATTATTCACAGATTATGTATGAGACACTTGTGCACTTAAGATTGAGATGTTATAATATTCTTATGGGGATTGGGGTGATTATACATTTTTTTTTTTTTTTATTATTTATTTTTTATTTCTCCTTTGGGCTTGAGGTGGATATTGATATCTCCCCCTCTGGTATACGCCAGGAGGCGGGGGAATGGTTTTGAAGTGCAAGATAGAGATATAGGAGGTCATAGTACTCTTAGTAATAATTAATTTGATAAATTACGTTCCCCCGTAAAATACGTAGGAGGGATATGTATACTCAAGGGCCAATGTGAAAGTAGGGGAATACGAGACAATGAGAAATAATAAAGAATTAGTAGGAAATATACATGGAAATGAACAGGGGGGGGGGGGAGTGAGGGGGGGGGAGTGAGGGGGGGGGGGGTTTGGGGAGGGATTGGGGCGGAGTGCCCTGGGCATTGCTGATTCTAATCCCAAATAGGAAAATTGCTCTAAGGTATAGGAGGTAGTTGAGGAAGAGAGCAACATAACGGTAGTTAAACAAAGAGGATATACTCCTCTTTCTAGGGGGGATTGGAGGGGATAGATCCCCGTGGACAGGGTTTAGTGTGTCATTTTAATTTACCTTCTCCTATATATTTTTCCTTTTTTTTTTTTTTTTTTCTCTTCCCCTTTATAATTGTTTTTTCTTCGGTTTATATAAATTTTTTGAGGAGGGTGGAGGAAAATGGAAACATTACGAATATTGACGTTAAACGTGAAAGGACTTAACACACCAGAAAAGAGGAAAGTTTTGCTAAACAATTTAAAAAGATCTAAGGTAGATATAGCCCTCATCCAAGAGACACATTTTCGAGATGACAAATTACCAATACTAAAAAACAGATTCTATCCGATATCATATCATGCAACAAATAAAGAGTCTAAATCTAAAGGAGTATCGATTATTATAGCTCACAATGTCCCATGGAAGTTTGAACAGATGTCTAAAGACCCTAATGGAAGATCAATATTCCTAAAGGGAACCATAGGAAATGTCAAGGCCACACTAGCATCCCTATATGTACCTAATAGTTTACAAGACTAATTCATTGATAGTAAAATTAGGGAACTTTCAGAATATAAAGAAGGACATTTAATAATAGGAGGTGACTTTAACATATCTTTGATCCCCTCAGAGGATACATCAGTAGGATATTCATCTACACCAGCGAGAACCAGGAAAAAAATATCAAAAGCTCTTTATGAAGCACAATTGAAAGATGCATGGCGTATAATGCACCCGGAGGAACGTGATTGCACGTTCTATTCACCGGTTTATCAACAATATTCGAGGATAGACTATTTTTTTATCCCACACAACCAACTACATGCAATTAATAATATACAGGTTGGTACAATTACGTGGTCAGACCATGCTCCAATTACTATGGAGTATGAATTAAGAAAAGAGCAAGGAGGTAGACATCAAACATGGAGGCTTAATGAAAGCCTGCTACAAGATGAAATGGCCAAAATGGATATTAAAAATGAGCTAGAAGAATTCTTTCAGAACAATAAAACATCAGACACAGACCCTTGCATTATATGGGAGGCACATAAAGCTGTAATAAGGGGTACTTTGATTAAAAACGGTTCAAGAATAAAAAAAAATCGAACTGCAAAATTGGAAACTTTATTTACAGAACTGCAAAAACTAGAAGCGACGCACAAGCATAATAACTCACCAATGACGGAAAACAATATGATGAAAGTCAGAGGAGAAATCAATGAGATACTATTTTATAAAGCAAGATCAGCATTACAGATTAGTCAGAAAAAAGTTTATGAAATGGGGGATAAATGTGGGAGATTACTGGCAAACGCTTTGAGAGAACAAACGCTAAATACATACATCCCACAAATAAGAAAGAGAAATGGTCAGATGGCAGTTTTAACAAAACAAATAGCTGAGGAATTTAAAACATATTACTCATCACTATACAATCTGTAACCTCGAAGCCCGAAACCATCTCAAATAGAGGAATACTTGGCGACTTCTTTGATGCCTCAATTAGAGGAATATGAAAGAGAGGACCTGGGCTCCGAGATTACAGAAGAAGAATTGGAAGCAGCAATTTCTAATCTTAAAGTGGAGAAAGCACCAGGCCCAGATGGATATACTATCCAATACTACAAAACATTTTTTCCACAATTAAAGAAATTTATGGTGGAAATGTTTAATGCATGGGGCAAGGGTAAGAAAATGCTGAGAGAAACACTCCATGCCCATATAACGATATTACTTAAGGAAGATAAAGATCCAACATCATGCGCCAGCTACAGACCCATATCTTTATTAAATACAGATTTGAAAATATTTACAAAAATTATAGCTACTAGAATCCAAAAATATATAGTAAAACTAGTAAATTTAGATCAAGTAGGATTTACACCGCTGAGAGAGGCACGTGACAACACGATAAAAGTACTAAACTTATTATATGTAGCGCAGCAAAAACAGTTAAAAAGTGTATTTTTAAGTACAGACGCTGAAAAAGCTTTTGATAGAGTGAGCTGGAAGTTCATGATGGCAGTATTGAGATATGTGGGCATGGACGAAACAGTATTGAATTGGATTTCACAGATTTACTCAAACCCATTAGCGAAGGTGAGAGTGAACAGCACCTTGTCGGAAGACATATGGATTCATAATGGAACTAGGCATAATGGAACTTTCACCCCTGCTATTCATTTTGACGTTGGAACCCTTCCTTTGTAAAATAAGACTAAATTCAGACATTACAGGAATTAGAATCGGTCAACACCAACATAAGATATCTGCCTTCGCAGACGACATGCTGTTCACTCTCACCAATCCGATTATTTCACTCCCTAATCTTTTGAGAGAGTTTGAGGAATATGGAGAACTATCCAATCTTAAAATAAATGTAAATAAATCAGTAGCGATGGGAGTAGGGATAGAACAAAAATTGCTGCAAAATTAAAACTAAATTTTAGTCTGAAATGGACAAATAGAGCAATAAAATATCTAGGGTTGCAAATTACGCCGGAGTTCTCCCAGTTGTATGATGCAAACTTTCTTATGTTGCTGAAATCTATTCGAACCCTGCTTCAGAAATGGGGAAAGGGAACGTTTTCATGGTTAGCCAGGTGTAATATCATAAAAATGTCTATCCTACCAAAATGCTTATATCTCCTCCAAACTTTACCGATATATATACCACAGAAATTCTTTAAACAAATGGACACTATATGGAAGGAATTTATATGGGCAGCCAAGCATCCAAGATTGAGCAAGAGAGTTATGACTTTACGAAAAGAAGAAGGAGGGCTGTCTGTCCCGGATATGAGGAGGTATTACCAAACAATATATTTAGGTAGATTTATGGACTGGTGTAGACACAGGGAAATAAAGCTATGGCCAAACATGGAACAAGCGCAATTTGAAATTCCTTTGAGAAGAGCTCCTTTTGTAGTCAGAGTTTGCCAAATATTATGAAATTACACCCACTCATAGGACACACAATTAAAATCTGTGCAAAAACATTCCAACAATATAAATTGATTAATAGAAACTCAGCATTAACACCGGTATTGGGTAACCCCAATTTCACGCCAGGTTACAAGGACGAAAAAATTCAAAGATTTAATCGAAAGGGGCATTTTCCAAGTGGACCATTTTTTAACACAAGAGGGCTGGATAAAAGAAAGGGAGTTGGTGGATCCCCTGGGGGAGTACAGACTGGATCGCTGGAGAGCGATCCAGCTGGTGCACTTCCTCGGGACCCTACCAAGGCCTAATCAAATAACTTTACTACATACAAAATTTGAGGAGATGTGTGTACAAAAAGGGACAATAACACATTCCATATCGAAAATATACGCGATGTTGAATAACCAGAGGGAAAATCAATATTTGACATATATGACTGATTGGGAGAGGGAACTCAATAGTACTTTTTCAGAAACAGAGAGAAGGCAAATATTCCAGCTGACCTCCTCGACATCCACCAGTACAAAAATACAGGAGGAAACTACAAAATATTATCAAGATGGTACCAAACCCCGGTAAAATTGAATAAAATGTCATCAACAAATACGGATGAGTGTTGGAGATGTGGAGAAGGAAGGGGGACAATGCTACATATATTCTGGTCGTGTTCCAGATTGGAAAAATTCTGGAAACAGATCCATGAAATAATACAATCTTTAACAGATCACCCAGTGACAAAGGAACCAGCCCTATTCCTTCTCCACAAATCCGACATCCCAAGAAATCAATATAAAAATTAATTAATCCCTTACTTAACGCAGCGAAAAGGTGTATTCCCTTAAAATGGAAAAACGAGATATCCCCAGATATCAACATGTGGATAAATAAAGTGGAAGAGGTAAATAAATTTGAAAATCTTATATTAAATGGGAAAATATCATTCAATATGGGATAGATGGAACTTATTTTTCATGTCGAGAAGATAAGAATAAAGATAAGGAGCTACAGTAGAAGATAGAAGAAGGTACATATTTACGAGACCTTCGCAATTTATAAATTAATAACGTCCGTTTCCACCACCCTTCTCACATTATTATTTCTCTTTCTAATCCAACTTTCTCTTTTTTTTTTTTTCTCTAATCGTACAATAATCAGCAGGACCAATGAATAGATTAGAGCTCTGGGGAACTCTGGAGGTTTGGGGTTTTCTTTTTTTTTCTTTTTTCGTTTAACCACTTGCCTACAGTGCACTTTCACCCCCTTCCTGCCCAGACCGATTTTCAGCTTTCAGCGCTCTCACACTTTGACTGAGAATTACTCAGTCATGCAACACTTTACCCATACAAAAATTGTGTCCTTTTTTTCACACAAATAGAGCTTTCTTTTGATGGTATTTGATCAATACTGGGTTTTTTATTTTTTGTGCTATAAATAAAAAAAGACTGAAAATATCGTGAAAAAACGCATTTTTCTTTGTTTCTGTCATAAAATTTTGCAAATTAGTCATTTTTCTTCACAAATTTTGGCCAAAATTTATACTGCTACTTATCTTTGGTAAAAAAAAACCAAATAAGTGTATATTATTTGGTCTTTGTGAAAGTTATAGAGTCCACAAGTTATGGTGCTATTCATTGAAAATTGATCACACTTGATCACACCTGATGTACTGAAGGCCTATCTCATTTCTTGAGACACTAAAAGGTCAGGAAAGTACAAATACCCCCCAAATGACCCCTTTTTGGAAAGTAGACATTCCAAGGTATTTAATAAGGGGCATGGTGAGTTTTTTGAAGTTGTAATTTTTTCCCACAATGCTTTGCAAAATGAAGATTTTTTTTTTTATTTTTTATTTTTTTACAAATTGCCGTATTAACAGGTTATTTCTCTCACACAGCACATGTATACTTGCAACTACACCCCAAAACACATTCTACTACTCCTCCTGAGTATGGCGATACCACATGTGTGAGACTTTATCACAGCCTGGCCACATACAGAGGCCTAACATCCGAGTAGCAGCGTCCGGCATTCTAGGAGCACAAATTACACATATCATTTCCTGACAACCTATCGCACTTTTGAAGGCCCTGGAGCACCAGGACAATGGAAACCCCCATAAAATGACCCCATTTTGGAAAGCAAACAGCCCAACGTATAATTTTTGAGGCATAATGAGTCTTTTGAATATGTCATTTTTTTCCACAAGTTTTTGGAAAATGTGGAAAGAAAATGAAAACACATTTTTTTTTACCCAAAGCTGTCCATTTATGCAATATTTCTAACACATCGCATGTACATAGCAAAACTTGCACCCCAAAATACATTCTGCTATTCCTCCTGAGTATGGCGATACCACATGTGTAACACTTTTTCACAGCCTGGCCACATACATAGGCCTCACATCCAAGTAGCGCTTTACACAAAGTTGTCCATTTATCCACTTTAAGACTGGGCCTATTTTTGACACTTGGTGTTTACAAGCTAAAATCATTTTTTTTGCTAGAAAACTATTTGGAACCCCCAAACATTATATATTTTTTTTTAGCAGAGACCCTAGAGAATAAAATGGAGATCGTTGCAATATTTTTTATCACACCATATTTGCGCAGCAGTCTTCCAAATGCGATTTTTTTGAAAAAAATTCACTTTTTTGAACTAAAAAATAAGAAAACAGTAAATTTAGCCCAATTTTTTCCATAATGTGAAAGATAATGTTACGCTGAGTAATTAGATACCCAACATGTCATGCTTCAAAATTGCGCATGCTCACAGAATGGCGCCAAACATTGGTACTTAAAAATCCCCATAGGCAACATTTTAAAAATTTCTGCAGGTTACTAGCTTAGAGTTACAGAGGAGGTCTAGGGCTCAAATTATTGCACTCGCTCTAACGATCGCGGCGATACCTCACATGTATGGTTTGAACACCGTTTACATATGTGGGCGGGACTTGCGTATGCGTTTGCTTCTGCGCGCGAGCTAACGGGGACAGGGCGCTTTAATTTTTTTTTTTTTTTTTTTCCTATTTATTTTATTTATTATTTTTTTATTTTTACACAGTTTAAAAAAAAAAAATGTTTTGATCATTTTTATTCCTATTACAAGGAATGTAAACATCCCTTGTAATAGAAATAGGCATGACAGGTCCTCTTTATTGTGAGATCTGGGGTCAAAAAGACCTCACACCTCACAACTACACTAAAAAAGAAAAAAAAAAAAAAAATTGTTGAAAGAGGAAAAAAAAAAAAGCAAAAAAAAAAAGCGGCCCTTTAAACCTGTTGCTAGGCAACGTCTTTTGACGTAGCTCCGGTCCTCCAAGACCATAGAGTTGAGTGAGGGCCATCTTGCCCTCACTCGACTTCCTGTCTCTAAAGATCCGGGACCGGATAGTTTTCCCCGCTGCCGGCGGGTCCGGTAAGCTGGGAAAACGTCTGGGACGCGGCAGGAGGGGGGGGGGGCACCTCTTCCCCTGCACCGTAAGGGTAATTCCGCGGCGAATCTGCCACTGGGACCACCCTTATCTGAAAGCCGACCGCCCGCCGTTTCAAAAAATACCGGGGTTATGGGGGCTATCTGCTGCCATAACCCCAGTATTTAGCTTTTAATGGCCGACGCATATAGTCGTTAGGCGGTCAGTAAGTGATTGCATGTATATGGCAAACAGGTGACGATGACTGACGGGGTGACAGGTGACGATGACTGATGGGGTGACAGGTGACGATGACTTATGGGGTGACAGGTGACGATGACTGATGGGGTGACAGGTGACGATGACTGATGGGGTGACAGGTGACGATGATTGATGAGGTGACAGGTGATGATGATTGATGAGGTGACAGGTAACGATGATTGATGGGGTGACAGGTGACGATGATTGATGGGGTGACAGGTGACAGTCACTGATGGGGTGACATATGACGATGATTGATGGGGTGACAAGTGACGATCACTGATGGGGTGTCAAGTGACGATGACTGATGGGGTGACAGGTGACGGTGATTGATGGGGTGACAGGTGACGGGCGATGGTCACTGATGGGTGACAGGTGACGGGCGATGGTCACTGATGGGTGACAGGTGACGGGCGATGGTGCACGGCGGTACTGATGGCAGTCTCTGGTGACCGGTGAACTTTCGGGCTACGTTCACATGTGAGCGTAGCGATCATGGGCGGAATCACTGCGATTCTGCCCGTGATCCAGAAATCATTGCAAATTGCGGGGCGCCTGTGCGTTGCCCGTGATTTGCAATAGCACCCCAAATGCTGTGCGATGTTGCTGCGATTTCTGCCTGCCGAATCGCAGTAACATCGCGCAAACAACGCATTACGCTCCAAAGAAGCTCTTGTACCTTTTTTGGGCGTCATGCGATGTTTGCGCGATGTTACCGCGATTCGGCAGGCGGAAATGGCGGCAACATCGCACAGCGTTTGGGGTGCTATTGCAAATCAGGGGCAACGCACAGGCGTCCCGCGATTTGCAATGATTTCCGGATCGCGGGCAGAATCGCAGTGATTCTGCCTGCGATCGCTGCGCTCACATGTGAACGTTATGGGTGTCAATTTCTGGGCACTGATGAGGTGACTGTTGGGTGACAGGTGACATTGGGGGGGGGCTGAGGACTGTGTGGGGACCTTTATTAGTGTGATTTTTACTTTTGACATGTGTACAGATCAGTAACTCACTATTTCTAGCTCTTCTCCCCTCATACTGGAAACTGTATGAGGGGAGAAGAGCTAGTAACACTGAGTTACTGCTCTTTGTTTACATTTTGTGATCGGCTGTGAATGGATTCACAGCCGATCACATAGTAAACAGTCACTGTCAGTGACTGTTTACTACCGCCGGTGACAGCTGTGTTCCTACGGAACACAGTGCCACCGACATGACCGCGCTGCGCGCTCCCGATCGCGCATGCGCGGTCATCTGGTGGGCGCCTTCATTGTGATCGGCTGTGTCATTGGAACACAGCCGATCACGTGGGAAACAGCCACGCCCATTGGCTGTTTCCCCCCTGCCGGTGACGGGGGGTGTCCCGGGGACACCCCGACACCGGCAGTGCAGGGCGGCGCGCACGCGATCGCGCGCCTGCCCTGCTTAAAGTGCCGCCGTCATATGACGGCGGCCCAGGATAATGGTCGCTCCGCTCCGCCGTCATATGACGGCGGGCGGGCGGCAAGCGGTTAAACTACATACCAGATACCTCTATTTATACCCAAGAGAGAAAAATTTATTGAATTTATGAATATATGTTCCTACTTGGTTCTTACTATAGTATAAATAAGATATGAAAGTGTATGTTCAAGTGCGATGAGTATTTATGTATATGTCTTTTTTTTCTTCTTTGTTCTCCTTTTTTTTCTTTGGTTGTGTTCTGTATGAAAAAAATGTTAAATAAATAGAAAATTTAGTAAAAAAAAGAAATAATGTAGGCAAACACTTATGGAATAATTTTTTTTTCTCTTATTTGTTTGTCTCCTTTTTCATGATCATTTCTGTATAAAGGGTAACTGTTCCATGGAAAATGTATATTTTGTTTTTTGTTATATTTTGATTGAAAAATTAATAAAAATTATTAAATTAAAAAAAGTAGTGAGTGTACAGCTTTTATAACAGCGTAAATTTGCTGTCCCCTCAAAATAACTCAACACACAGCCCTTAATGTCTAAACCGCTGGCAACAAAAGTGAGTACACTCCTACATGAAAATGTCTAAATTGGGCCCAATTAGCCATTTTCCCCCCATTGGTGTCATGTGACTCGTTATGTTACAAGGTGAGCAATGAGGAGCAGGTGTGTTAAATAGTAATGAGCCGAACAACCCCCCGGTTCGCACCAGAACACCGCGAACAGAGGAAAAGTTCATTTGAACAAACAAACCCCATTGAAGTCTATGGTACTCGAACCTCAAAAATCAAATGGCCTCATTTTAAAGGCTTAAATGCAAGTTATTGCCCCAAAAAAGTGTATGGGGGTCCGGGTATTGACCTGGGGAACACGTAGCGATGAAAAAAAAAGATTTAAAAAAATTATAGTTTTTAAAGGAGCAGTGAATTACTGATTTTAATGAGGCTTAACTTCTTGCCGCCCGTGCTATAGCCGAAAGACGGCTACAGCGTGGGCTCTAATTTCCGGGAGGCCGTCTTTAAACGGCCTCCCAGTGACATGCTCCCCGCGCGCTCCCGCGAGTTTGCATCGGGGAAAATCTGTGTCGGCCGTGTCCCTTGGACACAGCAAATCACAGATCGTGGTAAATGGCCAATCACAGCGGCCATTTACCACGTGATCGGACCATGCAATGAGAGATGATCTCATATGTAAACATATGAGATCATCTCTCATCGCGAGCTCTCCTTCCTCACACAGAGACTGCGTGTGAGGAAGAGCAGAGCAGATCAGCGGTTAGGGGACACAGAAAAATGTAATCAGGGCACTGATCACCAGTGCCCTGATTACAAAAGAGGTAAATAAAATACAATAAGTGCCCACCATCAGTGCCCACAGTGCCCGCCATCAGTGCTGCCAGTCAGTGCCCATAGTGCTGCCAGTCAGTGCCCATCAGTGCCTGCTCATCTAGGCACTGATGGGCACTGACTAGCAGCACTATGGGCACTGAGTGTGGGCACCGCCGCCTCTCAGTGCCCATCAGTGCCGCCTCTCAGTGACCATCAGTGCCGCCCATCAGTGCCACCTCTCAGTGCCCATCAGTGCCACCTCTCAGTGCCCAGCGGTGCCACCTCTCAGTGCTCATCAGTGCCGCCTATCAGTGCCACCTATCAGTGCTCATCAGTGCGGCATATTAGTACCTCCTCATCAGTGCCACCTCATCAGTGCCCATAAGTGCCACCTCGTCAGTGCCCATCAGTGCAGCCTATCAATGCCCATCAGTGCTGCCTCATCAGCGCACATCAGTGAAGGAGAAAAATGTATTTATTTTCAAAATTTACTCGCAGAAAATAAGAAAAACTTTATTTTTTCCCAAATTTTCTGTCTATTTTCTTTTTTTTTTTTGTAAGAAATAAAAAACCCAGAGGTCATTAAATACCACCAAAAGAAAGCTCTATTTGTGTGAAAAGAATGATAAAAATTTCATATGGGTATAGTGTAGCATGACCGCGCAATTGTCATTCAAAGCGTGAGAGTGCTGAAAGCTGAAAATTGGCCTGGGCAGGAAGGGGGTGAAAGTGCCTGGTAGGCAAGTGGTTAAAGTGAAACTATAAAAATGAAAAATTCCTTTAAATATCGTGCCTGGGGGGTCTCCCTAATGTGCCTGTAAAGTAGCGCATCTCTACGATGTATGTAGCCTGCTGCAGCAATATTGACATTTCTAAAGGAAAAAAATGTCATATACAAATATACATACAAATTTCAAATCGCATATACTTGTCATACAGGTGCAGAAAAATTGGGCCTTGGTTGTTGGTGGTGCCTGAACACCGCAACCCCTCACAGTTACTCTTCCTGGGTGCAGGAACGGGCCCTGCTACTAAAAATTCCATACAAATTTGAAATGGCATGTACTTGTCATACAGGTGCAGAAAAATTGGACCTTGGTTGTTGGTGGTACCTGAACACCGCAACCTCTCACAGTTACTCTTGCTGGGTGCAAAAACAGGCCCTGCTGCTAAAAATTCTATACAAATTTTGAAATTGCATGTACTTGTCATACAGGTGCAAAAAATTGGGCCTTTGGTGTTGGTGGTGTCTGAACACCGTAACCAACCCCTCACAGTTACTCTTGCTGGGCGCCGGAATGGGACCTGCTGGTAGGAATTCCATACAAATTTGAAATCGCATTTACTTGTCATAGAGGTGCAGAAAAATTGGGCCTTGGGTGTTGGTGGTGCCTGAACACCGCAACCCCTCGCAGTTACTCTTGCTGGGCGCAGGAATGGGATCTGCTAGTCAGTGGTGTATTTAGGTTCTGTGCTGCCCTAGGCCTGACTAAGTTTGCCCACCCCCTAATTTAAATACGACCCTCCCCTTCCTGTAAGGACCACACCCCTTCCTGTTTATGACCCTGTCATCTGTACAACACAAACCACAACCACAGTCTATCTGTGCCCATCAGCATGGCCCTATCAGTTCCCATAAGTTCAGCCTCATCAGTGTCCATCAGTGCCACCTCATTACTGCCCATCAGTGCAGCCTCATCAGTGCAGCATATCAGTGTGGCCTCATCTGAAACAAGATGGATTTGCAGCTGCAGAAAAACTCCACTCAGTAGTCATGTTGAGATACGTTTAAAATACCAATTCCAACTCCCAAGACTCATCACTGTGGTCTGTCTGATTCAGCATACAAATATACACACTCAATAAGATGTTCCTGGAGTGATAGATGTATATAGCAGTATAGTGGTGATGAGCTAAAGAGACAGGTATGAACAGTGACAATAGGTGAACAGCACTTGAGAGAAATGTTCATGAGAGTATAGATGGTAACAGATAGGATGCAGATAGGTTAGCAATCATGTATGGTAGTAGGTGGTAGGATAGCAGATGACATACAGGAGAGACTAACCCAGTGCAAGGATAGATGTTAGTAGGCTCAAGAGCTAGCAATCTAAACAACAGTGCAGATGATAGTAACAGTCCTTAATATGCAGAGCTAGATAGTGTAAGCTTAGTAGGAAGGTTTATGGAGGATTCCCCTGCGGGGTACTTATCACTAATAGCAAGCAGTAGTAGAGAGGTTCGGTATGAGCGAGTGATCCGGTAGCGGGATACAGGGATCAGTAGCGAGGTTCCGACAGCGAGGTACGCTTGTGAGCATGTGAGCTTCAAGGCAGGTTGAACGAACATGTGAGTGAGAACGCCGGCGGTTGAAATAGCCGCTCTGCGGCGCTCAGTGATGACAGCATCGGTCTTAAAGGTGTATGCGCACCTACCAGAAGAGAATGGTGGGACGCATACACTGACTTGGAAAGTGGAATAAAGGGTACCAGAGGTACCAGAACATTACACAGTGGCCATCAGTACAGCCCCATCAGTGGCCACCAGTGTAGCGTATCAGTGCCCATTAGTGCAGCCTATCATACCGGCAGGTAACAGTGTGACTGCTTTATGGGGATGCCAGACTGATTTGTCTCCTGGACCCTGCCCTCTGGCCCAATTCGCCCCAAAATACTGGCACTAAACTAAAAGTGCAGCGCAAGTCAGCAGGGACCCTTTTCGTGCGGAAGCCAGGAGGAGGCGTTTTTTTTTGCTGCCCCCCTGCAAAGTGCCCCCCTAGGCCTGGGCCTTGTCAGCCTAGGCCAAGATACAGCACTGTTGCTAGTAAGAATTCCATACAAATTTAAAATCATCACATCTCTATCTATATATAGTGCTATCGATTACATCATATCAGGTCATTGCGTATTTTATCAGTCATTTGCGTATACCTGCTCCATATATACACCTGAGACCTTGTAACATTAAGGAGTCACATAACACCAGGGAATGAAAATGGCTAATTGGGCCCAATTTGGACATTTTCACATTAATGGCTGTGTGTTGAGTTATTTTGAGGGGACAGCAAATTTACACTGTTATACAAGTTGTACACTCACTACTTTACATTGTAGCAAAGTGTCATTTCTTCAGTGTTGTCACATGAAAAGATATAATAAAATATTTATTAAAATGTGAGGGGTGTACTCAGTTTTGTGATATACTATGTGTGTGTATATATATATATATATATATATATATATATATATATATATATACACACACTGCTCAACAAAATTAAGGGGACACGCTTGAATCAGAGTATAGCATCAAGTCAATTAGACTCCTGGGTAATTGATCTGGTCAGTTAAGTAGCAGAGGGGGTTGTTAATCAGTTTTAGCTACTTGGGTGTTAATGAAATTACCAAAAGGTACACTAGATGGGTAACAATGAGACAACCTCCAAAACAGGAATGGTTTTACAGGTGGAGGCCACTGACATTTTTTTCCCTACTCATCCTTTCTGACTAGTTTTGCATTTTGCTAGGTTCAGTGTCACTATTGGTATCATGAGGCCATACCTGGACCCTATAGAGGTTGCACAGGCAGTCCAACTCCTCCAGGATGGCACATCAGTAAGTGCCATCGCCAGAAGGCTTGCTGTGTCTCCAAGCACAGTCTCAAGAGTAGGGAGGAAATTCCAGGAGACAGGCAGTTACTCTAAGAGAGCTGGACAGGGCTGAGAAGGTCCTTAACCCATCAGCAGGACCGGTACCTGCTCCTTTGTGGAACAGGATGAGCACTGCCAGAGCCCTACAAAATGACCTCCAGCAGGCCACTGGTGTCAATGTCTCTGACCAAACAATCAGAAACAGACTTAATGAGGGTGGCTTGAGGGCCTGATGTCCTCTAGTGGGTCATGTGGTCACTGTGCTGCATCGTAGAGCTCTATTGGCATTTGCCATTAAACACCAGAATTGACAGGTCTGCCAATGGCGCCCTGTGCTTTTTACAGATGAGAGCAGGTCCACCCTGAGCACACGTAGCAGATGTCAAAAGGGCCTGGAGAAGTGGAGGAAAATTTTATGCTGCCTAAAACATATCGTTCAGCATGACCGTTTTGGTGGTGGGTCAGTGATGGTCTGAGGAGGTATATCCATGGAGAGACACACAGACCTCTACAAGCTTGACAATGGCACCCTGACTGTCAGACCCTATGTTGGGGCAGTGGGTCCTGGGTTCCACCTGGTGCATTACAATACCCGGCCTCATGTGGTGAGAGTATTCAGCCAGTTTCTGGAGGATGAAGTAATTGATATCATTGAATGGCCCTCACACTCACCTGACCTAAATCCAATAGAACACCTCTGTGACAATATGTTTTGTGCCATCCGACGTGGCCAGGTTGCATCTCAGTCTGTTCAGGAGCTCAGTGATGCCCTGGTGATGTTGTCAGGCATGCATACAAGCACGGCCGGACATACAAACTACTGAGTACCATTTTGAGTTGTTGCAATTCATTTTCAGCAAAATGGACTAGCCTGCGGCATAATTTTTTCACTTTTATTTTCAGGGTGTCTTTGAATTCAGCCCTCTGTAGGATGATAATTTTCATTTCCATCAAACAATGTGGCATCCTTTCATTCCAAACACATTACCCAGTCCATATAAGTATAGATGCCCAGCATGGTATTTCTCCCCATTGAGATATGATTTGTTTTCAACGTGTTCTTTTAATTTTTTTGAACAGTGTGTATATGTATATGTGTATGTGTGTGTATATATATATATATATATATATATACATATATTCACCCAGTATATATGCATATAAAATGTTATATATCAATCAACTTGGGTACAACCAGCATGCCGGGTTTACCTGTGATTATCGCTAGCGACTGCTATAGCCCCTAGCAATAATCACTGTGTTTTCCCGGCAGGTGCAGCTTCCCCGCCCCTGTGCTAGGAAAAGACAATAGCCCAGCAGGAGGAATTTCCTCATGAACACTGTCTGTGTTGATAAGGGAATTAAGCTAATTTCTTTCCTGCACCCCGTGGTCACAGGAATGAAATTTTCTCTGTGTATGGCCTGCTTTAGTGATTATGGGGTCTGACAGGAAACAGAGGCAGGACTATGTGAGATCACAGAAGCATTAATGCTATGTTGGGATCTCTGTAGGTTGGGCCTTCAGTAGCTCTTTTTCATCGTTCTAAGATATGACGAAAACACTTTCAAAAATGATTTGAGGCAGGGGGGGGGGGGGCGTGTCCAGCAGCCGAGTGTAGAGGACGCAGGAAAAGAGAGCTCCGTGACAGGATTCAAAATCAGCATCCATCCTGCGGACTGAGGCTTCGGTTTGGGCTATACAAACACTGGGGTAGCTCCACACACTCATCCGGACTTAACAATCCAAATATTGAAGCCCGTGAGACCCGCCGCCTACCTCGGACACTTCAAGGCCTACCTGCCGGCTGAAGCCGCGGTCTTTCCTGCGGGAGGCCGCGATCTGCACATCGGGGACCCGGTATGAATCTTCCACATCCTGGCCGGAGTCACCCCCACCGGGTCTCCTACAGCTCCACCAGCGGACCTGTGGACCAGAGGCAGGGCAGGCAGGTCGGATTACTGAACGCCGGGACCCGCGGCCTAACCGCGATCCGCCGCCACAGGATCCACGGGCTCCCGTAGGCCGCATCTGGCTCAATCCCCCTAATCCAGCGTTGGCAGCCACTTGAAATACCCTCGGGCTCTCTCCACAACACCATAGGACATCTTTTTTGGCAATATTGGAGGAGAAGACCTTAAAAACTTCTCAAAAATTGACCTAACATGGGGAGCGAGAATGGCGGTAATAAAAAGGACCATCCTTCCTCAAATCTTATACTTATTTAGAGCACTACCCGTCCCCATACCCAAAACACAGTTGAATGCCCTTAAGAGTATTATTAGGAAATTTATTTGGTCAGGGAAAAAAGCCCGCATAGCCTTCAATATACTCACTGCACACAAATCGATGGGAGGAGCTGGACTACCAAACTTACAAGCCTATTGGTGGGCCTCAAGGCTAGACCAAATAAAACATTGGTGCACCAGTAGTGAAACCCCACTATGGGCATTAATTGAGAAAGATTTAGTGCCGACTGAAAGCCTAACACTCATGCTTCAGTGTAATTTATGGGTACCCTGGAACTGGCCCGACATTCCCATAACAGTCAAAGCTTCTCTGCAAGCTTGGAGAGCTATTTCCAAACTAACTCCTACAGTAAACCTTTTCCACGCTTGTGATATTCCTATCAAGATAGTAGAATCTAAATTTAAAAAGCTTAATGTCACTAAATTAGAGGATTACGGTCTATCACTCATTAAACAACTATACAGTAATTGTAGGCTTAAAGACAAAGAAGAAATTATACAGGAATTCTCCCTCCCTCATGACCTGTCACTCACCATTTCCAAGATAATTTTCACTCTAGCCAAACATCCACTATCAGAACTACTAACTAATTCCCAAACATGGAATTTCATCTCCACAGTACCACCCCTAACTAAAGGTATATCTCTCCTGCCTTACATCTGATTCCCTCAAAACCAAATCGCAACACATGCTGAAATGGGAGAAAACGCTTAACCACTCTTTCACCCTAAAACAATGGCAAATAGCGATCAATTCTACCCACAAACTATCACATTGCACAAATCATTGGGAAATGATGACAAAGATTGTAAATAGGTGGTATTTCACTCCCTATAGGTTATCCAAAATAATTCCCTCCCTCTCACCACTATGCTGGAGAGAATGTGGTAAAGTAGGTACCCTACAACACGTCCTCTGGGAGTGCCCCTCCCTCACAAGCTTTTGGAAAGCAATTTTCCAATGTATGTCATCCATCACTGGAATCTTAATGCCTCCCAATCAGGAGTTAGCATTATTGAATCTAAACATTGAACTATACCCACTAACATATAGACAAATGATTGTACATCTCCTTTCGGCTGCTAGGACTTTAATACTACGAAATTGGAAAACCACCAACACCCCAAATCTCTCTGAGGCAATCACCCTGGTTAATGAAAATTATAAACTGGAAAAAGCCTTATCCTTCAATGCTTTAACCCATCACAAATTTCAAAAAGCTTGGTCGGAATGGCCCTATTTGACCCCTTATACTAGAAGCTTATAATGTAACCCTTTACTTAGTTTAGTTCTACTTGTTTTGGTCCTGAGGATGATGGGAGGTGAAGACGACCCGTGGCTTGGTGACATTGTTCCCCTAGTGGTTCTGAGTCAGGGTGGTTCAATGCCTCTCATCTCCTCCCTGCATCAGAATAAACTGTGTTGACATTTACATGCATGATGCCTCTGCACTTGTACGAAGTTTATACTAATGTTTAAACACTGTACCATCTACTTTTGTATAATGTTCTACCTTGTTGTGGTTATTTTCTTTTCTTATTTCACATTCTGTTAATGTGATTTTCTGTTTTTCATCTGTATTTGAAATTTAATAAAAATTATTGATTGAAAAAAAAATGATTTGAGGCAACTAAAACACATTGCATTTGGATCTGTGAGTTCTGGTTCACAGGCTGCACACTTCAGCTTTAGCTTTTTCTTTAGTTAAAGGTCAAATCACAATTTTTTTTACTGCTTATATTGTAAAAATGTCTGTTAATTTAAATGTTTCTTGATGTAATTGCCCAATCAGGTCTCACAAGATGGAATTTATGCAGGCCTGTTGTAGTTCTTTTGGAGTGGGGGGCTCTGGATAAGGTTTTGAGGCACTATATAGTGAAGACCTGAAAAAAAAAATGAAAGTCGAACAGTAGATGAGGATCTTGGTGGCGGACAAGGGGAGCAGTACAGAGGATTGCTGAAGGCAGACAAGTAGTGTAGTATTGACTCACTATAAGTGAATGAGGAAAACAGAAAACTGGGGTGCTGGAGGCAGTTGAGAATGCAGCAGTGCAGTGAGATGCTGTAAGCAGACAAGAGGAGTATTACAGAGGGGTAATGGAGTGGAGCCATACAGGAGGCACTGGAGGTGCACAAACAGAATATTACAGGGAGCATTTGTGGGTGAAGTGTGATTTATTTTTTTATTTTGGGTGGAGTGCTGTTATATGGAGTTTTATTTTAATGCTTTAATGCATTGTATACAATTTGTCACACGATTTAGTATTCACTAAAACAGATTAGATTAAAATATTCATGAGTTAAAGAAGTAAAAGTGGCTATAGGGTAGAGTGGACGATTCATCTAGTAGTGGATTGGAGAATATAATTTACATCACCAGCTACCATTCCTTTTAACCCGCTTATGGGAATAACTGTATGTCACTTTCTTCACTAACATTTGTTTATGATTCATATTTTTGTATAATTAGAAAAACTCAAAACATTATTTGAAGGATGGATTTTCACTTTTCAAAATGAATTTTCAATTTGCTTAATGAATGAGAGGTGAAGCTTTATGAAAATTCACAGCAAAAAAAAAAACAGCTCAACTTTACCTTACTAACTAAGCCAAGTAGAAATTTGGTTTGTAAAGTAAGCATTCACTTAGCTCAGTAAATAAAGTGAAGCAAAATCCCTGTTTTTTCCTTATTTGCAAAGTGATTTTTTAAAGTGAAACATGTATTTGCAAAGTGAACATGTTCTTCTCCTTTAGGAAAGCAAAACTGTGTTTCTGACATTTTATCTGAAGTGATTGTAGCCATATCAGTGCACTTGTTATAAAACAATTTAGTGCTGTCTGTGATACTTTTTTATTTGCACTAGCATCCATTTTTTTAGGACAAACAGGTAGCTTGTCCTGAAAATTTGGAATTTGGAATAAATGTTAGTGAAAAAAAAAAAGTACTCGATTATATTTTATCCTACTCAAAACTTAACCTCACTCCCTCAGGCTATTTATAACACCTTCATAAGTATCATTTGTGTGAAAGCGTAATAGATGAATATTTTTATTTTTATATAGAGAATATTTTTATTTGTGAGATTAACAACCAAATGTTACCCAAGAATGAAAGGTAAAGAAAAATATATAAATTTTACTGTATGACAGAGCAAGCAATAACTGCAAGAAAACAGAATGGGATTGTTTACTAAAACTGGAAACTTTCAGGTTTTTTTTGTCAGAGCTTAATTAAACAAGCTACCATGCACAACTGCACCAGATTTTGCAGTCTCCAATTTTAGTAAATGAACCCCAAAGGAGGCAGAATTTCTCATAACAACCTTTTCTGTTTGTTTGCATTTTCTTTCCAGTGCCACTGATGGCCTACACATACCTCTAAGGCCCCTTTCACACAACGGGCTCCGTTTTGCTCAGCGGGGATATATCCGCCAATCCCCGCTGAGCAGCCGGATGGCAGCTCCGTCTCCGCTCTGTGCGCAGAGGCAGAGCTGTCAGAGCCCCGCTCTCCTCTATGGGAGATTGGATGAGAACAGACCGCCTGTCCGTTTTCATCCGATCTTATTGGATCCGATCCTCCAGACGGATGGAAAATAGGGTTTCCATGCATCTGGATTTTACTGACAGGATCGGATCAGATAGCAGCTAGTTTCAGTGGAGATGTCTCCGCTGACATCCGCTGCTCCATAAGGGCTGCATGGAACATCCGATCAGGTCCGCCTGAAAAACTGAGAGGCGGACCGGATCGGAAAGCCCGTGTGAAAGGGGCCTTAGTATGTACATGCAATATAGAAACAATCCAAACAATTCTAATTTTACATAAATAATTGTATAATTGTTATTCATATCTACTGTAAATAAAATAATATTTATGAATTTTTAATTAGTTCTCCAGCTGCTTACCTGTTCAGTGTACCAAATGCACATAGCAGCAACAACAACATACATACTCCACCTGAGTGGCGTAAGTAAGCAAAGGGTCTAACCACTGTTTACAAAATACATTTTCCTCAGTGTACCGATCAAAAGTAGCTCTTATGCCAGGTCCACATGGGCCAAATATAGTCTGAAATCAGCCAATAGAGTAGAAACTGGCCGACATTCTCACGACCGGCTTCTGTCGAATGGGCACACTGGAAAACCAGCATCCAATGGGCATCTGATCAGTGCTTACAGCCAATGGCTGCAAGCTCTGACCTGTGTGTTCTGGCAGGTGGGGGGGGGGGGGGAGGGGGGGTTATCCCCCAGTCTCCCTGTCAAAGCACATTAGCACAGAGGGGTAGATCATTGTAACAACATTGTTTGTGTTCATCGCTATTGCTGCGATCTGTCAGTTTTTGTTTTCATTCAGCTCGCTGGGTTAAATGAAAAAAAACTTGTGTGTACCAGGCTTTATATTGGTATGTGCAGCTTTCTGACAAGTTTATTGGCTCTGACCTTTCTCTTTACAAATATACAGCTTTAAAAAAAGTACACTTTGTGTTATCTCAAGCTGTTAATAGGTGACCAGGAAACTCTAAAATGGGAGTTAAAGGAAGAAGCAGATGATCACCAGACGTTAGCAGTTCCTGCTATAAAGAGCATCACTGACATCTTCACAGTTTAGTGAACACAACTGATGTAAGATGGTGAAGTCAACAATATGTCTTTTTGTGCACATTCTTTTATGGATAACAGCTCAGCTAACATTAATGTGCAGAAATGGCAACTATACTCTCCATGTGATTATGCTAAATGACTCAAAAACAGAGTGGAATCTAGAAGCTATTAAAACAGCAGTGGAACTTGGACTTGCAAAACTCCACAGGGAGCTACGAATAAAAGGTATGGCCAATGCATTCATGCTGTTGTCTCTCATACTTTTAATATAACTGATATTAGGTTCTTTGTGTCATAGTGCAAAACAAAAGATAAATGCTGACTGATAATTCAGTAAAGAATGTATTTTGTACATTGTGGATTCCTTACAGAGTGCAATACAAAATGCAGGATCTTTTAAAAAACAAAATTATCTGATGTCAACATTGATAATTTTAATCATTTGGGCATTTCAAAAACTGAATGCTGTCCGATTGTGTTGTTCCCACACAACGAATCAATGTAATGTAAAAAAAACACTGACGTTAGGTGATTGCCATCTGGCATGTGATCTTGGAATAAAAGCTGCCAATAAGGACGTTTGCATAGCTCCCAACTGTCCCTGATTTTGAGGGACTCTCCCTGATTTGAAACAATAGGGTTTATATACTAAAGGCAAATCCACTATGCACTACAAGTGCGCTTGGAAGTGTAGTCACTGTAGATCTGAGTGGGACATGCAAGAAAATAAAATACATCATTTTTGCTTGCACATGATTGGATGATAGAATTCAGCAGAGCTTCCCCTCATTTCAGATCTTCCCCTCAGATCTACAGCGACTGCACTTCCAAGTGCACTTGCACTGCACTTGTAGTGCACAGTGGAATTGCCTTTAGTAAATCAACCCCAATGTCCCTCTGTTTCTCTTTCCTCCTCATTTGTCCCCCATTTTGGTCTGATCTATATAGTTGTATATAAAATGCACTATTTATCTTTCAAAAAGTGTTTCCCAGTGCTAAACCTTTCATTCAATTTCTAAATTGCTGCATTTGTCAAAAACTGATATAAAGGAATAGTAATGATAAAAAAAAAGCAGTTTTGGCTTCACCTAATCATTTTTTTTTTAATTCTCTTTGAAGGGGGCATGCCAGGGTGTGTATCCTATGCCTACATACTTTTGCTAATAGGTGTCCTTGTTCCCATCTCAAAAAGTTGGAAGGTATGTGTTTGCGAGAGGTTTGCAGGATCTCAGCAAGCACCCTTATTAGAACTGTTTGGGGGAAAAAAGCTGTAAGGCTTGGTTGCAGTTTATATGCTGGCATGATATTGTTCTTTAAGAGAAGAGGAGAGATATTTGGATCTAGCACAATGTAATTTTCTTTGCTCTACAAACCCTATATGAAGGGTCTCCTCTCTTTTGTACTGTATATTCCTACCTTTCAGATGCGGGCTTCTAGAATATACCAAAAGTTGTGGTACAAAATATTTACTTTCATACTGAAAACCTTCTAGACTAGAGCTTTCAGGTTAGATAAATGTAATATAAGGCAGGGTTTTCCAACCTTTAGGTGTATATATACACGAATGCCTGCGTTTATCAAGTATCTCTCGATTTGTCACCATTTTTCAGTTACCCCTTGGCATACTTATACCTTACATTTTATTGCCAAAAATACTTATTAAGGTCTTTTATAAACATTTGTTTTTAGATTGTAAAATAGCAGAGAATAGAATAGAATGCCTTTCATTTTACAAGGAAGGTACAAGTACATTTAAATGCTACACCTACAAGAAATGTCTTACACACACATGAAAACAACCTAAACAACCCCAAATTACCACACATATGATTAAATTAAATCAATAACTAATGTAGTAAATACAATTAAAAACATTTAAGCATGATTTTGAATCCTCTATAGTTATTACCTTTTGTATTACTTGACCCTCCCTCCTAGATTGTAAGCTCTAACGAGCAGGGCCCTCTGATTCCTCCTGTATTAACCACTTACCGACTGCCCGCCATCGATTTACGTCGGTCCTTTGACGCTAAATACCGGGGTTATGGCAACAGATAGTTGCCATAACCCCAGTATTTTTTAAGACGGCGGGCGATTGGCTTTCAGGTAAGGGTGGTCCCAGTGGCAGATTTGCCCCGGGATCACCCTTACGGTGCGGCGGAAGAGGTGCCCCCCCTTCTGCCACGTCCCGGTCCTTTTCCCTGCTTACCGGACCCAGCGGGGAAAACGATCCGGTCCCAGATCCTCTTAGACAGGAGGTCGAGTGAGGGCAAGATGGCCCTCACTCGACTCTATGGTCTTGGAGGACCGGAGCGACGTCAAACATCGTTGCCTAGCAACCGGTATAAAGATCCGATTTTTTTTTTAACCATTTTTTTTCTTTTTTAGTGAGGTCTTTTGACCCCAGATCTCACAATAAAGGCATTCTATTACAAGGCATGTTTACATTCGTTGTAATAGGAATAAAAATTATCACATTTTTTTTTTTTTTAAACTGTGTAAAAATAAAAAAATAATAAATAAAATGCATAGGAAAAAATAAAATAAAGCGCCCTGTCCCCGTTAGCTTGTGTGCAGAAGCGAACGCATACGGAAGCCTCGCCCACATATGTAAACGGTGTTCAAAACACACATGTGAGGTATCACCACGATCATTAGAGCGAGAGCAATAATTTGAGCCCTCCTCTGTAACTCTAAGCTGGTAACCTGTAGAAATGTTTAAAGTGTCGCCTATGGGATTTTTAAGCTCCAAAGTTTGTCGCCATTCTGCGAGCGTGCACAATTTTGAAGCATTACATGTTGGGTATCTATTTACTCGGTGTAACATTATCTTTCACATTATGGAAAAAAAATTGGGCTAATTTTACCAGTTTCTTATTTTTTAATTAAAAAAAGTGAATTTTTCCCCAAAAAATTGCGTTTAGAAGACCACTGCGCAAATACGGTGTGATAAAAAATATTGCAATGACCTCCATTTTACTCTCTAGAGTCTCTGCTAAAAAAAAAAAAAAGATATATATATATATATATATATATATATATATATATATAATGTTTGGGGGTTTTAAGTAGTTTTCTAGCAAAAAAAACAGATTTTAGCTTGTAAACACCAAGTGTCAAAAATAGGCTTGGTCTTAAAATGGTTAAATTATATTGTAACTGTACTGTCTGCCCTCATGTTGAAAAGCGCTGCGCAAACTGTTGGTGCTATATAAATTCTGTATAATAATATAATCATTACATAGCCTTTCCTCATTACATAAATCTTATTTGTTTGTTACTTGCAGTAAACTTTTTAATAACATTCAGTGCATTTTTGACCCTGGGAAAGAAAATCTCTAAATTGTCTGTATTTTAGTATTCTTGTATTGCCTGCTTGAGGGTAATAATTCAAATATACATGGGTATAATGTCTCAGGCACAAAGAATGCTTTGCAATACAACTTGCTCTACCCAGGCAGGCGTCTAATTTAAAGACGGGAGTTTTTTTTTTAACCACTTAAGCCCCGGAAGATTTAACCCCCTTCCTGACCAGGGGGTATTTTGCGATTCGGCACTGCGTGACTTTAACGGACAATTGCGCGGTCATGCGACGCTGTATCTAAACGAATTTGGCGTTCTTTTTTTCCCACAAACAGAGCTTTCTTTTGGTGGTATTTGATCACCTGTGCGATTTTTTGATCATGCGCTATAAACAAAAAAAGAGCGTAAATTTTGCAAAAATAGCAATATTTTTCACATTTTTTTATATGAAATTCCCCCCAAAAAAAATGTAAAAATCAAAATTTTTTAACATTTTCGGCCAATTTGTTTTATGCTACCTATGTTTGGTAAAAAAAAATCGCAAAAAGCGTATTTTGATTGGTTTGCGCAAAAGTTATCGCGCTTACTAACAAAGGGAAAGATTTTTGTCATTTTTGTTTTTTTTTTTAACGCGTAATGGCGGCGATCTGCGATTTTTTTTGCGGTACTGCGACATTGCGGTGGACAGATCGGACCCTTGACTGACATTTTTGACACTTTTGGGGTTACCAGTGACATTTCTACAGTAATCAGTGCTATACATATGCACTGTTACTGTAAAAATACACTGGCAATGAAGGGGTTAACTTTTTTTGAAAGGGAGGGGCTATGTGTGTCCCTAGGGGCGTGCTTTCTACTGTGATTGGCTGTGGCTTCAGATGTATGAACAGTGATCAACGGTTCTACATAGTAGAACCGTATGATCATCCTTCATACACAGGGGAGAATGACAGGCAGCTCGTTTACACAAGCCGCCTGACTTTCTCCCTCTCCCCCGACGATCGCAGAGTGACTGGCGGACATCGGGTCCGCCGGTCACACGCGCGGGGGGGTGCGTGACCGCGCGGGAGCGGGAGCGCGCCTCCGGCGGCGCACGCTCGCTCCCTAGACCCTCACAAGCTAGCGACGTAGACCTACGTTGCTTTGCCTGTGAGGGGCTGACTGCCGACGTAGATCTGCGTTAGGCAGTCGGCAAGTGGTTAATTTTCTTTATTAAAGATTTTCAACATACAAAATTTATTAATACATTAATACCATCCCGCCCTTTATTGGGGGGATATAACTATGTGAATATACCAATCTTAATTTTTCCCCTCCCCTACCCCCCTCCCCCCCTCTCCTCCCGCTTTCGGAAGACGATTAATAAGCCCTTAATTCTCCTTTTTATAGTCTTGCCATACCTCCCAAATCTCTACTCTGTTGTCGTACTCTTGATCCTGTTCTCCCCAAGGTCTCAATAGTTCTAGTTTTCTTGTTTTCTCCACCCCTAATATCCAATCTTTATATGAAGGAGCTTCTGTTTTCTTCCAATTTAGTGGAATTAAGCTTTTCGCTGAATTTAGCAGGTGGGGGATTAAGGATTTTTTATAATGTTTAAACGACATTGTCGTCCCGTGAAAAAGACATTTCCATGGTTCTTCTTTAACCTCTATATTGGTAATTCTTTTAATTAATGAAAGAACCTCCTTCCAATATATCTTTATTTTTGGGCAATCCCACCAAATGTGTGCCATTGTTCCCATTTCCTGACAACCTCTCCAGCAGAGTTTTGAAGTCTCCAGATGGTATCTCCCCACTTTATCTGGGGTTTTATACCATCTGGAGAGCAATTTGTAATTCATTTCTGTCGTACTGATATCTATCGCGGAATTATGGGCCAACCTAATGCATTTGTCCCACTCTTTGAACCCCTAGTTCGCTCTCCCATTTCTCCAACATTGGAGAGCCCACCTGCTGCTCAACCCTATTCAGAATTTTGTAAATATTTGAGATGTTATTCTTGTTTTTTTCGGATGTGCATATTTGTTCGAATG
Organism: Pelophylax lessonae; assembly: GCF_965119305.1. Lineage (NCBI taxonomy): Eukaryota > Metazoa > Chordata > Amphibia > Anura > Ranidae > Pelophylax > Pelophylax lessonae. The sequence goes on from NC_138775.1 coordinate 126,372,302, forward strand.
AGTTGAGATCATTTATTTCTCTTATTGGTTGGGGGAGGGATGCTACAAAGTGTCTAAGTTGACGATACCTCCACTCGTCCAAACTCCAATTAATTTTCTTTATTTTAAGCTCAGGTAGAGTATGTATTTTTCCCCTCTCCATTATGTCTTTTAGTCTTATATCTCCGTCTCCTAACCAGTTTCCATGTTCTTTTCCTTCTCCTGGTGCAAAAATTTTTGTGTCCTGTAGTGGTATTGGTGGTGAGTTATACTCCCAGTTTCCTCTATTATATATTAAATCCCACATTTTTAGTGCTTGTCGTGTAATCATGCGTGTGTCATTTTTCAATTCTCTATATTTTGGTGGGATCCACATAATTTTACCTAGTTTAGTACCACCAGAGGCGGCTCTAGACTTTTTGAGGCCTTAGGCGAAAATCATGTAGGAGGCCCCCCACGCACGATAAAATAAATAAATAAGCAGGCGATATTAACCGCTTGCCGACTGCTCACAGTATATTTACTGCGGCAGTCAGCCCCTCACACGCAAAGTGATGTTAATTAACGTCACTAGCCTGGGAGGGTCTGGGGAGCGAGCGAGCGCGCGCCGCCAGAGGCGCGCTCCCGCGTGGTCACGGACCCCCCCGCACGTGTGACCGGCGGACCCGATGTCCGCCGGTCACTCGGCGATCGTCGGGGGAGAGGGAGAAAGTCAGGCGGCTTGTGTAAACAAGCCACCTGTCATTCTCCTCGGTGTAAAAACACTGATCACACGGTTCTACTATGTAGAACCGTTGATCAGTGTCCTTACACCTCAAGTCATAGCCAATCACAGTAAGAATCACGCCCCTAGGGACTCAAGTCACAGCCCCTCCCTCTCAAATAAAGTTAGCCCCTTCGCTACCAGTGTATTTTTACAGTAACAGTGCATATATATAGCACTGATTACTGTAGAAATGTCACTGGTAACCCCAAAAGTGTCAAAAATGTCAGTCAAGGGTCCGATCTGTCCGCCCCAATGTCACAGTACCGCAAAAAAAAAAAAAAAAATCGCAGATCGCCGCCATTACGCGTTAAAAAAAAAAACAACAAAAATGACAAAAATCTTTCCCTTTGTTAGTAAACGCGATAACTTTTGCGCAAACCAATAAAAATACACTTTTTGCGATTTTTTTTTTACCAAACATATGTAGCATAAAACAAATTGGCCGAAAATGTTATCTGGAGAAGCGATGACGTCAGTGTGACGAAACGCGTCGAGAACGTGACCACATCACTTCCGTCTGAACGATCCCGAGGCTAGGAACGCATATCCGGCGGTTGGGACGCACGCTGATCCCAGGCGAGCACCGCGAACTAGGTAGTTGCGGACCCTATGCCATACGGATGCGCTGCATGTTGATTTTATGTGAGTACATGTCTTTTTTGGAATCTAAATAAAAGTTTTAAAGGAAATCCTGCACTATCGGAGGCTTCTGTTTTTCCCCTTTTTCATATACCCGGGAATTGTACTGGAGCTCTCTCCCTGATGCTTTAACCCCTATGTGTACCGGAGCAAGGAGTGGATACGAGTGGTAATAGGAAGGATAGGACGGAACCAGATTGCCGGTGTATGGGAGCGATCCCTGTTATCGACCCGCCATTTACCCCTGTAGGGGTACGGACATCCGGTAAGCACAGGACCCCAGGAGAGGGGGAGCACCCTATCTTCCAACCACTCACTGCACTCCCGGCTTCATAGAAAAAAAAGAGCACCTTACTCCATCCTTATATGGACTATAGAACTTTATGATTTCTGTACCAGCTCTGATTGCACTATTTTTGGACAATTTTAAAATACACAGAACCTGCTTTTTGAGCCTTTGAATTTATATGGTTCTCACTTTCATAATTTATATAGTTATTTGCACGGCTGCACTTATTTATTTACTAGTGTTTATATTGTCACCAGTGTGGGATGCACATAGTTCACCCACTTATTTTTTTTCATTGCTTATGAGTATGCAGTTGCACTTTATTGAATAGATGGTTATGACTATTCGGAATGCACCTTATTTAGTTTGATTAGTGCACTATATTTATTTTTTAGCACCTTTGCACACTAACTCTCTATATCACCATAATTTATTAATACTATCTTTATATTCTTTTATATTTTTATACCTACATTTACATATATTTGCATATTTATGTTGAGTCTCAATAAGCTTTTTAGGTATTGAACACATTTATTTATTTATTGATTTGGTATCAGCACATAGTGTTAATTTTACACACATATTACACATCCATTGTGTTTTTATATCCTATTACTTATATAGTTCTCATTCCCACATACATTCTATGTGCATTTGCATGTGTTGAACTTGGTCTTGAACTATAGGAGCCTAACCCAGATTTCCCATTAACCTACTTTCCTGGCAGCGCCAATCACTTCCCTTTTTGACATTTACAAGTTGATCTTGGTCTCATCTTTCCATAGGATGTTGTTCCAGAACTGTGAAGGCTTTTTAGATGTTGTTTGGCAAACTCTAATCTGGCCTTCCTGTTTTTGAGGTTCACCAATGGTTTACATCTTGTGGTGAACCCTCTGTATTCACTCTGGTGAAGTCTTCTCTTGATTGTTGACTTTGACACACACATACACCTACCTCCTGGAGTGTGTTCTTGATCTGGCCAACTGTTGTGAAGGGTGTTTTCTTCACCAGGGAAAGAATTCTTCGGTCATCCACCACAGTTGTTTTCCGTGGTCTTCCGGGTCTTTTTGTGTTGCTGAGCTCACCGGTGCGTTCTTTCTTTTTTAGGATGTTCCAACAAGTTGATTTGGCCACACCTAATGTTTTGCTATCTTTTTGATGGGTTTTTTTTTTTTTCAGCCTAATGATGGCTTGCTTCACTGATAGCGACAGCTCTTTGGATCTCATATTGAGAGTTGACAGCAACAGATTCCAAATGCAAATAGCACACTTGAAATGAACTCTGGACCTTTTATCTGCTCCTTGTAAATGGGATAATGAGGGAATAATACACACCTGGCCATGGAACAGCTGAGCAGCCAATTGTCCCATTACTTTTGGTCCCTTAAAAAGTGGGAGGCACATATACAAACTGTTGTAATTCCTACACCGTTCACCTGATTTGTATGTAAATACCCTCAAATTAAAGCTGAAAGTCTGCAGTTAAAGCACATCTTGTTTGTTTCTTTTTAAATCAATTGTGGTGGTGTATAGACCTAAAAAGATTAGAATTGTGTTGATAAAAAGAATTGTGTCGATGTCCCAATATTTATGGACCTGACTGTATGTTTATTAGTAAATGTAGTTTTTGCCGTGCTTTCTTTACAACCACAACAGCATTGGCTGACCAGAATAGATCCTCAGAAATATATATGCCAAAAGCAGTGGCGGCTGGTGCTCAAAATATTTTGAGGGGGGGGGGGGCGCAAAAAGAAAAATGTAATGTAATGCATTGCTTCGCGGCAAAAAACGCGGTAAAAAATTGGGTGACTTTGAGGTCACACAAGTGTGAAAGTAATCAAGGAACAGTGCCTTTAAAAAGTATTCATAGTCACCCCTTGAAATTATCCACATTTTGTGATGTTATTTACAACCAAAAACGTAAATGTATTTTATGTGATAGATCGGCACAAAATTGTGAAGTGGAAGGAAAATGGAAGAAAAATGACGATGCAGATCTCTAGAGGGATGATGGGGGTGATGGGGATAATCTGCCGAACATATAAATAGATAGAAGAGAACTATATTGTGCCTATCTATTTATATGTTCGGCAGATTATCCCCATCATTTACCCCTCTACAGATCTGCAGAATATTGCTCTGTCCCATCTAGATTTATGGTCTGCAGATTATCTAATCACACAGACCCTTCTACAGATAGATGAGAACTATATTGTGCCTATCTGTAGAAGGGTCTGTGTGATTAGATAATCTGCAGACCATAAATCTAGATGGGACAGAGCAATGCTCTGCAGATCTGTAGAGGGGATATTCTGCCAAAATTATAAATGGAAGAATTATATTTTGCAGATCTCTAGAGGAGTAATCTGCAGAACAGAGATACAGTATAGATTGGTCTGAGCAATGTTCTGCAGATTTAAAAAAATGGGTCAGTTATGGTATAGGCTGCAGAACATATATTTAGGTGGGACAGAGCAATGCTCATGCACACAGAGAGAGACAGACAGCAAAACAGACACAGAGAGAGACAGACAGCAAGACAGATAGACACAGAGAGAGACAGACACAGAGAGAAATAGGAAACCTGGTGTGAGTGACATATCTCACTATGCTCAGGGGACATCACATAAACCCTATACTGTACAATCGTCACATAAACCCTATACTGTACAATCGTCACATAAACCCTATACTGTACAATTGTCACAAACTCTATACTGTACAATAGTGTCTTAAAGGGACTGGTAGCCCCTGCACATCCACAGCAAACAAGTCACACCACTGCCTGTCTTATGTCCAGTGCCAAGTGACAGATCTTCCCAGGCAGACCCTTCCCAAACTATCAAAAGCCACAAGCAGCTGTGAGACATCCCTAACATGTAAGGAGAGGCTCAACTCTATAATAAAGTAAAAAAAAAAAAAACTATAAAGTAAAAAATAAATTAAAGACAACATTTTATGGGATGACTGTTTAGAGTGACAGACTGCCATTGAGACAAGGTGTATTGTGACAGGCAGAAAGGGACAATGCAAAGTGTGTTTGTACAGTGAAAAATGAGAATGAGCAGACTGTGTGGTGAAAGAGACAGCAGGGTAACAGACATGCAACAAGAGAAGAGGAGAGTGCAACAGAAAAAAAGAGAGAGAGTGACAGAGAGAGAGAGAGTCTCAGTCAGATCCTCCTCCTACCTGCTCCCTGTTACCTGCTCAACATGTATGGGCACATTCATGGGCGGACTGCCAACTCATGGGCCCCCCCCCGGGAAATAGGAGATTATGGGGCCCCCCTATGTCTCCGCCCACACTCAAGCCACACCCACACAAAGGGAAGTAACTGGAACCAATCTTTTGTGGCTCTCATTACAGCAGCTAGAGCAGGAGATGGTAACTTTCAGCTGCTGCAGTGAGAGCCACAAAAGTTTGTTTCCAGTTTTTCCCCCACCTGCTGCACTAATCACCTGCTCTAGCTACACATAGTGCCCCTGTTGGGGGGGGGGGGGACTGCAAGGGTCCCCCATGCACTAGGGGCCCCTGGTGCCAAAAAGAAAGGACAGAAGTATTGTGCACGTCACGGCAAACAATGGGTGTGGCCAGATTGCGAAAAGGAAGGGGCTTATGGGACATAGTTAAACAAAGCCCAGGCTCACGTGTACCTGCAAATGGGCTTTGATTGTTGTGCGACAAGCAAGAGTCCCACAGACACATATAAACCTCAGCACAATCAGTAAAAAAATGACTGTCTATACAGAACAACCTCTATCAGTGGCAGCCGGTCTATTGGGGCCAAATCTCCGTGGCCCAATAAAAAAAATAAAATAAAAATAAAAATAAAAAAATTTCAGCCCACTAGGGGCGCCGGACTAACTGGTGGCTATGGGGGGGGGGGTTTTGCACCCCACCTGCTTGAAGCAGAGCAGCCGATTGGCGGCCTTGTGGGGGTTATCAGGCGCAGAGCAATGCGCTCCGGCACTCCCCACTTTCCGGATGTCCTGGCTGTGATTGGTCCAGTCTCCAGCCTGGACCAATCATAGAGGACATCTCGGGTGAGGTCGCGTGGGGGGCGGTGCGTGCGTTAGTTACGCACCTTCCCGATGTCAGAGAAGAGGGCAGCGGGCGGCGCGCACGAAGGAAGAAGACGTCCGGCGGAGCGCATGGAGGAAGAAGAAGTCGACTCCCGGGCAGCACGCCAGGGAGTCGGGATGGTGGCGGGCGGCGCGCATGCAGGATGAGGACTCGGAGGAAGAAGACGTCCACGGCAGTGGCATCAGAGGTAAGCGAAGTCTCTGGGGTGGGGGGCACGCACGCACGCTGGTCTCTGCATTGAAAGGGGCATGTATACTGGTCACTACATTCAAGGGGGCATGTATACTGGTCACTACATTCAAGGGGGCATGTATACTGGTCACTGCATTGAAGGGGGCATGTACACTGGTCACTACATTGAAGGGGGCATGTATACTGGTCACTACATTGAAGGGGGCATGTATTCTGGTCATTACATTGAAGGGGGCATGTATGTTGGTCAATACATTGAAGGGGGCATGTACGCTGGTCACTACTTTGAAAGGGGCATGTATGTTGGTCACTACATTGAAGGGGGCATGTATGTTGGTCAATACATTGAAGGGGGCATGTATGCTGGTCACTACATTGAAGGGGGCATGTATGCTGGTCACTACATTGAAGGGGGCATGTATGTTGGTCAATACATTGAAGGGGGCATGTATGCTGGTCACTACATTGAAGGGGGCATGTATACTAGTCACTACATTGAAGGGGCCATGTATGCTGGTCACTACATTGAAGGGGGCATGTATGCTGGTCACTACATTGAAGGGGGCATGTACGCTGGTCACTACATTGAAAGGGGGCATGTACGCTGGTCACTACATTGAAAGGGGGCATGTATACTGGTCACTACATTGACAGGGGCATGTATGCTGGTCACTACATTGAAGGGGGCATGTATGCTGGTCACTACATTGAAGGGGGCATGTATGCTGGTCACTATATTGAAAGGGGGCATTTATGCTGGATACTTCATTGAAAGGGGGCATGTACTGTATACTGGTCACTACATTGAAAGGGGCATGTATGCTGGTCACTACATTGAAGGGGGCATGTACTCTGGTCACTGCATTGAAAGGGGGCATGTACGCTGGTCACTGCATTGAAAGGGGGCCTGTACTGTGGGGTTTGTGCTAGGGGGCCTGTACTGTGGGGTTTGTGCTAGGGGGCCTGTACTGTGGGGTTTGTGCTAGGGGGTCTGTACTGTGGGGTTTGTGCTAGGGGGTCTGTACTGTGGGGTTTGTGCTAGGGGGCCTGTACTGTGGGATCAGTGCAAAGGGGCCTGTACTGTAGGGTTTGTGCAAGAGGGCCTGTACTGTGGGATTAGTGCTAGGGGGTCTGTACTGTGGGATTAGTGCTAGGGGGTCTGTACTGTGGGGTTTGTGCTAGGGGGCCTGTACTGTGGGGTTTGTGCTAGGGAGCCTGTACTGTGGGATTAGTGCTAGGGGGTCTGTACTGTGGGATTAGTGCTAGGGGGCCTGTACTGTGGTATTGGTGCTAGGGGGTCTGTACTGTGGTATTAGTGCTAGGGGGCCTGTACTGTGGGATTAGTGCTAGGGGGCCTGTACTGTGGGATTAGTGCTAGGGGGCCTGTACTGTGGGATTAGTGCTAGGGGGCCTGTACTGTGGGATTAGTGCTAGGGGGGCTGTACTGTGGGATTAGTGCTAGGGGGGCCGTACTGTGGGGTTTGTGCTAGGGGTCTGTACTGTAGGGTTTGTGCTAGGGGGTCTGTACTGTGGGATTAGTGCTAGGGGGTCTGTACTGTGGGGCTTTTGCTAGGGGGCCTGTACTGTGGGATTAGTGTTAGGGGGCCTGTACTGTGGGGTTTGTGCTAGGGGGTCTGTACTGTAGGGTTTGTGCTAGGGGGTCTGTACTGTGGGGTTTGTGCTAGGGGGCCTGTACTGTGGGGTTTGTGCTAGGGGGCCTGTACTGTGGGGTTTGTGCTAGGGGGTCTCTACTGTGGGATTAGTGCTAGGGGGCCTGTACTGTGGGATTAGTGCTAGGGGGTCTGTACTGTGGGATTAGTGCTAGGGGGTCTGTACTGTGGGGTTTGTGCTAGGGGGTCTGTACTGTGGAGTTTGTGCTAGGGGGCCTGTACTGTGGGATTAGTGCTAGGAGGCCTGTACTGTGGGATTAGTGCTAGGGGGTCTGTACTGTGGGGTTTGTGCTAGGGGGTCTGTACTGTGGAGTTTGTGCCAGGGGGTCTGTACTGTGGAGTTTGTGCTAGGGGACCTGTACTGTGGGATTAGTGCTAGGGGGTCTGTACTGTGGGGTTTGTGCTAGGGGGTTTGTGCTTGAGGGGTTTATGTGGGGTTTGTGCTTGAGGGGTTTGTGCTGGGGGGGTCTGTACTGTGGGGTTTATGCCACTCTCAGTCAGTGTATCCCATAATAGGGTGTCTCTCACAGTATATCCCATAATAGGGCCCCTGCTCCCTATTATGGGATATACTAGTACTGATGGACCCCTTAATAGGTGATATATTGGGAGAATTTGTTCACGCAAGCAAAATACAGGGGACAGAATGGGTGGAGTCTATAAGGGGTGGGGCTTCTTAGAAATGGGAGGGGTCAAATGGAAGGACGGGGTCTTGCGCCCCACTATCTTAAAACTTCACCAGCCGCCACTGACCTCTATATATATATATATATATATATATAAATATATAAATATAAAACAAGGACCATCTCTAAAGAACAAAGACTGTCTTTACATACCAATCTTTATAGAACAATGGCTTTCTGTATATAACCTGGACCATCTCCACAGAACAAGGACTGTCTCTATATAAAAATGATTGTCTCTATACAACAGGGGCCGTCTCTACAGAACAAGGACTGACTCTATATAAAAATGATTGTCTCTATATAACAGGGGCCGTCTCTACAGAACAAGGACTGACTCTATATAACAGGGGCTGTCTCTACAGAACATGGACTGTCTCTATGGAACAAGGACTATCTCTATATAGCAAGGACCATCTCTATATAACCTGGACTGTCTTCACAGAACAAGAACTGTCTATATAACAAGGACCATCTCTATATAACAAGGACTGTTTCTATATAACAGGGACCGTCTCTATATAAAAAGGACTGTCTCTTTATAACAAGGACTGTCCCTATAGAACAAGGACTGTCCCTATATAACAAGGGCTTTCTCTATATAACAAGGGCTGTTTCGAAATAAAAAGGACCAATTCTATTTAACCAGGACTGTCTTCACAGAACAAGAACTGACTATATAACAAGGACCAGCTCTATATAACTGGGACTTTCTCTATATAACTAGGACTGTTTCTATATAACAGGGACCGTCTCTATATAAAAAGGACTGTCTCTTTATAACTGGGACCATCTCTATATAACCTGGACTGTCGCTATATAACAAGGACCGTCTCTATATAACAAGGACTGTTTCTACATAAAAAGGACCAATTCTATATAACCAGGACTGTCTCTTTTATAACTGGGACCGCCTCTATATAACCTGGACTGTCGCTATATAACAAGGACTGTCTCTATATAACAAGGACTGTCTGTACAGAACGAGGACTATCCTTACCAAACATTACTTGGGCCGCCTCCCCCTAGTGTGTTCCCTATTGGGGTGTCTCCGGGTGACGTGACCTAGTTATTTGGGGCTTTACCCCCAGTTAGACGGATCCTAGCTATTCATATATTACAATACCTTACACTGGGTTGAATATGCCACACATCAAATTTGTTGTCTCAGTTGTTTTGTGACTATTTTTCGCCTCTGGTCCAAGCTTTCTGATCTGTGTTAACAGATGCTTTGTAACCTTGTCTTTTCAGTTATATTTTGTACCTGCTTTTGTTATAATCTAATAAAAACCATTGAAAGGAAAGAAGACAATAAAATGACAGAGGGGTTTTTTATAAGACAGGGCTGTCCCTATTAACTTCTTCCTGCCCACGCTGTAGCCGAAAGACGCACCGCCCCCAGGAGTCAGGATGTCAGATGTCCTGAATGTGATTGGTCCAGGCTGGAGTTTGGACCAATCACAGGACTTCACGTGTAGCATGGGGAGTGTCGGGGCGCATTGCTCTGCGCCCCAATGACACCCAGAAGGCTGCCAATCGGCGCCACTGCTCTGAGCACGTGGGATGCCAAACCCCACCCCCCCCCATAGCCAGCAATTGGGCCGGCGCCCCTAGCTGGCTTTAAAAGGTAATTTTTAATTTTTTTTTAAGATGCTGATTGGAAAGATGCTGATGGGGGGGGGGGGGGGGTGGCGCCCCTGCGCCCCCTATTGACCGGCCGCCACTGCATATGACACTAGACCAACGCTTGCGTGCGCCTTTGCGCGCAAGCACGGGGGGACGGGGGGCTTGATTTTTTTTTTATTTATTTATTTTGCTTTTTTATGTTATTTTTGACACCTTTCCTTTCATTTTTTTTTTTTAATCATTTTTATTGTTATCACAGTGAATTTAAATATCCCCTATGATAGCAATCTGTAGTGACTGGTACTCTTTTTTTTTAAAATTGGGGTCTTTTAGACTCTAGATCTCTCCTTTGACCTTAGCGCATCTGACCACACCAAAATTGGTGTGATAAAATACTTTGCCAATTTCCTAATGGCACTGTTTATTTCTGACGAAACAGAAGTCATGAAATGCTCGTAGCTTCCAGTATCTTAGGCCATAGAGATGATTGGAGCCATTCTCGTCTCCAATCAGCTCTATGGTTAGATAATTGTACCACCGGCTGCACTCTTGGGTTAACCGGTGGGACAGGAGAGCCCGAGAAAAACCGAGGAAGGTGGCGGAAGGCGGCGGGAGGGGGGTGTCCCCTCCCACTGCTTGTAAAAGCAGTCTAGCGGCCAATTATCTGCTAGGATTGCTTTTACATGTAAGCCAACCGCTGGCTGTAAAAAACGATACCAAGGTGATGCCTAAATCTGCAGGCATCCTCCTGGTATAACCACTCAAAGTCCAGCAATGTACCAGTACATTGCTGGTCCTTGTTTGGCATTTAGTGTAGGTTTTTTTTTTTTTTTTTTCATGCAGCCTGTGGCTGAACGAAAAAAAAAGAGAACCTAACGGAAATCAGCACAGGAATATTGTGTAGTATTACACACCATTAACCGCCCAAACAGCCACCCACTGAATTTAATGGTAAAAGGAGAAAAAACAGAGCGCCTCTAAGTGCAGCAATTTATTAAAATCGTTAAAATCACTGGTAGTACAACTCACTAGATGGGAGCGGAATGAAGGCTTGTATACTCCGGTGACATGTCAAGAGATGAATCGTGTCCCAGGGGTCCTGGAGGGTGGAAAGCTCCGTGCTGGTCGGGGGGGGGGGGGGGCGGGTGGACACTGTGCCGGGAATCCTCCGTCTTCCGGGTTCCGGGTACGGCTAGGGCGCCAAGGACCACGCTGGAACGCAGCACACGCTGCGTGACGTCACTGGAGATGGGAGATTACACAACGCGTTTCAGAGCTCGCGCACGGCTCTCAGTGGGCGTGCGTGCTCATTTTTCAAGTGTTGGATAGAAGAATGTGCCGGAACAAGCCATATAGATATATATATATATATATATATATATATATATATATATATATATATACACAAAAAGTAAACAGGGGGGAGGTGACTGGGGGATAGCCTGGAGATTACTATGGACGGCTATAACAACTAGAGAGCATTGATCTATACTGGATACACTTTGTAAAACTCAAATACAATAAATTATGTTATATCGATATAAGTAATAGTAATAATGATGGAATGTAATAGAATAAATGCAATATCAAATAATATGATAATGTTTAGCCAAAGATGGATGGATAGATCTGCTTGCTTCCCAAACTGAATTTAATGGTGGGTATACATGACAACATTCCACGTATACCTAAAAGGTATTTTAACTGCAGTGCTGAAATCGGCAAATCACCACAGCTGCTGCCAACAAAGGTATCCATATATGCTGTTCGCAAACACTGTTTGCGTCAGAATATATAAAATCAATGTGGCAGCCGACGAGTACCTGCAAGAGAAACAGGTTAACAAAAGAATGAAAAACAAACAAAGTACAGTAAAATTACAGTAGAAGAACATAAAAAATGACTGACACGACAACTGTTTTTGGATTTTTTATTTTTTTGGAACACTTTTTCCAGCTTGGGTCTCTCAAAATGTCGATAGCCATCGAACATCTTTAGAGACCCTGTGTTTGTGTGCCCTACACTGTGTCGTGCTGTACCCTACACTAAAACTCCACTAGTGTATGGTAGAGCTCGAAACATTCCCCGATGCAGAGACCAGGTTGGTCAGGACATCTGGGACAATAATAGCGGGTGTCACGCCTAAATCCGCGCTTGCTACAAACACGACATCTTCTTTGGGGGTGTCTTTGGGTAGGGGTACGCGGGAGGACATGTGGAAAATGTCTCTCATGCAGCCGGCTCACTGCATCTGGAAGAAGAAGTTGGGCAGGCATACCTCCTGGGTACAGGTAGGCAAGGATGATCGCTTCCTGGAATTCTCGGAAGGATCCAGTTCGTCCTGACGCCCTGTATAGGACAAAGGCGTTCAGCATAGCAAATTGGAATAAATAAACAGACACTTTTTTTGTACCAGCGTCTGGCTTTACGGGCAACTAAATACGGCGCCAAAAGCTGGTCGTTAAGGTCCACCCCTCCCATATTAAGGTTATATTCGTGGACACAGAGGGGTTTCTCCATAACCCCAGTTGCCGTAGGAATTTGGATCGTCGTGTCTGCGTGAAGGTAGGACAGAACATAAACATCCCGTGTATCCCTCCACTTCACTGCAAGCAATTTGTCAGTTTTCAAGCAGGCTCTCTCCCCCCGACTAAGATGGGAATTTACAAGCCGTTGGGGGAAGCCCCGGCGATTAGGTCGCACGGTGCCACATGCGCCAAATTGTAATTCAGAAAGATGACTAAATAGTGGCACGCTTGTGTAGAAGTTGTCCACGTACAAATGGTACCCCTTTCCGGATAAGGGTGACACCAAGTCCCAAACTATCTTGCCGCTGCTCCCTATGTAGTGTGGGCAGTTAGGGGGCTCCACAGTGCTATCTTTTCCCTCATCGACCCGGAAACTAACTGTATAGTCTGTGGCCCTGTCGCAGAGCTTGTACAGCTTGACCCCGTACTTTTATATTATACTACGATTGCTGGGGAGTTACTGTTTCATAGCAAGGCGGCCAGTAAACTTAATCAGGGACTCGTCAATGCAGACAACTTGTTCGGGGGTAAACAAGGCTGCAAACCGCTGATTGAAGTGGTCTATGAGGGGCCGAATTTTGTGGAGCCGATTATATGCAGAGTCTCCCCGAGGACGACAGATTTCATTGTCGCTGAAATGCAAAAATTGCAGAATTTGCTCGTATATCGCCCTGGACATGGAGGCAGAGTACATGCGCATATGGTGAAGTGGGCTAGTGGACCAATATAGCCGCAATTCACTCTGTTTGGTTATGCCCATGTTGAGGGAAAGCCCAGAAAGATTTTAAAATCGGAAACCGTTATAGATTTCCAGCCGAATGGTCTGGCAAGGGGCGAATTTGGGTTGGCGGCGATAAATTGTTGTGCATATAATTTTTATTGATCCACAATAGATCTGAAAAGACCTTCCGTGAACAACAGCTCAAAAAAGTTCAGGGGTGTAAAACCAGCTGTCTCCACGTGGATTCCAGGTTGGGCAGTTAATGGGGGAAGTACTGGAGCTGTAGAATCAGTGGGTTGCCAATTGGGATATGCCCGCGCATTGGGGAGGGCACTATGGGCTCTACGGGCCTGTCTTTAAATACGCGGTGGCTGCGGGCCACTACTCATGCTAGCCACCGCACCAGCTTCAACTGCACTTATGGGACTCGCCACGTCACCAAGTGTTACTGCAGTGCTGGTTGTACTAGGTCCAGGGTGTACTAGGCCGCTGGCGCTTGCCAGGCCACCAGAAGGATGAGCGGCCATAGTACCGACACTCTGCTCCATATGAGCACCCTGCGATTCCTGCATCTCAACTACAGAATGGGGTCGGGTACACCTGGGTCTAACAGGGACCCATCCGTCGTCGGAGCTCTATTAATTACTACACTTGCCTGGGTGGGGTTAAACGCAGGTGCTGGCAGGAATCAGTGCTGATCGTGCAAACACAGAGTTTTGGGAACGCTAAACTATGGGGACGCTAGTATAGTTCTGATCAGATATTGATCTGTTCAAACACTATACTAGTAATGGAAGTGTATGTGCGTGCGTGCGTGTGTGCGTGTGTGTGTGTGTGTGTGCGTGCGTGCGTGTGTGGTAATCAAGGGGTTATTTCTAATTATGCGCCGGGGATCTGCGCTAATTTAGACTGACACTAACACTAGCTAATGTCACCTGTGTCACTAATAATAGTGATCAAAAAAAAAACTGTACACTATAAAAGTGACACTGTGACAGGGCAATGAAGGGGTTAACTGGGGGTGATCAGGGGGGATCAGGGGGTTAAATCTTTATTGGGGGGGTGGCGGGGACCCTGAACCTCCTTGGGACAGAAACGAAGTCGCTAGCGCTAACTCAAGTCACAATTGCACTAATACAAAATACAGAAAAACAGTATATTACGTTTGTACGTTACAGGGGGGAAGGGGTTAACTGGGGGTGATCAGGGGGGGGGGGTCAGGGGGTTAAATCTTTATGGGGGTGGCAATTATTTTAAGTGAAAATGGGGGGGCCACAAGCGCTACACCTGGTCACAAATCACACTTATACAGGTATATAGGAAAATGCTATATGCTGTATACAGTGTGTGTTGTGAGAGGGGGTGTAGGGGTTAACTGGGGGGGGGGGGCGATAGAGGGTTAAGTGTGCCTATCTAAGTGTATGTGGGTGTGCTTGGTGCAGTACTCACAGTTTAGATGTGCTCTCTCCTCTCGATGAATCCAAAAAGGATCCCTAAACCTCCTTTGAGATAGAAACTAACTCGCTAGTGCAAACTCAAGTCACAATCACACTAATACAAAATACAGTAAAACTATATTACGTGTGTATTAGTGTGCAATGTGACAGGGGGGGAAGGGGGTTAACCGCACCAGACCGGCGGGAAGCAGTGACGTAGTCCTACGTCACTTTGTCTGCACGGGGCTGACCGCCGCAGTAAATAGTCGTGCGGCGGTCGGCAAGTGGTTAAAATACATCTTACATATGATGATGCTTTCTAAAACGTATATTTAAATGAACCTTTAAAAGAAATACACTGAACTTATTGTTCATTGTAAAATACAGACAATCAAAAAGATATCACCCCCCTTAAAAACCTGGTGCCATCCTGGCTAGGCTTTTATCAGGTGAAATGTCAGAAAGTCCCATATTTACGATTTAAAGAAATACAAAGAAAATCTTCTGTAGAACTTAAGACTCTATAAAGGTATCTTGCAAAAGAACATGAACTGTCAGTGACCTCATGCAAGATGGATGCTGTACTGTTCATAATTTATATGTATAAGACTGAATATACATGGCCTTTATAATTCCATTTTCCTTTTATTTAATCTCCCCAATCATCCTGACAGACCTTAAAGTGAATAACTCAACACCAAGTTAACTATATGGACCCCTTATGTTATGTCCTTCTTCTCCTCCATTCCATGTCCTCCTCCTGCATCCCATCTCCTCCTCCTCCATCCCATGTCCTGCATCCTATGTCCTTCTGCTCCTTCCCATGTCATCCTCCTCCATCCCATGTCTTTCTCCTCCCTCTCCATTCCATGTCCAGCATCCTATGTCCTCCTCCATCCCATGTCCTCCTCCTTCATCCCATGTTCTTCTCCTCCTCCTTCCTCCCATCTACTCCTCCTACATCCCATCTCCTCCTCCTCCATCCCATGTCCTCCTCCTCTAGCCCATGTCCTGGAATCCCATGTTCTCCTCCTCCATCCAATGTCCTCCATACCATGTCCTTCACCTCCATCTCATGTCCTGCATCCTATGTCCTCCTCCTCCATCCCATGTCCTTCTCCTCCTACTATATCTTATGTCCTGCATCCCATATCTTCCTCCATCCCATTTCCTCCTCCTCCTGCATCCCATGTCCGCCTCCTGCATCCCATGTTCTTCTCCTCCATCCCATGTCCTCCTCCATCTCATGTCCTGCATCCCATGTTCTCCTCCTCCATCCCATGTCCTGCATACCATGTAGATAAGTGTATGGCGGGATCTGTGGGCTCTCCTGTGGTCTGTACATTATGCAAGGAGGCAATCTGTCTCCTCTCCCTTCCCTCCCTGGAGATGGGATTAGAATGCCCAGAAAGCAATAGATTGCCTGGCTACCTTTGACTGTCTGAGCCATTCTTCCTCCTCAATACAATAAGGTGTGACCACCCTTCTCCTGCGCTTGGTATCCAAGCCCCTCGACCACACTCCTCACGGAACTGACAACTGGCTTCTCAGATGGCTAAGGTCTTGCTGCCCATAACGGACTGGGGTAGTCCACCGGTACTAAAAGCAAAGAAAACAAAAAAGGGCGCACCGACCTAGCGCATTATCCTCAATAAAAGGCTTTATTTACATGACATTAAAAAATGGCTACTCACAGACGCAGATATAAATATATCATATCAAGCTAGATTGCTCAACTGTCCGGGTTTAGTCCATATGATCGTCCATGACCGATGAGATGACGGCTGACGCGTTTCGAGGCCTAGCCTCTTCCTCAGAGCCACCTGATGGAAGCGCCCTATCCCTCCCTATCCTTCCCCTGCCCAGCTGTCAGTGTCTTGTGTAGACAACTAGACATGGGGGAGATCTGGTGCACAGCAGGTTCTCCCTTAAGATCCAGCCCAATGACAGCCTGGTCTGTTTTTAAGGTGGACCGTTGGAGACTTCACACTTATTGGCTGTCGCCAGCTTCCCTGCTGCCTCCTCTACTCCTTCTACTCTCCACTGTGCCTGCTCCTTATCTGCTCCCACTGCCAGCGAGAGTGGAGGATCGGGATTCACAGGATATTGGCTTAACGCCATCCACAGGATTATATCCCTGTTTGGGAATGGCTTGTTCTGACCCGCTGGTAACACAGGGGTCAGAATGTGAGGTGAGCGGCCAATTTTTATGTGGTGAAGGACTGGATTTCAGAAGCTTCACTTTCAAGCACCAGCACTTTCTGTTTTGTAATTCACACACTGCTTTTTTGCACAAGGTTTTTTGGCACCGGATTCCCTATATATATTTATTTATTAATATATTTGTTTTTCCGGGACTTTTACACAATGTGAACAATTTTAATGAACATCTTTAAACACCAATTTCAGAGGTTTTAAGAATTTCTTCATTCATTTTGCATGTAATATATATGAATTGTATCACTGTATATTTATTCAATGGCGTTTCTTCACTCTATTCGCACGTAGCAATGTTTTATATTAATTGCAGACATCTGTTTATAAATTTATATATTTATTTATTCAAGTGACGCTGCACTTCTCTTGACTATTAATCTTAGGTGTGCAGTGGAAGCATAAATGGTGTCAGCAGCCACTTGCTTAAATTATTTATTCACTTTATATTATTTGCACTTTAAATGGCACAATCGAATTATATATCTACACCCAATTTGCTATATACTAATATTTGTTGTGTTTTAACGGCACAATACTTTATTAATTTTTAGTAATTTATTACCATCCATTGTGTTGCGCTGATTTTCCTCCAATATCTAGTTGACCAGTTTTTTTCACTCCCTTCTATTACCCAACACGGCAGCCCCAATGAACCGTAAAACACTGTATTTAGTTCAGTTGAAACAGTTTAACCTTTAAGCCTTTAGACCTGCTTATTTAGTCATAGAGTCCTCGGCAGGGGCATTGCTAGGTAGGACTAAAAAGACCAGGGGCTTCAGCCCGAAGGTAAACTTTATCCCACAATGCCCCCTTCCGACATCAGAAGGATGAAGATCAGCGCCAGGGAGCTTTGGCTGCCGATGGATTAAAGGTGAGTGTAACACAAATTAGAGCATTTTGATGGGGCGACACCTCTGGACCCCATTACATTACACAGCCCCCCCACACCTCTTGACCCCTTTACATTACACAGCCCCCCTTCTCCACCCCTAGACCCCTTTACATTACACAGCCAACCCCCCCCACACACCCCTCTGGACTTATTTTGCATTACACAGCCCCCTCCACACCTCTGGACCTCTTTTGCACTACACAGCCCCCCACACACACACCTCTGGACCCCTTTTGCATTACAAAGCCCCCCACAGATATGCCCCATCCTACCTGATCCATGCATGCAGAGGGGGAGAAACAGGACAGCGGAGCAAGGAGCAGGACAGAGGCAGAACTGGAGAGAGAAACGCCAGCACTGAATAGAGAGCAGGAGTTGCTTGAGTTAACTTTCCTAATTACCCAGCAGATGATTGGTTGCTAGGTGGTCCTAGCAACCAATATCACCTGCTGGGTAACCTTGGAAAGTTAACTCTAGCAGCTACCGCTCTCTATTCAGCGCTGGTGTGCAAACTGCATACTATAGCCCCATACCTCCCAAATTTTGAACTTCAGAATGAGGGACACTTGAGAGAGGAAGTCAACTGTGGCGCGTAGCATGGCCAAATGCTTAAAAAAAAAAACACGCTTCCTTGTACTTATAAAAAACCTTTGATTGCTGTCCCACAAGCTGAAGTCTCAAGGACACAAACCCCAATACAATCATTAAAAAAAAAAACGCTTTTATTTCAAATTACGAGTGCATTACGCTAAGTGTGGAAGGATATGTGCATTTGTGTTTACAGAGTGCAAAGTTCAGGAGTGCGTTGTACAGAGTGCAGGGTTCAGGAATGCTTTGCACAGAGTGCAAAGTTCAGGAGTGCTTTGTACAGAGTGCAAGGTTCAGGAGTGCGTTGTACAGGGTGCAAGGTTCAGGAGTGCGTTGTACAGGGTGCAAGGTTCAGGGATGCGTTGTACACGGTGCAAGGTTCAGGAATGCGTTGTACAGGGTGCAAGGTTCAGGAATGCATTGTACAAGGTGCAAGGTTCAGGAGTGCATTTTGTAAAGAGTGCAAGGTTCAGGAATGCGTTGTACAGGGTGCAAGGATCAGGAGTGCATTGTACAGGATGTAAGGTTCAAGAATGTGTTGCACGGAGTGCAAAGTTAAGAAATGCTTTTCACAGAGTGCAAGGATCAGGAGTGCGTTTTGTACAGGGTGCAAGGTTCTAGAGTGCGTTTCATACAGGGAGCAAGGTTCAGGAGTGCGTTGTACATAGTGCAAGGTTCAGGAGTGTGTTGTACAGAGTGCAGGGTTCAGGAATACATTGCACAAAGTGTAAGGTTCAGGAGTGCGTTTCGTACAGGGTGCAAGGCTCTGGAGTGCGTTCCGTGCAGGGTGCAGGGTTCAGGAGTGCGTTGTACAGAGTGCAAGGTTCAGGAGTGCATTTTGTACAGGAATCAAGATTCTGGAGTGCGTTTTGTACAGGGTGCAAGGTTCTGGAGGGAACTTCATACAGGGTGCAAGGTTCTGGAGTGTGTTTTGTACAGGGTGCAAGGTTCAGGAGTGCGTTGTACAGACTGCAATGTTCAGGAATGCGTTGTACGGGTTGCAAGGTTCAGAAATGCATTGTACGGAGTGCAAGGTTCAGAAATGCATTGTACAGAGTGCAAGGTTCAGGAATGCGTTGTACAGGGTGCAAGGTTCAGGAATGTGTTGTACGGAGTGCAAGGTTCAGGAATGTGTTGTACGGAGTGCAAGCACATCAAGTAATTGTTGGGCAATCCGGGGTAGCCAAAAGGAGAGTGATTGGAGCTGTCAAGTTGAAACACTGATGTCGGGTGTGGGTGGGGCTGGTATGCGGGGCTCTGCACCTTTGTTCCCTGCATAGACAAAAATCAGCTGGCTGGGGAGGAAGGTGGCAGGGGGCGGGACCAATGGAACTGCTGTATATGCATTCACAGCAGTGTAAAATTCAGGTTTATGATACACCGCTGTGGATGCACATACACAGTAGTTACAATTGGTCCCGTCCCCTGCCACCTCCCTCCCTGGCCAGCTGCTGTTATCTATACATGGAACAAAAGGCCATAGCCCTGAATACCGGCTCCGCCCACACCTGACATCAATGCTTAAACTAGACAACTCCAATCACTCTCCTTGTGGCTGCCCTGGATTGCCCACCAATCACTGGATTTGCTGTATAAATGTTATATTGCTGAGGTATCTAGCCCCAAGTTCCTGGCCAACCCCAGGCCTTGGGACTCTGGGCTAATAATTTTAAATAAGCAATAGGAGACCCAGGGCTTTTTGGGGGCCCACTCGGGGCTATAGCCCCAGTCAGCCCCCCCCCCCCCTTCCAACGCCACTGGTCACTGGTCCTGGGTGAAAGAAAGAAGTTCTTGCATCTTCAGCCAGCTTTTTGGTGGTGCACTTTTAGGTGTTCTGACAAGCAGGGTGAAATAAAGGATGTTTAAGGTGTCCTGGCAAAGCGGGTTAATGCAAAGTATGCTTGAGAAGTTCTGGTAAACAGGAGGAACCCTGTTGCTGCTCAGCAAAGAGTAGATGTTGCACAAAGTCCTGCAAGTTTAGCCAGGGGAACAAGACAAGGGTGTCTGCATGTAGTGTCCCTTGTTATAGGAGGTTGGGCAAGTGGACGATCACTATCCCAGCGACCTCTGGTATTGAAGAGTGGCATGAGGGTTTCGCAGCAGGCCCCTGCAGGGCCTGGCTCAAGGGATGGCACTTGAACCCTAGTCACACTGTGCCACAGCCTGGCTGGATCTGGCGTGAATGTGATGAGAGTGGCCTCCAGGCTGCCGCCGAATGACCAGATGTGGCTGGCAGTGGATGCACCAGCACCCACTCATGATGATTCTCCTCCCTCAGGTTTTAAGAGAGAGATTCTGTCCCCACACAGGCTTTTTATATCCTCTCCCAGCATTCTGTTCTACTTCTACTTTAATTTGTAGTCCATAACAGTCCGACTGAGTATAGAACTTTGGATCTTTGGACTACATGCCCCAAGAGGCTTTGCTCCATTCTTCTGCTTAGTTCTAATTCACCCTGACTGCAGGATGTGATGACCTAGAGTCCAGGCTGGGCACTAGGAGAAAACAGACACATTGTAGCAATATTGTGTCACTTGAAAATGCAGGCAATATTAGCCAGCTCCTTGCTGCACAACAATATATATTTTATGAAAGCAACGTCCCTGGAGAATAAAAAGGTGAGTCACCCAGTATTTGCACAGAGGTTTACCAAATGCAGGAAAAAATAAAATAATGAATTTTAGTGTAGACAAATATAATACCAAATTTTTTTGTAAAATATAAAAGATAATGTTATACTGAGTAAATACATACTTGACATGTCATGCTTTAAAATTGCATATGCCCATGAACGGCAGCAAGCTACGGTACCTAAAAATCTCCATAGATGCCACTTTAAAAGCCTTTACAGGTTACCAGTTTTGAGTTACACAGGAGTTATACAGAAGATCTGGCACTCAAACTATTCACATTTGCACTTGAGCACGGGGGGGGGGGGGGGGGGGCACTTTAATTTATACTTTTTTAAATTTCACATTTTAAATTTTATATAAATTTACTTTTGCACTCTCTTTAAACCTGTTTTTTATTGAATGTTATTGCTACCATAAGGGATGATCAACATGTGATAACATGAGCCATGACAGGTCCTCTTTAAGGCCCCAGATCTCTCCTCCAAAGCAGCCAATCAAACTAAAATTGGTAGTGTCTTGTAAACAAACAAACCAAAACTGGAAGTGATTCAATACTCAACATAAGTTCCTTCTACTCTTCTTAGTGCATCCAATGTGACAGGTCACATTGGTCCCTGAATCCCTGGTGGGACAGGAGAGCCTGGGAAAGGCAGAATACCCCCTTAAAACCACCTGTAAAAGTGATCAGTCGACTGACTCAGATCACTTTTACTTTGTAGAAAATCATGGCTGCAGTGGTATAACCACTTTCTGATAAGGAAGTATACATATGTACATTGGTAAAGAAGTGGTTAAAATGTAATTATTTATAAATTGGCATTTTTTATCTTTGTTTTTACTACGTGTATTTATTTTATAGATAAACATTACTGTATATAAGGAATGAACCCATGTCACTGGTATTAGAGAACATTGTAGGTGTTCTAAACAGAGAGCACAGCCAAAATGGTTTGCTAACTGGATGTCTATATGGAGGTGTACACAGCAGAGACAGAGAGCGAGAAGATGGGCATGTTCTACTGAACATGAGCTATTGGGCTCTGTAAACAATAAACTTTTTCTTTTAACAAAACACCTAAGATTAGGCTGTTAAACATGTGAAAAGGCTTAGACAGCCACCCTCTGGCTTGAAATAGGTAATTATGGTAAATATAAAATATTCATGTGAATGTTTTTACCTGACTGAAAAAAAAAAAAAAGCTGTAATATATCATTTTTTTAAGTTGTATATTATAGTCCTCAATCTAATCCTTGAAAGGAAAACAAGTAAAATATAATACATTATACAAACATACAAAGATTATGCATTCCGTTTGAATTTAATTGTGTTAGGCCTTTTTCACACGGGCTTTCTGATCAGGTCCGCCTGTCAGTTTTTTAGGCGGACCTGATCGGATGCTTTATGTACCTCTATGGAGCAGCCGATGTCAACAGTGACATCCACTGACACCCGCTGCTATCTGATCCTGTTCGTGAAATCCAGATGGATGGAAACCCTATTTTTCATCCGTCTGGAGGATCGGATCGGATAGGATTGGATGAAAATATACAGGCGGTCCGTTATCATCCGATCTCCCATAGAGGAGAGCATGGATCTGACAGGTCTGTCTCTGCAAAGTAAGCGGAGATGGACCTGTCATCCGTCTGCTCATCGGGGATCAGCGGATTGATCCCCGCTGAGTAAAACGGAGTGCACCGGGCAGAAAGTCCGTGTGAAAGGACTCTTAACAAATGTGAATACAAGCATAAAGCTAAATGTAATGTTTCTCTTATTTTTCTTTTTGTAAATAGAAAAAAATATTGCTTTAAACATAGACTATCAAGTCTTCACAACTGATTTGTACTCCACACAAGGTTGTGTATCCAGTGGCTGTGAAGGAGTTGAAAAACTCAAGAATCTTAAAGTAAGTATTTTCTTAAACAGGAATGAATCTCAACTTTTAACTGAAGAATTAATGCTTAAAGACATGAATCTGTTTCTTTTTCCACAGGAACATAACTCACTAGGTTGTGCAATTCTTGGTCCATCTTGCACCTATGCCACCTACCAGATACTCTCGTGAGTAAGAAGTACAGATAAGTATGACGAAAAATAACTAAATTAAATTGTGGCACAAATAGGTAACCACGGATCTTTTATTAAAGCCAGATATTATCTATACCTTGTTACAATACAGGAATGTACATTTAAACAAGCTGCAAGTACAGAAATCCATTGAGAGCCGAACTGACAACAATACCCCTGCTGCTTCAAAATCCCAAACAGTGTTTCTGTTTCAATAATTTATATTCAATTTTAACAAGTAGCTAAAACTCTATAGTTCCACCAATGCAGGGGCTAGCATTGACAGTTATCACCAGGCTTAACTTACAAAGAGAGACAAAAAGTGGAAAAAAAAACTAAGGCAAACAGCAGCAGCAAATAGGCTTGTTTCATAAATCTGTCAGATCTGAGGGGTCCTGAGGAGGTTCCCTAAAACAATGGGGCATCCCCTGGGCCCACCAATACCAATTCAGTGGTGCCATAAAGCCTATACAGGTCTGAAAGGAAAGGCAGATTGGAAATCAGAAGAAAGTTAGACAGAAAGGTAGCACGAAAGAAAGACTGAAAGAGAACCAGGGAAAGGCTAAGGGAAGCAAAAGATGAAGAAGGGCCAGAGGTTAGAGGCTGAGATAAGGGGAAAAGATAAGGCCTCGGGAGCATCGGGACCATCCCTCATAGGCAGCCCAAGCTGGCTGGGGGGAGAGTAGGAAAGGAATATGACAGCCATGGTTCCCAAACCTTAAGGAACTTAGCATGGGAGTCCTTTCCAATGCTGGACATGTGATCGTTAAGCATTAATGTGGTCATGCAATCACTCACCCCTGAAAGAGGACAGATATTTTTTTCCAGGCCTGGGCAATTGTTCTTTTGGCTGATAAAAATAGGGCACGTCCACCATATATGTACTACATTGCCCCCATGGTCACAGCCCTGGAAACTCGAGGATGGAACAGCATGGGCAATGCAGGTAGGAACCCAATACCAACGTAAAAGCACCTTATTTGCTGCCTCCAAGGTGGCATTTGGCCACAGAGAACAAGACCCTGTTCCAGTCTGCTTAGTCTATCTCAGTTGCCAAGCCTCATTCCCAAGCTACATAGGTGAGGGGGGTAGGGGAAGAACGGTTATGCAGAGAAGCAGAGAGGGCTGAGATGAGGCCTGGGGATCCCGGAAAATGCTGGCAGATGTGTTCAAATGTAATTTTTTTGAATGGGTACATAGAGGTTCTGTGCAGCAAAATGAGCCAATGCTGAAGTTAGAGGTATCAGAAGAATTCCATCTCTTGAATGTCACTGGACTCCCACAGCCACACAGTGATTCAAGCCTGCTCAATTCTTACATAGTTACATAGTTACATAGTAGGTGAGGTTGAATAAAGACAATAGTCCATCCAGTTCAACCTGTGTAGGTGTGTGTGGCTGTACTCATCTCACATACCCCTGAATGTTCTGATCCTTGAGATGTAAGTCTAAGAGTCTTTTGAAAGCCACCATACTACCCGCAGAAACCACCTCTTGTGGTAGAGAATTCCACAATCTTGTAGCCCTAACAGTAAAGAACCCCCCACGTTGCCTGTGGTTAAAACGCTTCTCCTCTAATCGCATTGTATGCCCTCGAGTCCTCATGCAATCCCTTCGAATGAACAGCTTTTTTTCTAAGCTGGGATCCCCATTAAGATATTTATAAATTGCTATCATGTCCCCCCTCAGACGTCTCTTCTCCAGGGAGAATAAATCGAGCGTTTGTAGACGCTCTTCATAGTCAAGGTCCTCCAATCCCCTAATTAGTTTAGTTGCCCTTCTCTGGACTCTCTCCAGCTCCAACACATCCCTCCTGAGGACTGGCGACCAGAACTGGACAGAATACTCCAGATGCGGTCGGACCAGAGTTTTATAAAGTGGAAGGATTATAGTCTTATCTCTGGAATACATCCCTTTCTTTATGCATGCTAATATTCTGCTGGCTTTGGCAGCTGCCGCTTGACATTGCATGCTGTTGCCTAATCTATCATCAACCAAGACTCCCAGATCCTTCTCCATTTTTGATTCCCCCAAGGGTTCCCCTCCTAACGTGTATTGTGTTTTTATGTTTTTAGTCCCCAAGTGCAAAACCTTACACTTCTCCACGTTAAACCTCATTTGCCATGTCGTTGCCCACTCTGTAATTTTGTCCAGGTCATTCTGTAGGATATCTGCTTCATGCTGTGCAGTTATTGCCCTGGCCAATTTTGTGCCATTTGCAAAAACTGATAACGCACTACTGATCCCGTCCTCAATGCTGTTTATGAATAAATTGAACAAGGTTGGTCCCAGGACTGAGCCCTGGGGCACCCCGCTTACAACCTCAGACCAGTCTGAGTATGCGCTGTTTATTACCACCCTTTGGACACGCCCTTTAAGCCAATTCCGTATCCAAGAGCAAACTCTGCTGTCGATACCTGCAGACCTTATTTTATAAATTAAGCGCTTGTGGGGAACTGTATCAAACGCCTTAGCGAAATCCAAGTACACCACATCTACTGGTCTGCCCCTATCTAGCTCACAGCTTACCTCCTCGTAGAATGCTAAGAGATTGGTTTGACAAGAACGCCCATTTGTAAACTCGTGCTGATTACTGCTGATGATGTTGTTGTCTTTAGCAAACTCTACGATATAGTCCCTTATCATCCCCTCCAGAAGTTTACATACTATTGATGTCAAACTGACAGGCCTATAATTTCCCGGGATATGCCTCTGGCCCTTTTTGAATATCGGAATCACGTTAGCTTTCTTCCAATCCCCTGGTACATCTCCTGTCCTAATACTGTCAGCAAAGATCAGGAACAGTGGTCTGGATATAACCTTACTGAGTTCCTTGAGTACTCTCGGATGTACGCCATCCGGGCCTGGTGATTTGTTTGTGTTAAGTTTATCCAGCCTTTCCCTGATTTCACCCTCTGTTAGCCATAGTGGCAAATCCTGTGTATTACTACTAACCATACAGTCATGGTCAGTGTACCCCTCCGTTTCCTGTGTAAAGACTGACGAGAAAAAAGCATTCAGCACGGTTGCTTTTACAGTGTCCTCTGTAACCATCCCCCCATCATCGCTAATTATGTGTGCAATATGCTCTGCCCTAGTTTTTTTGCTGTTGATATATTTAAAGAATTTCTTTGGGTTTTTTTTACTATCCTCCGCTATTTGTCTCTCAAAGTTGATTTTAGCCATTTTGATTTCGTGTTTACTTTTCTTATTTGCCTCCTTGTATTGCTCGAAAGCCAATACAGTGCCCTCTGATTTATATTTCTTGAAGGCCAATTTTTTTCCCCTAATAAGTTTTTTAACGCTACGGTTTAGCCAGCCAGGTTTGGCTTTGTCTCTTCTAAATTTATTTCCCATAGGAATGCACTGCAAGATGCCTTTGCCTAATATGTTCCTAAAGCATTCCCATTTTTCCTCTGTGGTCAGGGATCCCAGGGTTTGGTCCCAGTTTACCCTTTCCATCAATGAGTACAATTTTGGAAAGTTTGCCCGTCTGAAGTTTAGGGTTCTTATGTTCCCCACTTGCCTTGTTATATTGTTATTTATACTAAATGTGATCATCCTGTGATCGCTAGAGCCCAGGTTGTCCTGAACTACTACCTCCGAGATTATGTCTGGGTCATTAGTGATCAATAGATCCAGGACTGCATTTTCTCTAGTCGGAGAATCCACCAACTGTGACATGTAATTATCCAGTAAGGTTTCTGTGAATAGGCGGGCCTTCTGTGAGTGTGTAATCCCCTCATCCCAGTCAATGTCAGGATAATTGAAGTCCCCCAATATGATGACTGATCCCAATTTTGCCACTTTACTCATTAGTGCTAAGGATTCCAGCTCTACCTCCTCCCCTTGGTTAGGTGGCCTATAGCAAACTTCTGCTTTACTAGAACTCCTTCCCCTTTCCTTATCCCCATAAAACAAAGAGGATTGTTCTAGGGTTCAGCATGGTTTATGGTTCTATGGATCTAGAGCAAGGTTGAAATGACTGCTTAGGATTTCTGTACAGCAGAGGAAGCATTGCCAGGTTACTACAGAAAGAGCTCACTGCTTTCCTGGCAGGATCAAAAAACATTTTGTTATATAAAATAAATTGCCCTAGGGGAGCGTGGTCAGCGTGGGACCGGGATGGACGCTCGATTCAGCGCTCTGGCACCTGGTGGCAGAATCCAGTGGCATTCACAGCTTTAGAGGTGACATCCATGCTCTATCCACATCAGATCATCTCCCTGACTCACCCCACCATGTCAAGGAAGAGAAAGGAGGAGAAAGGGTAGAGGAAACTGACTGTTTTTTTCCACCCGCCGCCTCAAGGCAGTTGACAAGATGGCGCCGGCGGTCCGGGCCTTTCTGCCTCGGGGACACTGAGGGAGAACTACACACACATCCTGGAGGAAATCCCCACCAGAGGGCACCTATCTGAAGGTACTTTCTCCCCCCATGTCTCAGCTCCCACTAGCCCCTTTTGCTGCAGCCTAGCAAAGTCCAAGATGCAGCTGGAACTGATTTAGGCCGCACTACCACTACCACACCGCAGGACATATTAGAAAAATCCCCAATTGCTGCATTCCCAACTAATGACCAGTCTTTCCTGGACACTGCCTTAAAGGAGATGTTGCTCTCCCTCCACTCTTCCCTGCAGGCAGACATTATGAATCTCACTAAGCAGTTTACATCAGAAGTGAACTCCCTGGGGGACAGGGTCCACAATATAGAACTGTCAATGTCTGACATGATCACCACTGTGAATGATCTTTTGGAGGCCCACGAGGAAAATATAGAGGAAAGACACTGGTTCAAAGTGAAATAGTGGACCTGGAGGACCGCTCTAGGAAGAATAACCTCAAGCTCCGAGGCATTCCTGAAACCGTGCAACAAAATGATCTAATTAAGTTTGCCTCAGATCTTTTCTCCTCTGTACTCCCTGAAGCGACCCCCCTGGATCTGACAATAGACCTCAAACAACTCCCCACGATGTGGGTACACTTCTACCAGACAAAATAAGCTATACTTAACAAGACCAGAGCCTGAGGACAGCTCCCAGATCCATACACTAACATCCAAGTATTTGCTGACCTATCCAAATACACCCTAGACCTGAGGAGACAACTATCCACAATCACTAAAGCATTGAGGAACCATAACCTCCCTTACAAATGGAAACACCCATCCAAAATCATAGTGGAGCGTCTCCCACTCCATTACATCTCTTGACAAGGGTCTGAGCCTTCTCCAAACTTGGGGTATCATCCTGGATCCTGCCCCTCCAATAAGGGCGAAGAAACCGCCAGGAAGACTGACACAGCAATGGCACAATGCTCCATCTCGCAGCAAGAGAGACACTTGATACATAACAATGAATCTGACAGAATAACGTGGAAATTGGCCTACACACGGCACAGTTTGCCGGGGCCCGGTTTGCCTGTTTGGGTGTAGACTTTTTCTAACCCTCACTGAAGGAGGCAGCTGCTCATGCCAAATACCTCCTCCATGGCTGTTCGATGTATGTTGTTTTGTCTTGTTCTCTGTTTTTTTTTGCAATATCCACTCATCTGGAAGAATGCACCAATCACCACTGTCGCACCGGATCCATCTATCCGCCAATAGAGGTGTCCTGATCAACTGTGCCCAGATCTTCAGCAAACTCTTTCTGCTTCAATGCCTTCTGATCCTCCTGCATGCTACCGCTATAACCGGTTACGTGAGTACAAGCACAGCACACCGCCTCAAACTCACTCATGAACATTAAAATACTATCAATTAACACTAAAAGCTTGAAACCACCCGGCAAAAAGGGCGTCTCTATTGCGAACAGCTATAAAACATTCTAGCCAAATAGTTTGCGCCTAAGAGTCTCATTTCCAGGGAGATTCTGCCCTAAATGCACCCACAAAGACTTCCCCACCATTTTCACCGCATCAGGAACTAAAAAAAGGAAAGGGGTGCTGTTTGCGATTCATAGAACTCTTGACTTCCAACTGCTAAATAGCATATCAGACCCCAATGGCAAATACCTTATACTTGTGTGCTCCATAGCGAAATATACTATATACCGTATATGACTTTGGTATCACTATATGTCCCCAATACCCATCAACTCAAATTCTTCAACCGCACAAACAAAAAAATCAGTTCGGTTCAAAAAGGACCCTTAATTATATGTGGAGACCTCAACCTTCTGTCTGACAGACTCATGGACACATCTATCCACGGATCCAGGCGCCAACCGGCCCTGCAGGGATTGTTGCTCCGCCACGACCTGTTCGATGTTTGGAGGTGCTGAAATCCCTCCGCCAGAGAATATACACACCGCTCCGCTGTTCATAATACGTATTCTCGAATAGATATTATACTGACTGATAAAGTCCTTCTGAAGAGGGCTGCGGACTCCGAGATAGGTCCTATCACCTGGTCGGACCATGCTCCTACCAGTATATCCCTGGTAATCTCCAAAAACATCCCATCACAAAAACCGTGGCGGGCTAGAGCAGACATCTTAAAATCCAAGGATAATGCAGATTTTCTCCAAAAATCCCTAAAATATTTCTTTCTCACTAACGAGGTGTTGGTACTGAAGTCCGCGACCCTCTGGGGTGCCCACAAGACGTTCAGTAGAGGTTTGTTAATACAGCTGAACCATAGAGCGAACAGGAAGAAGACGCAGCACCTAGATAGACTGACAGAGGAGATTAAATCAGTAGAACCCCAAATCCAAGCTAACCCATCACCTACCCAAAAACAGAAACTCATAATCCTTAGATTAGAACTTAGGTCTCACCTACTAGATACGTATGAGAGAAACTTAAAGAAGTCTAAAGCTGTCTCTATGTCAAGAACAATATAAAGGTGCTAGAAAGGAGTGACATTACGGATGGGATGAGCATGGATTTAGAATCTGTGTGGGTTGAACTCGATAGGGAAGAAGATAAGGGAAAAGTAGTTGTGGGGGTTTGCTATAGGCCACCTAACCAAGGGGAGGAGGTAGAGCTGGAATTTTTAGCACTAATAGGTAAAGCGGCAAAACTAGGATCAGTCATCATATTGGGGGACTTCAATTATCCCGACATTGACTGGGAAGAGGGGACTGCACACTCGCATAAGGCCCGGCTATTCACGGAAACCTTACAGGATAACTACATATCGCAGTTGGTGGATTCCCCTACTAGAGAGAATGCTATCCTGGATCTATTGATCACTAATGACCCAGACATAATCTCGGAGGTAGGAGTCCAGGACAACCTGGGCTCTAGCGATCACAGGATGATCACATTTAGTGTAAATAACAATATAAAAAGGCAAGTGGGGAACATAAGAACCCTAAACTTCAGAAGGGCAGACTTTCCAAAATTGTACTCATTGATGGAAAGGGTAAACTGGGACCAAACCCTGGGATCACTGACCACAGAGGAAAAATGGGAATGCTTTAGAACAATATTAAGCAAAGGCATCTTGCAGTGCATTCCTATGGGGAATAAATTTAGAAGAGACAAAGCCAAACCTGGCTGGCTAAACCGTAGCGTTAAAAAACTTATTAGGGGAAAAAAATTGGCCTTCAAGAAATATAAATCAGAGGGCACAGTATCGGCCTTCCAGCAATACAAGGAGGAAAATAAGAAGTGTAAACACGAAATCAAGATGGCTAAAATCAACTTTGAGAGACAAATAGCGGAGGATAGTAAAAAAAACCCAAAGAAATTCTTTAAATATATCAACAGCAAAAAAACTAGGGCAGAGCATATTGCACACATAATTAACGATGAAGGGAGGATGGTTACAGAGGACACTGAAAAAGCAACCGTGCTGAATTCTTTTTTCTCGTCAGTCTTTACGCAGGAAAAGGAAGGGTACACTGACCATGACTGTATGGTTAGTAGTAATACACAGGACTTGCCACTATGGCTAACAGAGGGGGAAATCAGGGAAAGACTGGATAAACTTAACACAAACAAATCACCAGGCCCGGATGGCGTACATCCGAGAGTGCTCAAGGAACTCAGTATGGTTATATCTAGACCACTGTTCCTGATCTTTGCTGACAGTATTAGGACAGGAGATGTACCAGGGGATTGGAGGAAGGCTAACGTGATTCCGATATTCAAAAAGGGCCAGAGACATATCCCGGGAAATTATAGGCCTGTCAGTCTGACATCAATAATATGTAAACTTTTGGAGGGGATGATAAGGGACTATATCGTAGAGTATGCTAAAGACAACAACATCATCAGTAGTAACCAGCACGGGTTTACAAATGGGCGTTCTTGTCAAACCAATCTCTTAGCATTCTACGAGGAAGTGAGCTGTGAGCTAGATAGGGGGAGACCAGTGGATGTGGTGTACTTGGATTTCGCTAAGGCGTTTGATACAGTTCCCCACAAGCGCTTAATTTATAAAATAAGGTCTGCAGGTATCGACAGCAGGGTTTGCTCTTGGATACGGAATTGGCTAAAAGGCCGTGTCCAAAGGGTAGTAATAAACAGCGCATACTCAGACTGGTCTGAGGTAGTAAGCGGGGTGCCCCAGGGCTCAGTCCTGGGACCAACCTTGTTCAATTTATTCATAAACAGCATTGAGGAAGGGATCAGTAGTTCGTTATCAGTTTTTGCAGATGACACAAAATTGGCCAGGGCAATAACTGCACAGCATGAAGCAGATATCCTACAGAATGACCTGGACAAAATTACGGAGTGGGCAACGACATGGCAAATGAGGTTTAATGTGGAGAAGTGTAAGGTTTTGCACTTGGGGACCAAAAACATAAAAACACAATACACGTTAGGAGGGGAACCCTTGGGGGAATCAAAAATGGAGAAAGATTTGGGAGTCTTAGTTGATGATAGATTAGGCAACAGCATGCAATGCCAAGCGGCAGCTTCCAAAGCCAACAGAATATTAGCATGCATAAAGAAAGGGATGTATTCCAGAGATAAGACTATAATCCTTCCACTTTATAAAACTCTGGTCCGACCGCATCTGGAGTATTCTGTCCAGTTCTGGTCGCCAGTCCTCAGGAGGGATGTGTTGGAGCTGGAGAAAGTCCAGAGAAGGGCAACTAAACTGATTAGGGGGTTGGAGGCCCTTACCTATGAAGAGCGGCTGCAATCGCTCGATTTATTTTCCCTGGAGAAAAGACGTCTGAGAGGGGACATGATAGCAATTTATAAATATCTTAATGGGGATCTCAGCTTAGAAGAAAAGCTGTTCATTCGAAGGAATTGCATGAGGACTCGAGGACATACAATGCGATTAGAGGAGAAGCGTTTTAACCTCAGGCAACGTGGGGGGTTCTTTACTGTTAGGGCTACAAGATTGTGGAATTGTCTACCACAAGAGGTGGTTTCTGCGGGTAGTATGGTGACTTTCAAAAGACTCTTAGACTTACATCTCAAGGATCAGGAGATTGAGGGCTATGTTAGATGATTACAGTCACACACACCTACACAGGTTGAACTGGATGGACTATTGTCTTTATTCAACCTCGCCTACTATGTAACTATGTAACTATGTAGATACTATGCCACCAGCAACAAGGCAGGTATATTGCTATATTGAGAAGTGATAATCCCTAATTAAAGCGCTGTAGTGTTGACTTATATATAAATACTCAATCTGAAATATACAATGTGCATATGTAGAAACAACTGTAAAATTAATACAAAAATGCTCTCCTCAGTTAAAGTGCTACAAAGTGTTTGGGTGCAATGAATAAATACATAAATATTGTGCCAGTGGAGAAAAAAGATTAAAAGCACACTAAATATGGTATATTCCCTAGATACACAAATGGTAATCAGTGCAATAAATGGTGTAATAAATAAATGAAAAATCCAATCTGTGGCAATAGAAATAGATAAAACTATAAATAGTGCTCATGCAATAAACGAATAATAGTCCAAAAAACAAATCAACAGTCCTTTTTTGTTGCTAGGTGAATCGGTGATGTAAAAAAAAATTATTTTTTCACTGATCGGTGATAAAGCAGCTATTCAAGTGCTAGTAATGTGATCCCAATACTCTAAAGGTGGTGTAGGTGATGGGTGAAACACACAGGTGCACCCCTCCAATTGCTCCCGCACTCACCGGAGGTATGTACCCCTACAGGGGTGACAAGCCTTATTGCAGCGTTCTATATCCACCCTTCCTCTGGTGAAAAGCTTCACGACCCGCACGATATTGCAAACGCCTTCAGCTGTTACTATGATTTGCTTTATATTCTCCAATCTAACAGCACGTCCTCTCCCACCCTGAACTTAATTAACAAATTTCTAGATACTATAGCCCTTCCTACAATTACCAAATCCAAGCTAAGTCCTTTTATGAAAGAGGAAATTTGTAAAGCCATAGACTCGCTACCCACAGGTAAATCCCCAGGTCCTGACGGACTCATAAATGAATACTATAAACTACTGAAATGCACCCTAGCTCCTCACCTGTGCTCGGTCTTCAGTGATGCTGTCTCTTCTTCCGGCTTCCCAGCAGAGATGCTAAAGGCAACAGTGATCACCTTGCCTAAACCCGGCAAGGAACCCAGCACTCAGCAAAACGTTTGCACTATTTCTTTGCTCAATACAGATGTAAAATGATATGCCAAAATAAATGGTAACAGATTGTTGCCAATACTGTCAGGCCTTATACATAAGGACCATGCATGGTTTACGAAAGGAAGACAATCGGCAGATGCAACACGGAGACTTATCAATGTTATTCATAGTGCCACCCTCACCAGAACGCCTTCTCTGCTCCTCTCACTAGATGCAGAGAAGGCGTTCGATAGGATCCATTCGGGCTACTTCCGAGCAGTGCTAACATGATTTCGAATAGAGGGCAGGATGCAGTTGACAATCCTTGCCCTATACACAAACCAGTCTGCCCAAGTCCTAGTGGATAACTTGCTGTCCCAGCCATTTGTCATCACAAACGGTAGGAGACAGGGGCGTCTCCTGTCCCCTCTCATATTCAACTTGGACATTGAACCCTTAGCCCAATAGATCAGCTCGGATCCACATATTACTGGTATACAAATAGGCCCACAAGAGCACCGCATCAGCCTATTTGCAGATGATGTCATTTTGATGTTTTCCAGCCCCACCGCCTCTCTACCCAGGATAAAACTCATCCTCTCAGAGTTTGGGTCAATATCATTGTACAAAGTAACTGAAGCCAAATCCAACATCTTAGACCTAGGAATAAACAGCACCACCAGAAACCTCCTCTCTCAAACCTTCCCATACAAGTGGGCAGATGCAGGTATCACATGTTTAGGCATAACTCTCACCAAACCTACTAAAAACCTATTCCAAGCCAACTACGCCCCATATAAAATGCAAATGGCCAAGGGGGGCGTGTCTGGATGTAGAGCGAGCTAGACATGTGTGGCGAGAGCTCCGGTGAATCCTGTGCCATCCTTTCTTCCCATCCTGTTTCCAGTGGTGACTTTCACTTTTCTGGAATATATTCCTTCCTCGGACTGCCCTGGGCGAATTTTGGGATGCCTTCCAAGTCAAAATCCTCAGCGGCGGTGGCGAAAAGGAAGCTGGATCCCCCGCCAGCCTCGTGTTCCGATGCCATCTTGGAACGGCTCCACACGCTGCTGGATGCAATGGAGATGTCTGCGGCTCCTTCTGTCTCCCAGTCACCCGCTCCATCGGTGCAGGTAGGACCTCCCTTTTAGCCCGTATAGACCATCTAGCTGAGGAATCTAATTTCATCAGGGCTGACTTGGATAAGATCAGGGGCAGGCTGACCGAGACTGAGTCTAGGATCTCTGCCACAGAGGATACTTCTATCCAGCACTCACAATCATTGCAATCCCTGCAGCAGACTGTCAGCATGCCCCTGGCTAAAGCAGATGATGCTGAGAACCGCCAAAGAAGAAACAATGTTCGGGTGCTGGGCCTACCTGAAGGGGCGGAAGGGGATCCCCCTGCAGAGTTTACTGAAACTTTTTTTAACTCCCTGCTTGCCCTCGCTGATGTCTACCCAATTTATGTGGTGGAGAGGGCTCATCGGGTCCCCACAGGCCGTGGAGTGCCAGGGCCCCCCCTAGACCGTTCCTGGTGAGGTTCCTGAATTATAGGGACAGAGACCGCATCCTTAGCGAGGCCAGGAAACGTCCCACTCTCCCATTTGACAACACTGAGGTACATCTCTACCCTGACTTCTCCGCAGAGCTGCAAAGGATGCAGAGAACCTTCACGGATTGTGTGAAATAAATTGGTGCGCTAAATCAAAATTACATAAAAAAAATATGACATATAAGTGATGTTTTCAAATTAACTTGTCACATTTATCAATTTGGATAGCACTTGTTTGATTCCTGCACCTTGATCTCGCATCTTCACATCATCAGGGATTGGAAGATTCACATTTATTTTGGATTGTTGGACTTTATGTTTTATGCATGAGATTCAAGTTCATTTGAAAACATCACTTATATGTCATATTTTTTTATGTAATTTTGATTTAGCGCACCAATTTATTTCACACAATATTATTTATTTATTTCTGGTAGCAGCTTATTCACATATCAGCGCACCCTTTTACATTTTTCATTATAACCTTCATGGATGTCTGCCGCAGGCTTCGGAACCGGGAGATAAAATACTCCATGCTCTATCCCAGCCGCCTCAGAGTGCAACATCAAGGCTCCATGAAATTATTTGACACCCCAGAAGACGCGGATGCCTGGATCCTTACTTTGCCCTAGTACCATTCAACCATGCGTTCCTGTGAGGCTGTTCAGGTTTGCTACCAGCACCGGATGATGTGATGCCACCAGCCCAGCTTCCCTTTCCCTTCCACACAGTTGGTGTCAAGTACTGCTGACCTATTCCTTGTGTACATGTTGTGTTCCCCTTGGGCTGTTACCGGGCTGAGTTGCTGAGTTCTTCTGTCCCCCCTGAAACTGGGTGCTGGGGCATCTCTCCTACGGCTCCCCTCCCCTGTTCACGTCTCCCCCTTCTTTCTTCCCAACTTGTTTTATATTTTTTCTTTATTTTTGTTCATCATCACCACTGGAATACAACCGGATTCCCAGGGGCCCTCGTGGTCCACCCTCCCCCCCTTGGGATCACTTGTTGGGACTACGTTTTTGTTGAGTCCACTGCCAGTATATGGATGCACCTTGGGACAGTCCCAAAGAACTCTGTAGTTCAGTTGGCTACTGTTGTCTTGTTCATGGTATAGACTGGCTAGCTAGTTGTTGGGGTAATGCTAGTCAGTAGGGAGTTTAATGATGGGCACACTCTGGTGCCTAGCTTTTCTGTGTTTGTTTTCAAGTCTGCTCAGTTCCTGTGTCTTTCTCAACCTGCTTTGGTTTCTCTCTCCTCGTGGGGCCCCCCCAGGGTAAAGTCCCGTTCACTTGCATGGGTATTGTATACGCTTCTCTGCTATGCTGCTGGGCTCTCTCCTTATCCTGCCATGTCATTGTATATTCTGTTTATATATCATGGGCTCTAACATAAAACTTATCTTATAGAATGTGCGGGGGTTGAATGACAGAGTCAAACGGTCTTTGATGTTCAAATATTTGACTGCCCACAAGCCCACGGTTTTATTCCTGCAGGAAACTCATTTGACTGGTGCTAAAGTGTTGGCCCTTAAGCGAGCTTGGGTCAAGTATGGGTTTCATGCTACCCATTCCTCCTATTCCGGGGGGGGGCAGGGCCGGCGCTACTACTAGGCAAGTTAGGCAGCCGCCTAGAGCGCACTGCCGCCTAGGGCGCCCGGCCGCTGGTTTCAATTCACCTTTTCAGTCTCTCCCTCCCTCTCCCCTGTGCTGTGCAGCAGCCAGCCGCTCTGGTCTCTGTACTATAATCTATCAATCACTGACAGACTGTGATCGGCAACTCGGCAAGTGTCCGTCACCGAGTCCTGTGAGGCTGTGAGCAGTCGGGTCCGCCGCTGACTTTTTTCAGTCTGATGTCTGTGTCAGTCTGTCTCTGTCACTAACTCTCTCATGGAGTCTCACCCCCTCCTCCCCCTCCTCCCTCCAGATGTAAATTGAACAGTCAGCCTCTGCTCCCGTAGGTCCGTCCTCTTCTCCTGTCCTGTGCTAAGCTGTGGAGTGATATCATCATTCACTTCACATATCAGAGGGACTGGGCGTGTCAGTGCAGCCAGTGTGGGGGTCTGGGGAGAACAGGTAGAGAGCAAGCGTGGAGTGTGGAGTCTATACTGTGGAGGGAGGCGTGAGTGCAGCAAGCCAGCAACTGAACCGAGGAGGAGAAACCAAAGCAAGAATACAAGAAACTATTGGAAGGTGCGTGCTGGAGCCTGGCTGGAGGACTCAACTCATAGAATCATAATTTAAAATATGTTTCCTACATACAATATCCTGGTTTAAGAAGCTATCCTAAAAGATCCTGGTTTAAGATCCTGGTTTAGAATTAGAAGCTATCCGGGGGCCTGGGGGGGGGGGGAGGGTGTTGTTAAGGTGGTTATTTTTGACTGCTATTAAGTTAGACATCTGATTTCAGTAAAGCTGGCCATATAGTACTTAAAGATTTTTTTTGTTCAGCCTGCATTCTGCAGACTTAGTGTCGGTTCAATGCGGAAACACGCAGTAGATTCGCAGTGTTCCCGCATTGCATCTGCAGCACAGGCAGTTCACACTGCCATATGCGATACGCTGGGGGTGTCAATTCAAAGTTAACGACACCCCCAGGTCAGATCGCATATCGCAGTGCGATCTGAAAGTTCACACATGAATTGGATTGCACTGGTGTGAACCACCATGCAATCCAATTCTGCTGCGGACCAAAAAAAGGGTCCTGTGTGAGTTCAATGCGATTCAGATGCAAATTCAGCCATACAAACTGTATGGCTGAATTCGCACCGCACAGACATCGCATGTGATTTTAGGAGCAGTGCGCCCCGAATCACATGTGATGTCTGTCATCGCAATAGTGTGAACCAGCACTGAATAAAAAAAAAATCTGAATTATTTCTTTATTCACTCAGCACCCACTCGATCAGTGCATGGCCACATGGCCAGCTTTAGGTTTATTTAGTGAACATTTCCAAAACCAAGGGAAACACACTTGTGACAATCACAAGCGATCTCCACCCTGCTCTAGATCACAAATAAAGTAACAAATGAATGAATATGATTTATGCAAATTTACTGTGTTCCCAGGTATTGCAGACATCTCAAGTCTCCTGCAAGTTGTGGGATGTCTCCCGCATTTTGCCCTGCACTCACGGACACCCGCGAGCGCAGGGCGATATCCCGGCAGGGCTGAGGACAGCAGTGTCAGAGGCGAGCTCAGCTGTAAGGACTGAGAACGGAGCCACTATTTAGGTTCTGCTCACAGGCAGAGTGATATCAAGTGCCTGTGAGAGGAGGAGCCATACAGAGAAAGCACATGGCTCTGCTCTCTACTGCAGCCGTGTGCTTCCCCTGTATGACTCCTCTCACAGGCAGAATGCACTTGATATCACTCCACCTGTGAGTCGGTATTACGGAGGAAATAGCGGCTCCATTCTCACAGTCTTGACAGCTGAGCTTTGACACTGCCGCCCTCAGCCCTGCCGGGATATCCACAGCATACCACAAAGCCCGGCATACCACAGAGCCCGGCATACCACAGAGCCCGGCTTACCACAGAGCCCAGCATACCACAGAGCCTGGCATACCACAGAGCCCGGCATACCACAGAGCCCAGCATACCACAGAGCCCGGCATAGCACAGAGCCCGGCATAGCACAGAGCCCGGCGTACCACAGAGCCCAGCATACCACAGAGCCCGGCGTACCACAGAGCCCAGCGTACCACAGAGCCCGGCATAGCACAGAGCTGACATAGCACAGAGCCCGGGCATAGCACAGAGCCTGGCATAGCACAGAGCCCAGCATAGCATGTTTTGCATATGAGAAAATGTTTACAAATAAAATAAACTATTTTAAAATTAGCTGGTCTAGCAAAGCGTTGTATTCAAAATGGTAGCTGTCATTAAAAAGGTGGGGTATACATGTGCAGGGCATAGGAGGTGGAGCCAATGGGGGTGGTGCCAAGGGGGAGGGGCCAATGGGGAGGAGCCAAGGGGCGGCAAAATTAGGTTTCGCCTAGGGTGTCAAAAATCCTTGCACCGGCCCTGCCGGGGGGTGGCCATTCTGCTCCACAGGGCGCTACCATATGCTGTGGAGCAGGTTATTACTGATCCCGGGGGAAGGTTTATCATCCTGATATTGAAGCTGTATGCAAAACGTTGGGCTTTTGTTAATGTCTATTCTTCTCCACCCTTTGACTCTGGCATTCTATATACTGTTTTTACTAAACTTGCCCCTCTCCAGGTACAACATTTACTTGTAGGCGGGGACTTCAACGCCCTACTGGACGGGACACTGGATGCCTCCAATCCCTTGAGGGGGGCGCATCTAGATCTGGTCACCTGGGCAGATACTTTTGGTCTCCAGGAATTATGGCGATGGCGAAATCCCCGGGAGAGGACATATTCACATGTTTCATCCACTCACAGATCGGGGTCTCGCATTGATCTACTGTTTGGCTCTGCTGGGGTTCTTCCCTGGGTTCGCAAAGCTTGTTATCTCCCGACCGGCCTCTTGGACCACTCTCCACGGAGGTTTGTGTGGCCTTGGAGGCTGGTCGTGAGCAGGGTTGCTGGAGGCTGGCAGCACATTGGATACATGATAGTAGGGTTCAGGAGCTGGTGTCACCTAAATTCTCGGAGTATTGGACTACCAACGATCAATCGGCCTCAGCTGATGTGGTGTGGGAGGCCTGTAAGGCCGTCACGCGTGGCGAACATGTCTCCTCCATCAAAGCAATTCGGTTGGAGGCGGCCTCTCGCACGGCTCAGCTGGGGCGTGCTGAGTCGGCAGCTGTGGCGGACTTTGCTGCACAGCCGAATGACGCCTCCTATGCTGCTCTGGCATCTCTTAGGAGGGAACTGAGGTTGCACTATACTTCTCTAGTACACTTGGATCATGCGCAATTCCAAGGCAGGGGACAAGAATGGCAAATTGCTAGCGAATCTGGTGGCGGAACCAATAAACCAGACGGTAATCCCTGAAAGACCCCGGCCGGGGAATTGGTTACTGACCAGGCGGACATCTTGTCTGCATTCCACTCCTTCTACAGTGCCCTGTACAATGAGCTGTCTCCGGCTCTTGGGGATTGCCGTCTGGAGGATTTGGGGGAGTTAGACCTGTGCGGAGCTGGATCAGCCAATACAACTGCAAGAGATCACAGCTGCTATTCATTCTTTCCCCTGTGGCAGATCGCCGGGGCCGGATGGCCTACCTGGAGACTGGTATAGAACATATTCTGAGGTGTTGGTCCCTAAGCTACATCAGCTGTTCTCTATGTGCCTGGAGAATGGTCCACTCCCAGACAGTATGTACCAGGCGCATATAGTACTTCTGCCCAAGCCGGGCAAGGATTTAACAAGCTGCTCGTCCTACAGGCCTATCTCCTTGTTGAATTATGACCTTAAGATACTTACCAAGGTTCTAGCCACTAGATTGATGCAGGTGCTGCCATCGCTGATACATACTGACCAGACGGGATTTATGCCAGATAAATCGACAGATGTCGATATTCGGAGGGTCCTGACACATCTCCAGCTCCCGCCGCCCGCTGGCGCTACGAGGGTTTTGGTATCATTTGACATTGAAAAGGCCTTTGACACGGTTCGCTGGAACTATCTCATGAGGGTACTGGAAACTTTTGGATTCGGCCCGGTATTTTGTCGCTGGATTGGCTTATTGTATTGTGCTCCCACAGCTTGAATTTGAGCGGGAAGCTCTCGCCTCCCTTTGCCATCAGGAGGGGAACAAGGCATGGTTGTCCGCTGTCCCCGGCCCTGTTCGCACTTGCAATGGAGCCATTGGCCGAGTTCTTGCGGAGGGCCCCAGAGGTGCGGGAAATTTTTGTTGGTCCGGTGGTGGAAAAAGTGGCACTATACGCGGATGATCTCATCCTCTTTCTGGGGGACCCTGATACCTCACTCACTGAATCCCTACGAATCATGGCTCTATTTTTAGTGGTCTCTGGTCTGCGCACTAACTGGGACAAGTCCCTCATCCTACCCATTGATGAGGGAGCCGCTGCTTCTTGGGATCCCGCGTCCTCGCTACGATTGGCCCACACCATTAAATATTTAGGTATTCACATCTCCTCGGACACTAGGGACTTTCTTAAGCTTAATGTGCAGCCCAAGATTCTTTGGTGTAAACAGCGGTTGAAAGCATGCGCTCAGCTCCCATTATCCCTAATTGGCAGAATCAACTTGCTGAAAGTGAAAATTCTGCCGGTTCTCCTTTATACCTTTTGGCATTCCCCCATTTGGATTCCCAAGTCATATTTTGCCCAATTAGACTCCCTGGTGACAACCTTTTTGTGGTCCTCTCGTCCGGCACGGTTTAGCAAACGAACACTCCGTAGGCCTAAAACACAGGGGGGGGGGGGGGGGCTTGCCTGCCCAGATTTCTACTCTTACTATCTGGCAGCTATGCTTGGTCATGCCCATAATTGGCTTCTGTCGGATGATACCAAGGCTTCGGTTATCCTGGAGGTGACTCATGCCGATTCCTATGAAACCCTCCGTAATGCCCTTTACAGGGGCTTGCGGGTTTCGTATCCCCCTTTGACTCCGGCTATGCGGGTGGTGGTGAGGGTGTGGACTCTTCTGGTGGTTGCACCCGAGCGGAGACGAGCTCGCTGGTCTCCGGACACCCCGCTGTGGTTCAACCCCCACTTGGCGGAGTTCCTGTCTATACCGGACCCTGTGGGCAACCAGGGGCTTTAAAACTCTGGCGGATATCAGCAATGGCAGGACCCTGGCTACATTTGACGACCTCAAGGCTAAGTTTAAGCTTCCTAATTCCTTCCTTTTCAGGTTCCTCCAACTCCATCATGCCTATCGTGCGCAGTTCGCCACTCCCATGGCTGGGCTGGAACGCAGCCACTTTGAATCCCAATTGTGGAACCCTGACCTGCACAAACCGCTATCCACCATTTACAGGGCCCTGTTGCCCTCTGTCCACGCTGGGCTGGCTGGTCTGTGGGCGGAGGAGGAGGGACTGGATGATGAAGACTGGGAGGATATGTGGGACAGTTCATTTCAGCCGCTTATAGCGACCAGGGATGTTTTGATTCAATTTAAAATCTTGCATAGAATATATTATACTCCTCAATGATTACATCGTATTTACCCCAGTGTCTCAGCTTCCTGCTGGAGATGTTCTTGCGATTCTGTGGGTTTCTCCCACATTTTCTGGGAGTGCCCGCGGATCGCTTCTTATTGCTTGGGGGTAACCCGGTTTATCTCTGATCTAACTTCTGCTTCCATTCCTTTAATAGTGGGGGTTTGTCTCCTTGGCCTGGTAGACCAGTTGGCGACGACCAGGGCGACACACACCCTAATAGGTATATTATTGTTCTATGCAAGGAAGGCAATAGTCCTTCAGTGGAAATCGCACCTCCCCCCAACCATGGGCTTTTGGAAGGGACTGGTTAATGCTGTGGTGCCATTGTACAAGGTGACCTATATTTCCAGAAATTGCCCTTAGAAATATGAGAAGATCTGGCAGGTATGGGTTACATCTACATCTACAGTAAGTGAGCGGGACTCGGAGCCAGGCACGCCCTGAGGGAGAGACAATAAGGTTTCCTGACTTTGTTTCTGTACCATTTTTTATGCGCTGTAACTAAATAGTGGGTGCTGAGCAGTTCGTGTGTGGGGGGTCATTGTCAGTGACCTCCACTGCTTGGGTTATGTTTGTGTTTTTATGTGTTGTGGTTGTTGGCCAGGGTATGCGCCTGAGGACGTGTTTTATTTTTGCATAAATCAATAAAAAGAATTTATTAAAAAAAAAAAAAAAAATGCAGATGGCCAAGGAACTTTATACATTGGCTAAATTCGAACAATCCTGGACGGGCAGATTAGCAACATTTAAAATGTTCACCCTTCCCAAACTGTTATATCTATTTAGATCTCTGCCCTTACCACTTCCCAAATCTTACCTATGATCTCTCCAATCCATACTAACCTGCTACTTATGGCAATCTGAAAGAGCCAGGTGCGCCTACTCCACACTGTTAAAGCACAGATCCTTGGGGGGAGCCTCTCTGCCCGTCCTGGAAGACTACTATAACGCAACTATTCTATCACAACTGCGCGAATGGTTCCAACAAACCCCAAATACTTTGGGAAGTTTGGAACAGGAGACTATCCCTCACAGACATCTCTCCAACTGGCTGTGTAGCAGGAAAAGGGAAGAAGGGATACCCTCCTCCCTTTCTCCATCTGTCAGAGCCTCTGCCATGACATGGCAGAGACTGACAGGGGAGAATTGGAACCTAATACCAACCACCACCATAAAAATGCCCATATCCAGCCTACTTCAGCTCATTCCCGACCTCAATCTAAGGCCATGGGCCGCCACTACCTCCTTACAGCTAGATGTCTTTTATCTTTTGTCTCTCGCAGTTATCGTCAGAATTGCACCTGCACCCCACAGAATGGTTCCAATACCAACAAATTACCTCTTGCTTGAGTCATAATCCACAACTACGTGCCCTGATTCCTACTAAGCTATGATTATATCTGACAGCACCCCAAACCGAGGCCAAAGGTATATCAACAATATATCCACTGCTCAAGAGAGAAAAACGTTTTTACCAAAACACCGCCCCTCTTGAAATGGGAACATGACCTTGGAGGAACATTCATGCCATCCCAATGGACGAAGGCACTAGCATCTTGGTATAAAGCCACACTTAGTGCCTCCCTATGGGAACTACACCAAAAAATTTCCCTAAGATGGTACCTTACACCGGCTAGATTAGCAAAATTTAAAGGTGACCTTCCACCCACATGCTGGAGAGGATGCGGC
Organism: Pelophylax lessonae; assembly: GCF_965119305.1. Lineage (NCBI taxonomy): Eukaryota > Metazoa > Chordata > Amphibia > Anura > Ranidae > Pelophylax > Pelophylax lessonae. The sequence continues at coordinate 126,416,167 of NC_138775.1, forward strand.
CCCAGAAGGGATACTCAATCATATTTTGTGGGACTGCCCACCTATATCCGAATTATGGAGGGAAGTGTTCAACCTACTATCTTTGATCATAGAACACCATATCCCACCCACACCAGAACTGGCCCTGCTAAATCTTACTATAGAAAACCTCGCTTTGCGCTCTCGCAAAGTGGCACTTAACATTCTCCTCGCAACCAGAATCTCTATCACGCGGAAATGGAAATGTAGCAACCCACCCTCATTATTAGAAATAATTGACGTTACACAAACACACTACACATATAAATTTCTTATGACTTCCAGTTGCGACCACTTCCAGAAGGAAAAAACCAAGTGGCAACAGTGGTTCAGCTGGTACAGTACCCGTTTCGCTAAGTGAACACCTTTCTTAAAATCAAACCTAATCTGTAATACCCAATTTGGACACTAGATGGCAATCAAGTGAAATGTAAGCAAAACTATCTTGTATGTGACTTGTAAAATGCTTGCATTACCTAATCTGGACACTAGATGGCAATAACTGAGATTTTTTTGTATTATGCTTGAACCTAAACTGTTATTTCTTATTTAGTTCAGTTTTGTTATCTGTTATCTTCTCTTTTGTTTATCATACCTGTGATATATTTGAAAACTCAATAAAAACATTTAACCAGAAAATAAAATAATAAATTGTCCTAAGGAACATACTCAAGTGCTCACAAAAGATTGTTGTGTCACTATTTAAAAGTCCACAATGTGAAAGCATGACATAACAGTCAACATGTGGCAGGAGATAAGCGGCTGTCAAGGGGAACCAATGATTTAAAAAAAAACTGCTATGCAGTATAAACTGGGTAAAAAATACCAATAAAGGCATAACTAGTGATTCACAGCTCCAGGTGATTCAGATCAGGGAAAGATCCATCTAAAGGTGCACATAAATAGTCAGGGCGCTGGATCGATAAAAGTGTCAAAGTTAACATCACTGGAAGACTTACATAACAATCTCTGGGAAGCACTTCAGAGGTAAAAATGGTAAAGCGGTGAACAGCAGACACAAACCAGGGACCACTGAGCTGGATGCCGGTATGCCACACCACTGTGGATCAAGAAGCTGTCAGCATGAGCACAGAGCCCTCTGCCAATCTATCAATGCTGCAAAATGAGAGGGCTAAGTAGAACTGGAGTTTGACTCGCGGCAAATTTTGCTTGTTCGCTACCCGCCAATTTTGCGAACACATGGCGTTGTTTGCGGCGGCCATATTAGTTTACATTGGGGAGAACTTTGACCCATGACACAGCCGTCAGGTGGAACGGGACAGCCAATTGAAACATTTCAGCACATGGACATACCCCCTACCCCATAAATTGACCTGAGCTGGCGGCCATTTCACATTCTGCTTTTTGTCAGTGTAGGGAAAGGTCTGCTGTGTTCATGAGGGAGAGATTGATAGACACAAATAGCTCTGTTAAGATCCACAAAAGTCCTTTTCAGGGCTGGTATTTCGGTGTAGGTCTACTACAGTCTCTTTTGAGTTTAGGGACAGGTATCCAGTCTGTGCTTTAGGGACAGTTAGAGATTGGCAGCAGTGACACAGATCGCTCTGTTAATGTCCACAAAAGTCATTTAAAGGGCTGCAATTTTTTTGCTATTGGTGTGCAGTGCACTATATAGGGGGGGAAGGGGGGTAATCCACGGTATAATATACTTTGTAGAAAGCATATTATAGTGGATTAGTATTGTGCACTGTGCAGCATTGTGACAGGTGTGGTGACTGAGCGTTGCTGCAGCAATACTACAAACAGTGACACAATTGGTGTTATTTAACAGTATACTTTTCTAAGAGTGTATTTTAGTCCTGCAAAAATTTGGCCTCTTTTGCTGTGTTAACTGTGCTACACACAGTGACAACAGTTACTGGCCAATTATTTGTAGAACTGGTGTGATAAAACGGTGGCCCCCCAATATCACATATTGAAGTGGGGTGTTATTTAACAGTATACTTTTCTAAGATTGTATTTTAGTCCTGCAAAAATGTGGCCTCTTTTGCTGTGTTAACTGTGCTACACACAGTGACAACAGTTACTGGCCAATTATTTGTAGAACTGGTGTGATAAACCTGTGGCCCCCCAATACCACAGATTGAAGCGGGATGTTATATACCTTTTTTCAGATAAACTGTGATTCTCTAGAGACTTTTGTCACAGGGTAATTTAAAAACATGACAGGCAGAGGAAGATGCAGACACTTACGCAGGGGTGGTAAGGGTAGGGCAGGAGCAGTAGGCCGGAGCCAAAGTGTGACGTTTCAGAAGGCGGGTTCGATTACGTCAAAGGACGCACCAGACTTGGTTGAGTGGCTCACTCAGCCTTCCTCTTCTGCACCCTCCTCATCCTTTCTATCTGCACCCTCTTCACTCTCTGCTGTGTGCACCCCGAAAGACACCACTACAAAAACCACCACCACATACCCTCCGCTCGAGTCACTGGAATTATTTTCCGATCCAACACAAGACATTTGCGATGCGCAGCCATTGTTGGCATCGGATAAGGAAGAGGAGGTAGCAACAGCCGCCACTCAGCAGTCTGACGACAGTACCCAGATCAGCCCAAGGAGGTTGTTCCCCGCTGTTGCTGCCTACTCCGAGATCTCAATTGTTAGTGGTGGGGAAAGTGACGTGGATGATGACCTGTCTACGGATGTCACGGGGGTACCCACAAGAGAGGAAGAGGAGGGGAGTTCAGAGGGAGAGATGGACCGGCAGATAGGGAGGAGAGGCAGGCAGAACTTGCATTGCACAAGAGGTACAAAGCAGACTGCAAATGTATCAGGAGCGAACCATCAACCATGTACAGTCACATCTGGTGCTCCCAGGACATGGCACATGGTTCCGCAGTGTGGGCTTTTTTTAACCACTTAAGCCCCGGAGGATTTTCCTGCTAAACGACCAGGGGGTATTTTGCGATTCGGCACTGCGTGACTTTAACGGACAATTGCGCGGTCGTGCGACGCTGTACCTAAACGAATTTGACATCCTTTTTTTCCCACAAACAGAGCTTTCTTTTGGTGGTATTTGATCACCCGTGCGATTTTTACTTTTTGTGCTATAAACAAAAAAATAGCGTACATTTTGCAAAAATAACAATATTTTTCACATTTTTTTATATGAAATTCCCCAAAAAAAAAATGTAAAAATCAAAATTTTTTAACATTTTCGGCCAATTTGTTTTATGCTACCCATGTTTGGTAAAAAAAAAACGCAAAAAGCGTATTTTGATTGGTTTGCGCAAAAGTTATCGCGTTTACTAACAAAGGGAAAGATTTTTGTCATTTTTGTTGGGTTTTTTTTAACGTGTAATGGCAGCGATCTGCGATTTTTTTTGCGGTACTGCGACATTGCGGCGGACAGATCGGACCCTTGACTGACATTTTTGACACTTTTGGGGTTACCAGTGACATTTCTACAGTAATCAGTGCTATACATATGCACTGTTACTGTAAAAATACACTGGTAGTGAAGGGGTTAACTTTATTTGGGAGGGAGGGGCTGTGTGTATCCCTAGGGGCGTGCTTTCTACTGTGATTGGCTGTGGCTTGAGCTGTAAGGACACTGATCAACGGATCTACATACTAGATCCGTGTGATCAGTGTCTTTACAGCGAGGAGAATGACAGGTGGCTTGTTTACACAAGCTGCCTGACATTCTCCCTCTCCCCCGCCGATCGCCGAGTGACCGGCGGACATCGGGTCCGCTGGTCACACGCGCGGGGGGGTCCGTGACCGCGCGGGAGAGGGAGCGCGCCTCCGCGGGCGCGCGCTCGCTCCCCAGAGCCTCACAGGCGAGCGACGTAGACCTACGTCACTCTGCCTGTGAGGGGCTGACTGCCGCAGTAAATATACTGTGAGCAGTCGGCAAGCGGTTAATGTGTCCGTTGCTGACAACAGTGTTGCCATCTGCAGCCTTTGCAGTCAACGCATAAGTCGCGGTAAGCCCAAAACTCACCTAAGGACAACCGCCTTAAGAAGGCACCTGAACTCCCATCACTGAGCCCAGTGGGAGCAACACCGTCAGAACCCACAAAGCCACACTCCAGGCTCTCACCGTCCATCCTCTTCTCCTTTTCCTCTCCCCTCACATTTTTCCTCCACTCCATCTTCCATGATGCCATCGTCAGGTTGTTCTGGAAAAAGGCAGGCTTCTGTTGGAGCGGAAAAAAAATGATGACGCTGGATAACCCTTTTGCCCAATGTTTGACTGCTGGCTTGTCAGAACTGATAGCCCGCCAACTACTGCCATATCAACTGGTGGACTCGGAGGCCTTTCGTAAATTTGTGGCCATTGGAACACCACAATGGAAGGTCCCAGGCAGGAAATATTTCTTTCACAATGGCATTCCAGAGCTGTATGGCCATGTTCAGCGGCAAGTGAATATATCTCTGGCACACAGTGTTGGTGCCAAGATACATATGACCACAGACACATGGTCTAGCAAACATGGGCAGGAAAGGTATATCACTTTACTGCCCACTGGGTGAACCTTCTGATGGCTGTCAAGCATGTAACCCGTGGCACCCGTGTAGATTTGGTTGTACCGCCACGGATTGCATGCAGGTCTGCCTCTTCTTCTCCTCCTCCTCCATCCTCCCTCTCCTCCTCGGCTGACTCCTCCTTTTCAGCTGCTACCGTCTCTTCGGCTGCGCAGCCCAAGATCCCCAGAACCTATTCCACATGCCAGGTGAGAAGTTGCCATGCTGTGCTGTGTCTGTTGTGCCTGGAAGCCACACTTGTCCTGCACTCCTTTCAGCTTTGCGTTCCCAGGCAGATCAGTGGCTGACACCACTGAATTTGACAGTTGGTAAAGTGGTGTGCGACAACGGTGCCAATCTGCTGAGCGCTCTAAAACAGGGCAAAATAACACACGTGCCATGCATGGCACACGTCCTAAACTTGGCGATTCGTTGCCAAATACCCTGGGGTCCAGGACGTCTTGCGGCAGGCCAGAAAAATCTCGGGCCATTTCAGAAGATCTTACACAGCCATGGCTCGCCTTGTTGACATTCAGCGGCGACACAACCTGCCCGTCAGGCATCTTATTTGTGACTGCCCAACGCGATGGAACTCAACGTTGCATATGCTTGATAGGCTGCTCCAGCAGAAACGTGCAGTTAACGACTACCTGTACGAACTCTGCGGCAGGACAGGTTCTAGGGAGCTTGGTTTTTTTTCACCTCGTCAGTGGCTGCTCATGTGGGTTGCATGCAGACTTCTGCGGCCATTCGATGAGATCACCAAACTGGTCAGTCACGGCCAGGGCGCCATCAGTGACATAGTACCTTACACCTTCTTTCTGGAGCATGCATTGCGTCGTGTCATTGATCAAGCCACCGAGGAGCAGGAGCAGGAAGATGAGGAAGTCGCAATGTTGGATGAATTCCCAGGGGGTGCTACTCCATCTGAGACAAGTCAACAGCAGGAGTCTGAAGAGGAGTCAGAGGAGGATGGTGCTGGGGGGGATGAGGAGGAGCAAAAAGAGCATGCTTTAAACTTTTCTGGGATCCCTGGTGTTAGCCGTGGATGGGGGGAGGAGAACGAGGAAGACATTATCCTGGATGATGAGCTGGAAGCAGGCCACTACACCGCTTGCAGTTTAGTGCGAATGGGGGCCTTCATGCTCTGTTTTTTTTAGGGGGACCCCCGTATAAAAAGCATAAAGGCCAAGGACCAGTACTGGGTGGCAACGTACTTAGACCCTCGGTACAAACAAAAAATGGCGGAAATGTTTCCACAATCACAGAGGGCGGTCAGAATGCAGCACTTCCAGGCCTTGCTGCGGGAAAAGCTGCATTCTCCTTTTGCGTGCGCTGGCAGAGGAATTTCCAGTCACAGAAAGACAGTTGCGGGTAGCAATCCAACAGCGCCTGCAAGAAGAGGGCAGTTTAAAGATGTCTTGGTCACTTCAGATATGAGATCCTTCTTTCAGCCGAACCATCGACAGCTGTACTCCGGATCCAGCATCAGGGAATGCCTAGACCGACGTGGACGCTCTGAGGAGTGATGAACCCCTGGACTACTGGGTGGGCAGGCTTTACCTCTGGCCAGAGCTTGCACAATTTGTAATGGAAATGTTGGCTTGCAACCCAGTCCAGTGTCCTGTCCGAAAGGACGTTCAGCACAGCAGAGGGGATCGTGGCCGATAAGTGCACTCGCCTAGCTCATGACAGTGTAGACTACCTCACATTTATAAAAATGAATGAGGCATGGATTTCTGAGGAATTCAACACATGTGACCAATAGACCATTTCATTAGTAGTTTCATTGAAATTCCTCATTCCAGGCCACAGATATCCGCCAGTCTGCCTTCCACCCACAGCAATTCCTGGTCCTTGGCTTCGCTACATATAAGGCATATAAGGCATTTCATGTCCATTGAATGGCAAATTTTTGGGGCCTTTCAGGGCCGACAAATATTTTTTCTGTGAATGCCTAATGTACCTCCAGCCACAGAATACAACTTTCTTTGCTGTCAGGTAAACCCATGTGGGCTAATTTTTGGGGCCTATACAGGCTGACACTTACTTCTTTATCCTGTGAATGCCTAATGTACCTCCAGCCACAAAATACTATGTTCTTAGCTGTCAGGTAAACCCATGTGGGCTAATTTTTGGGGCCTATACTGGCCGACACTTACTTCTGTATCCTGTGAATGCCTAATGTACCTTCAGCCACAGAATACTACATTCTTAGCTGTCAGGTAAACCCATGTGGGCTAATTTTTGGGGCCTATACTGGCTGACACTTACTTCTGTATCCTGTGAATACCTAATGTACCTCCAGCCACCAAATACTACGTTCTTAGCTGTCAGGTAAACCCATGTGGGCTAATTTTTGGGGCCTATACTGGCCGACACTTACTTCTGTATCCTGTGAATGCCTAATGTACCTTCAGCCACAGAATACTATGTTCTTAGCTGTCAGGTAAACCCATGTGGGCTGGTTTTTGGGGCCTTTACTGGCCGACACTTACTTCTGTATCCTGTGAAGACCTAATGTACCTTCAGCCACAAAATACTACGTTCGAAACAGCCAAATTTGGCATTTTTAATGTTTTTAAGTGCAAAGGAGAGCACCTGTCACTGCCTATTACTGTCACAAGGGATGTTTTAAATGAATAGTGTAAAAAAAAAATAAAAAAAAAATAAAATAATTAAGAAAAAAAAAATGTAAAGCACCCCGTCCCTCTGTGTTACATAGTTACATAGTTAGTGAGGTTGAAAAAAGACATCAGTCCATCCAGTTAAACCTATGATGTGTGTGTGTGTGTGTGTGTGTGTGTGTTTGCTGTTAACCTTACAATTGTATGCCCCTGTATGTTGTGGTCTTTAAGGTGCCCATCTAATAGTTTTTTGAAACTATCGATTCTCCTTGCTGATACGACGGTTTGCGGAAGAGAATTCCACATCCTTACTGCTCTTACAGTGAAGAACCCCCTGCATATTTTAAGGTTAAACCGCCTTTCCTCTAGTTTTAGTAAGTGGCCACGTGTCTTATTGTATTCCCTTTCTCTGAATAGGTTTTTCCATATGCTAGGGTTGCCAGTACAGTATTTGTACATTGATATCATATCCCCCCTCAATCGTCTCTTCTCCAGAGAGAATAAGTTCAGTGCTTGTAGTCTTTCCTCATAGCTGATGTCCTCCATTCCCCTAATTATTTTTGTTGCCCTTCTCTGGACTGTCTCCAGTTCCAGCATATCCTTCCTGAGGACCGGTGCCCAGAACTGGACAGCATACTCCAGATGTGGTCGGACCAGAGTCTTGTAGAGTGGGAGAATAATCTCTTTATTTCTGGAGTGAATCCCCTTTTTTATACATTCCAATATTCTGTTGGCTTTGCTTGCAGTGGCTTGGCATTGCATGCCACTGCCAAGTCTGTTGTCTTCCAGTACCCCCAGGTCCTTTTCCATCCTAGACTCCTCCAGAGGTTCCCCCCCTAGTGAGTAGCTTGCTTTCTGGTTTCTGGCACCCAAGTGCATTACTTTTACATTTTTCAACATTAAACCTCATCTGCCATGTAGTTGCCCACCCCATAATTCTGTTCAGGTCCGCTTGTAAGGTTTCCACATCTTGCCCAGAAGATATTGGCATGCTTAGTTTAGTATCATCCGCAAATACTGAGATTTTACTTGATATCCCCTCCTCTAGATCATTTATGAATAAATTAAATAGGATTTGCCCCAGGACAGAACCCTGGGGGACCCCGCTCCCCACAACTGCCCAATCTGAGTATTCCCCATTAATCACCACCCTTTGCAACCTCCCCTGTAGCCAGTTCTCTATCCAGGTACTCACCTTATGGTCCATACCTACCTTCCTTAGTTTAAAGAGTAAGCGTTTGTGGGGAACGGTGTCAAAGGCCTTTGCAAAGTCCAGGTACACCACATCCACAGGCTTACCTTTATCTAGGTGGCAGCTCACTTCATCATAGAAGGTTAATAGATTGGTTTGGCAAGAACGATTTTTCATGAATCCATGCTGATTACTACTAATAATATAATTTTCATTACGAAAGTCATGTATGTGGTCCCTTAACATCCCCTCCAAAATCTTGCAGACTACTGATGTTAGGCTGACCAGCCTGTAGTTACCCGTGATATATCTCGGCCCCTTTTTAAATATTGGTACCACGTTGGCTTTTTTCCAATAAGCTGGCACCATACCCGTCTGTAAGCTACCCTTAAAGATCAAGAATAATGGTCTGACAATCATCTGGCTGAGCTCTTTAAGAACCCTCGGGTGCAAGCCATCCGGTCCCGGTGATTTATTTATGTTAAGTTTCTCTAGTTTAGTTCTAAGTCTATCTTCTGTTAGCCATGGCGGTACTTTCTGAGGTGTGTTATTTAGCTTGGCCTTACAAGCTGGGCTAGTGTAGCCCCCCAATTATTTTGTGAAGAATGAAGAGAAGAAATAATTTGACACTACCGCCTTTTCCCTGTCTTCTGTGGCCAACACTCCCTTATCGTCTTTTATGGGGCCAATGTTTTCTGGCCTCGCTTTCTTACTGTTTATATACTTAAAGAATTTCTTGGGGTTCTTTTTACTCTCTTCCGCTATATGTCTCTCGTGTTCTATTTTAGATGCCCTGATTTCGTCTTTACATTTCTTATTACACTCTTTGTAATGCTTGAATGCTGCCAATGACCCCTCAGCCTTGTATTTTTTGAAGGCCTTTCCTTTAGCATTAATATGCATTTTATGTTGGAGTTTAGCCACCCAGGGTTTAGTTTTGCTCTTTTAAATGTATTTCCCTTTGGAATGCACTGGTCAATCCCTTTGTTAACCACTTTCTGACTGCCGCACGACTATTTATGTCGGCAGTCAGCCCCTCACAGGCAAAGCGACGTAGGGCTACGCCGCTAGCCTGTAAGGGTTTTGGGAGCGAGCGCGCGCCGCCATATGCGCGCTCCCGTTCGGTCAAGGACCCCCCCGCGCGTGTGCCTGGCGGACCCGATGTCCGCCGGGCACTCGCGATCGTCCGTGACAGCGGGAGAAAGGCTCCCCTGTGTAAGAATGGTGATCAAACGGTTCTACTATGTAGGACCGTTGATCACTGTTCTTACACACACAGAAACAGCCATTCACAGTTAGAATCACGCCCCTAGGACCCCTCCCTCTCCAATACAGTTAACTCCTTCACTGCCAGTGTCATTTTTACAGTACAGTGCATATGTATAGCACTGATTACTGTAGTAATGTCACTGGTAACCCCAAAAGTGTCAAAAATGTCAGTCAAGGGTCCGATCTGTCCTCCCCAATGTCACAGTCCCGCAAAAAAAAAAAATCGCAGATCGCCGCCATTACGCGTTAAAAAAAAAAAACAACAAAAAGGACAAAAATCTTTCCCTTTGTTAGTAAACGCAATAACTTTTGCGCAAACCAATCAAAATACGCTTTTTGCAATTTTTTTTACCAAACATATGTTAAAAAAAAAAATTGCCCTAAAATGTTAAAAAAATTTAGATTTTTACATTTTTTTGGGGGAATTTCATATAAAAAAATGTGAAAAATATTGTTATTTTTGCAAAATTGACGCTCTTTTTTTTACCACCAAAAGAAAGCTCTGTTTGTGGGAAGAAAAGGACACCAAATTCATTTAGGTACAGCGTCGCACGACCGCGCAATTGTCCATTAAAATCACACAGTGCCGAAACGCAAAATAGGCCCTGGTCAGGAAGGGGGTAAAATCTTTCAGGGCTTAAGTGGTTAAGTATGCTTTTGAAGCACTCCCATTTTTCCTCCATGTTCTTTGTTCCCAGGGTTCTATCCCATATGATATTTTCTAGCAGAGAGCGCAGTTTTGGGAAATTAGCTCTTTTGAAATTCAGTGTCCTTATATTGCCCTTGTGTTTCCTATTACTATAATTAATACTGAGACTAATTGACCTATGGTCACTGTTTCCTAAGTTGCCCCGTATTTCTATATCCCTGAGCAGGTCTGTATTATTGGTAATCAGTAGGTCAAGTACCGCATTGTTTCTTGTCGGTGCATTCACCATCTGACCCATGAAATTGTCCTGCAAAACATTTAGGAACTGCCGAGCCTTGGCTGAATGCGCGGTTCCTTCTGCCCAGTCTATATCTGCATTATTAAAGTCCCCCATTATAATGACATTTCCCATCCTTGCTGCCAATCCTATCTGTAAAAGGAGGTCTGCCTCCCCCTCCTCCCTCTGGTTGGGGGGGCCTATAGCATACGCCCAATATTACCTTCCCCTCAGTGTTCCCTTTGAAGTTCTACCCATAGGGATTCTGCCTTTTCCATAGCTCCATTTTAATATCATCCCTCATATTTACCTGTACACTGTTCTTAATATACAGACATACCCCTCCCCCTTTTTTACCTTCTCTATCTCTGCGATAAAGGTAATATCCCTGAATGGTTGCCATCCAGTCATGAGAGCTGTCAAACCAAGTCTCTGTTATCCCCACAAAATCTAAGTCCTCCTAAAACATCAACAGCTCCAGCTCTCCCATCTTGTTAGCCAGGCTTCTGGCATTGGTATACAAGCCTCGTAATTTTGACCGGTTGCATATATCCTCATTTGATGTTTTTAGGCTGCTCTCTTGATTTTTCCCCATACCCACCCTGGGTTTAGAAGCTCCTAACACCCTACCGCTAATGCCCCCATTTCTACCCTCTGAATCTTGCTTTCCGCTGGCTAATTCTACATCTGTACCCTCCCCCCCATCACGTAGTTTAAAAGCCCCTCTAACTTTTCGGCCATCTTCTCACCCAGTACGGCTGCACCCTCCCCATTTAGGTGCAATCCGTCCCTACCAAAGAGCCAGTGGCCGACTGAGAAGTCGGCCCAGTTCTCCAGGAACCCGAAACCCTCCTTAATACACCAGCTCCTCAGCCACTTGTTAACTTCCCTAATCTCCCGCTGCCTCTCTGGTATGGCTCGAGGTACAGGTAGTATTTCTGAAAATACTACCTTGGAGGTCCTAGTCCTCAACTTAGCTCCTAAGTCATTGAAATTGTTTGGGACTCTCCATCTTCCCCTGCCTATGTCATTGGTACCCACGTGTACCATGACAGCTGGGTCTTCTCCAGCCGCACCCAGTAATCTGTCCACCCCGCCGCCTGGTGTCTGTCACGTTGCGTTGGCAGTCCCCCTTCAGTCACTAGCTTCTGTCCGAGTCTCCTTCAGCTGTTCCCCCGATGTCTGCTCCCCTCACAGCAGGGCAATCACAGCTCCCCTCCTCTCCACGTGGTGCTCTCCTCTGCCTCTCCACGTGGTGCTCTCCTCTGCCTCTAGTGGCCACCAGCAGAAGTGCACAGATCACAGGACATGGTTCCAGTAATCCAAGTCAAACCCGCATATGTAATCAGTGTTCAAACCACACATGTGATGTGTCGCCACGATCGTTAGAGAGAGAGCAATAATTCTAGCACAAGACACCCCTCTGTAACTCTAAACAGGTAACTCACCTATGTAGATTTTTAAGTACTGAAGTTTGTCGCCATTCCAAGAGTGTGCACAATTTTAAAGCATGGAAAGGTTAGGAGTCTATTTACTCGGCGTAGCATCATCTTTCACATTATACAAAAAAATTAGGCTAACTCAGTTTTTTTTTTTTTTTTAATTCATTCATTAAAGTGTATTTCTTCTCAAAAAAATTGCATTTGAAAGACCAAATACCATGTGACATTAAATATTGCAACTATCACCATTTTATTCTCTATGGTCTCTGCTAAAATATATATATATATATATAATGTTTGGGAGTTCTAAGTAATTTACTAGCAAAAAAATACTGATTTTTAACTTGTAAGCAACATATGTCAGAAAAAGGCTTAGGCTCCAAGGGGTTAAAGAACATAACATACAGGGATATGGGAAATGATTATCGACACTGACACATGGTCACCTACATAGGTTAAACTGGATGGACTATTGTCTTTATTCAACCTTACCTAATATGTAACTATGTAAGCCCGTATGCCATTCCATGGCAACATTCTGTAAACTGGAAGTGATTTTTCAGTGCAAAAAGAATAAATGTAAGATGTGTCCTTATGTACAACATCGCCAAAATACATTCAGAGACCTCTATGGAAAGAATATTCCATATCTAAAATTTTCACTTGCAGCACTAAATTTGTGATTTATGGACTCTGTGGGCTTTATGTCTTTGTGGGCTTCTTTACGTGGGCTGTGTTATACATACCGTGAGAGCCAGATTTGGGGACCACCGGAGATTGATCGAGAATGGCAATGTGGACCATAGTGTCCCTAGACACTTCAGTCTCCACCATGGTCGGTCTACCGATGGACTTCGGGTCTGGGTCATAGAGCAAATTCCAGGTGGTATCCCTTTTGCTGAGAGGTTCCAGAAACTTTGCGCAAAACCTTCTGTATTTTTACGCTCAATGCCCTTGCACCCAGAGGGCTAAATTAAGAACTTGAACTTCACACCATCTTAAGAAGTCCTTTTTTTCACTGTGGCCCTTTAGGTAATCCATCTGTATGTATGAATATAATTAGTGTCACAGTGTTATAACTTACATACCAAAGAAAAGGAAGAAAAAATAGAATACAATACAGATACTAAAATTGTAAATTATATGTTTAGGTCCTATACATTTGTCTATACAGGGTATTTTTAACAGTCAGTTTTTTTTTACTAGAGTGTATCATCATTTTTTTGACCTGTGTTTGTTACAATTATTATTATTATTCAGGATTTATATAGTGCCAACAGCATGCGCAGCTCTTTACAATATGAGGGAAAACAATACAGTTACAATACAATTCAAAACAGGAGAAATTAGAGGGCCCTGCTCGTTAGCGCTTACAATCTATAAGGGAGGATAAAGTGAAACAGAAGGCAATAACTGTGGGGGATGAGCTGATGGAGAAAATGGAAGTACAGTTGTTAGGCTCCATGTACACGGGACGTTGTTAAAAGTCCCTTTGAATACTGGAATTTTTAGGACGTTTGAAACATCCGTTCGGTCGCGTTTGTACCCGCGTTTAGCGGGCGTTTAGCGGCGTTTGCGGGCGTTTGCGGGCGTTTGCGTTTAGAAGCTTTCCTAGAGGTAAAAATGATTCCCCTTTAAAATGGAAAAACGCGAACGCTAAACGCGGGTCATCGCGTTCGGACGCGTTCAGACGCGTTCGGACGCGTTTGTGCATTTGAAACGCCGGGAAACACACGTTCGAACGCAAATAATTGCGTTCTAAAAACAGCCCCTGAACGCAACTGCCTGCAAATGACTGTAAAAGACCTGGTGTACATGGACAGATAAGATAAAATGTAGATGGGTTCAGGGGCTTCTGAAAAAAACGCCCAACTGCTCCTAAATGGCCATTTCCAGCATCCCGTGTACATGGAGCCTTAGGTGTGGGTAGGATAAGCTTCTCTGAAGAGGAGGGTTTTCAGGGATCGTCTAAAAGCTAATAGAGTAGGAGATAATCGGACAGATTGGGGTAAGGAGTTCCATAGGATTGGAGAGGCTCTGGAAAAGTCCTGGAGGCGAGCATGGGAGGAGGTGACGAGAGGGTAGGAGGTTTTGAGAGGGATGAAGAGAGCAATTAGGTTGGTATTTTGAGACTAGGTTAGTGATGTAGCTGGGGGCTAAATTGTGGTTGGCTTTGTAAGATGTTGTTAGTATTTTGAATTTAATTCATTGGGTGAGCCAGTGGTGTAGCGTGGGTTGTCAGCACCCGGGGCAAGGAAAGTAATTTGCGCCCCCTAACCCGTGGGATTTTAGCACTCGAGTCTCTACCACTAGATTAGTTAAAGAAACCCTTACCCCCTAAGCACATGTATTGTTTGTTCAGAAAATACTGATGTAATTAAAGTAAAATGCATCTAAATACAAGTTTGAATGACCAGCGTGCCCCCTTTCAATGCAGAATGACCAGCATGCCTGCTTTCAATGCAGAGAGACCAGCGTGCCCCCTTTAAATGCAGAGAGACAAGCGTGCCCCCTTTCAATGCAGAGTGACCAGCGTGCCCCCTTTCAATGCAGAGTGACCAGCATGCCCCCTTTCAATCCAGAATGACCAGCATGCCCCCTTTCAATGCAGAGAGACCAGCATGCCCCCTTTCAATGCAGAATAACCAGCATGCCCCTTTTCAGTGCAGAGAGACCAGCATGCCCGCTTTCAATGTAGAATGACCAGCGTGCCCCCTTTCAATGCAGAGTGACCAGCATGCCCCCTTTCAATGCAGAATGACCAGCGTGCCATGCCCCCTTTCAGTGCAGAATGACCAGCGTGCCCCCTTTCAATGCAGAGAGACCAACATGCCCCCTTTCAATGCAGAATGACCAGCGTGCCCCCTTTCAGTGCAGAGAGACCAGCGTGCCCCCTTTCAATGCAGAGGGATCAGCGTGCCCCCTTTCTTTTTTTGTTTCAATCTTGGTTTTATTAGCATTCAAAAATTTAAAGATTACAAACATACGTGTACAGTGTTTGTGAAAGACACACATTATCTAAAACATTTAATCTCGAAACCGTCAACGTATAGTTCTTAACAATATAAATTCATTTTTGTAAGAGTAATTTGTGTTTTGTCTGGTGTCTCTATTTTAAAGTGGACACAAAGCAGAATCAAACAACTTATCCAAAATCCCTTATATATGGTATAATCTACAGTACTCTATGGTCAGCTACAAAGTGAGTATCCCCCAACCTTATATTCTTGTTTATTCCCTTAAAACCCCTCATTATCCGAGGGTACAGAGAAAATGTGGCGAGAGGAGGGTAGATGGGGGGGAGGGAAAGACAAAAAGAGAAAGAAGACGGGAAAAGAGGAACGAAGAAGAGAAAAAAAAAAAAAAAAAAAGGGAGGGGAAGGGGGGGGGGTGTGTGTAAAGAATCACATCCCCCCCTTATCCCTCCCCTAACACCTTATATTCTTAGTGTAATATTAAATGTGACTCACATTCCACCATCTGTGTCAGAGGATTAAAAATCCATATTTATATTTCTCGTGTATTCGCATATCTCGTGAGAAAGGGGGAAAAAAAGAAAAAAAATAAATAAATAAAAAAAAGGGGGGAAAAGGGAGAAAAAGAAGGGAGGGGTAGAAGCCCCCCTCTCCACACCTCTGACCTCTCTCCCTTTATTATTGTGTTTCTCAAAATTCTCTTTGTGCTCATAAATCACACCTCTCCATAAATACAAAATTGTGCATATCAATAACCACACTCCATTGCCACCATCACACCCAAAAAAAAAAAACCCAACCCCTCCCCTCCCCCCTCCCCTCCCCCCCGCCCCCCCTCCCCAAAACCACCAATGTTATTGCTATTCAACCATTGATATCCTATATCCCATAGAGTACTATTTCCACAATAATTCTGTTCAAATCAAAAGGTACCGACAAGCACTTCTACATTTGCAATGTTGACCAAATTTCAATATTCCATTGTGTCACATATTTAAAGTTTTAAATCTTTACAATCTTAATTTTCTTATAATAATTAAAAATAAAGAAAAAAGGGAGAAAAAAAAAAAAAGGGGGGAGGAGGCAGAAATTTCAATGTTTATGTATCTTATCATACGTGAGGCACCCAGTCGGGTCCTGCGCCTATAAGTTGGGAAAATCCCTCTGAACATTGGAAGATATACCATGGCCTCCATCTTAATTGAAATTTGTTTATTTTGTCCGAGGCAATGGCCATGGTCTCTTCCATGTTATAAATATCTCTCACTGTAACCACCCATTCTCTAATTGATGGAACTGAGGTAGATTTCCAATATCTCGGTATCATTAATTTTGCCGCATTCAAAAGGTAGCAGACTATTGATTTTTTATACCTTTGTTCTGCAGCCTTTGTAATATGTAACAGGCAACATTCAGGAGTTAATGGAATTGCTGTGCCCACTATTTTCTCAATCAGCTCCCTGATCTGAGTCCAATATTCAGCTATTTTTGTACACTGCCACCAGATGTGATATAATGTTCCTACTGATTGGCCGCATCTCCAGCACATTTCAGATGTATTTGGGAAGCACTTGTTAATTTTTTCCGGTGTCATATACCATTGGGTAAGAAGCTTATACGCATTTTCTTGAGATCTAGTGTTCCTTGAACATTTGTGTGTCATAGAACACGCTGACGCCCATTTTTTATCTGAGATTGATACTTGTAACGCTTTCTCCCAATTTTCCTTAAATTTATCTGGTTTAATTTTTACACTAGAGAGTAACAGCGTGTAGGTATATGACGTCGCTTTTTTAAAAGGCTTTTGATCCAGACATATCTGCTCAAATGCCGAAATCTGTCCCCCACAGGCCTTCTTCCTTGTAGGTTCACTTAGGAAATGGTGTAACTGTAGATATGACCAAAAAGGTATAGTCGGAGCATTTAATGTATGTTTAAGTTGGTCCTGTCCCTAAAGAAGTGCGCTGCAATTTTAAATTCACTATTTTCTGATGCGTTAAGCCAAACATCTGAGTAACCTGGTGCAAACTCTGGGTTGTTTGTCAATGCTGTGAGGGGCCCTGGTACACTTGAAATATCATGAAGTTTAATCACTCCATGAAACGTCGCTATTGTTTGTCTTATTAACGGATGAGCCTTCGCTCTGGCCGGACATTTTTGCCAGGCTATCCAAGGTAAATATCGTAGCGGGCACTCTATAATGTCCGCTTCCAACTTTACCCACGCCTTCTTTGATTCATGAGAGTGCCAATTGATGATTCGTGTAAGCTGAGTAGCCTTATAATATAATCGGAAATCCGGTACTCCCATTCCTCCCCTTTCTTTCCTTCTCGCAATCAAATTGTGCCGTATTCGAGGCTGTCTATGTGACCAAATGAATTGGGTTTGGATCCTTCCGAGTTTCGTAAAATAGCTATTAGGAATCTTAATTGGCAAGGTATGGAACAGATAAAGCAATCTTGGGAGAATTACCATTTTAATAATGGCTGCTCTCCCAAACCATGAAAAAAACCTGGTATGCCACTGTTTCAAATCTAATTCGATCTGTTTAAGTAATGGCAAAAAGTTTTTAGAATACAAAGTTTCCAAACTCGGAGTTATCCAAACACCCAAATATTTTAGGGCTCCCGTAACCCATCTGAGGGGGCTTTTTTGTCTTATTTGTAACAGTTTATTCTCTGGTATGTTTAAATTGAGTACTTCGGATTTCAAATAATTTATACGAAAATTTGATATATAGCTATATTTTTCAAAAGCTTTCATCAGATTTGGCATTGTGATCAATGGCTGTGTTACATAAAATAACAAATCGTCTGCGTATGCCGCTACTTTATACGTATTCTCCTTAACTTTCATCCCTTGTATTGATTCATCTGCCCTTATATGTCTCAAGAAGGGTTCTATCGTCAAAATAAATAATAATGGTGACAACGGGCATCCCTGTCGGGTCCCATTTTTTATAGTGATTGGTTCCGAAAAAAGATGGTTTATTTTAAGTCTTGCCGTTGGGCATTGATAAAGTGAGGCTATCCAACTCAACATTTTAGGGGGAAAATTCACATATTTGCAGGTTGCCAACAAAAAGTCCCATGCTACTCTGTCAAAGGCCTTCTCTGCATCTGTTGATACAAGAAGGCCCTCGACATTTCGCTGTTGGGTATAATGTATCAAGTTAAGCGTCTTGATAACATTATCCTTAGTCTCTCCGCCCACTACAAAACCCACCTGGTCCTCCATTATTATTGTAGACAAATTTGGTTTAATTGCGTGCCCCCTTTCAATGCAGAATGACCAGCGTGCCCCCTTTCAATGCAGAGAGACCAGCGTGCCCCCTTTCAATGCAGAATGACCAGCGTGCCCCCTTTCAATGCAGAGAGACCAGCATGCCCCCTTTCAATGCAGAGAGACCAGCGTGCCCCCTTTCAATGCAGAGTGACCAGCGTGTCCCCTTTCAATGCAGAGAGACCAGCGTGCCCCCATTCAATGCGGAGAGACCAGCATGCCCCCTTTCAATGCAGAATGACCAGCGTGCCCCCTTTCAATGCAGACTGACCAGTGTGCCCCCCCTTTAATGCAGAGAGATCATCGTGCCCCATTTCAATGCAGAGTGACCAGCATGCTATGCCCCCCTTCAATGCAGAGAGATCATCCTGCCCCCTTTCAATGCAGACAGACCAGCATGCCCCCTTCAATGCAGAGAGACTTACCTGCAGCGGCGCTTCTCCTCAGTTCCCCGTGTCTTCTCGAGTCCTCACGCCTCCTCCTCAGCCAATGGCATGCGTTCGCCTTTCGGCCAATCAGGAAGCGGGTCTCAGACCCGCTTCCTGATTGGCTAGGAGGAGGATCCGTGTGACAATAGCGAATTTTCATTCGCTATTGTCACACAATGGGTGGGCTCGGCGCGCACTGCTCTGTGCCCCGGGTCCACCCTTTTTTGAAGCCTATTGGAGCCTCTGGCTCTAATCAGGTGATTAAAAAAAAACCCACTCTGTGACAGCGCCAGGCTGCTGACTCACTCGCTGCTAAACTGACTGAGCAGTGAGGAGAGGCGGCATAGGCGGGGCTTGGCTTCCAATGCCACCCCACCCTACACCAATGGACAAGTGAGGCACAGTCCAGCCCACCAGTTTCAGCCATAGGGCGGCCGCGCTGGACATCTCCCAGCCTAAAGATGGAGGCAGCCGCAGACAGTGTGTGAACTATAAAGAAAAGAAGAAAGATCCGCGCTTAGGATAAACTATCTATAAAATAGTGCGTAAAATTTCTATAAATAAAACACTAATGGCTGCTGCCCACTCCAAAAGATGCACCCCCAATGGGGGAGCGTCAGGTGTAAATGTCAAAAAGGGGGATGATTGGCGCTGCCAGGAAGTTAGGTTAATGGGAAATCTGGGTTAGGCTCCTATAGTTCAAGACCAAGTTCAACACATGCAAATGCACATAGAATGTATGTGGGAATAAGAACTATATAAGTAATAGGATATAAAAACACAATGGGTGTGTAATATGTGTGTAAAATTAACACTATGTGCTGATACCAAATCAATAAATAAATAAATGTGTTCAATACCTAACCGGCTTATTGAGACTCAACATAAATATGCAAATATATGTAAATGTAGGTATAAAAATATAAAAGCATATAAAGATAGTATTAATAAATTATGGTGATATAGAGAGTTAGTGTGCAAAGGTGCTAAAAAATATAGTGCACTAATCAAACTAAATAAGGTGCATTCCGAATAGTCATAACCATCTATTCAATAAAGTGCAACTGCATACTCATAAGCAATGAAAATAAATAAGTGGGTGAACTATGTGCATCCCACACTGGTGACAATATAAACACTAGTAAATAAATAAGTGCAGCCGTGCAAATAACTATATAAATTATGAAAGTGAGAACCATATAAATTCAAAGGCTCAAAAAGCAGGTTCTGTGTATTTTAAAATTGTCCAAAAATAGTGCAATCAGAGTTGGTACAGAAATCATAAAGTTCTATAGTCCATATAAGGATGGAGTAAGGTGCTCTTTTTTTCTATGAAGCCGGGAGTGCAGTGAGTGATTGGAAGATAGGGTGCTCCCCCTCTCCTGGGGTCCTGTGCTTACCGGATGTCCGTACCCCTACAGGGGTAAATGGCGGGTCGATAACAGGGATCGCTCCCATACACCGGCAATCTGGTTCCGTCCTATCCTTCCTATTACCACTCGTAAAAAAAAAAAAAAAAAAAAAAAAAAAGAGCACCTTACTCCATCCTTATATGGACTATAGAACTTTATGATTTCTGTACCAACTCTGATTGCACTATTTTTGGACAATTTTAAAATACACAGAACCTGCTTTTTGAGCCTTTGAATTTATATGGTTCTCACTTTCATAATTTATATAGTTATTTGCACGGCTGCACTTATTTATTTACTAGTGTTTATATTGTCACCAGTGTGGGATGCACATAGTTCACCCACTTATTTATTTTCATTGCTTATGAGTATGCAGTTGCACTTTATTGAATAGATGGTTATGACTATTCGGAATGCACCTTATTTAGTTTGATTAGTGCACTATATTTTTTAGCACCTTTGCACACTAACTCTCTATATCACCATAATTTATTAATACTATCTTTATATGCTTTTATATTTTTATACCTACATTTACATATATTTGCATATTTATGTTGAGTCTCAATAAGCCGGTTAGGTATTGAACACATTTATTTATTGATTTGGTATCAGCACATAGTGTTAATTTTACACACATATTACACACCCATTGTGTTTTTATATCCTATTACTTATATAGTTCTTATTCCCACATACATTCTATGTGCATTTGCATGTGTTGAACTTGGTCTTGAACTATAGGAGCCTAACCCAGATTTCCCATTAACCTAACTTCCTGGCAGCGCCAATCACTCCCCTTTTTGACAGTGTGTGAACTATGTATGTCAGAAGCAGACAGACAGAGTGACACTGCGGATGCGCCCCCCCCAGATGTTGCGCCCGGTGCGGTCGCCCCCCCCCCTGCACCCCCCACGCTACGCCACTGGGGTGAGCGGAAGCCAGTGGAGGGATTGACAGAGAGGAGTAGCAGACACTGAGCAATTGGGAAGGTGGATGAATCTGGCAGCAGCATTCATGATGGATTGAAGGGAGGGATAGTCTATGTAGAGGTAAGCCAATGAGGAGGGAGTTGCAATAGTCGAGGCGCGAGATGACCAGGGAGTGAACTAGGAGCTTTGTTGTGTCATTGGCTAGAAAGGGGTGTATTTTGGAGATGTTGCGGATAGTGATTGGATGTGGGAATTGAAGAAGAGTTCAGAGTCCAGCACTACACCTAGGACCTTGGCATGTGGGGATGGGCTGATAGTTGTGCCATCGATCTTGACAGAGAAATCAGGGGAAAGGGCACGTGGTGGAGGAAAAATTATAAGTTCAGTTTTGGATAGATTGAGTTTGAGGAAGTGGTGTGACATCCAGACTGATATATCTGCTAGTAAATTAGTGATATGTGAGGAGATTGAGGGAGTGAGCTGAGGGGTGGATAAATAGATTTGGGTATCGTCAGTGTAGAGATGGTAATCAGCTGACCCAGAGAGGAGGTGTAGATTGAAAATAGGAGAGGTCCAAGAACAGAACCTTGGGGGACCCCAACAGAGAAAGGAAGAGGAGAGGAGGAAGTAGAATTATAAGTAACACTAAAGGTGCGGTTGGATAAGTAGGAAGAGAACCAGTGAAGAGTACAGTCACGAAGACCAAAGGCGTGGAGTTTTTTGAGGAGGAGGAGGTGGTCAACCGTATCAAAGGCAGCAGAAAGGTCCCGGAGTAGGAGTACAGAATAGTGTCCATTGTTTTGGCCATTAGTAGATCATTTGTTAGTTTTAGGAGAACAGTTTCTGTGGAGTTTTGAGGCCGAAATCCAGACTGAAGGGGATCAAGAAGGCTTTTCTCGGCAAGGTGGTCACTCAGTCGGTTGTAGACCAGACGTTTAGGGAGTTTGGATAAAAACTGGAGCAAGGAGATAGGGCGTAGGTTGTTAAGATCGGTTGGGTCCAGTGAGGGCTTTTTAAGTATGTGTCTGACTAATGCATGTTTTAGAGAGTTGGGGTAGATGCTAGAAGAGAGGGAGAGATGGGGGTTAGAGAGTGTAGAATAGAGCCTGAGGGTGAACATAGCATTTGCTCCAGAGGGCAGGTGGTTAGCTGGACATTAGCAAGTAGTTACCTTGTCTGTAGTGGTGGGGTTGAATGAGGAGAGAAGTGATTGTGCCTGTGGGCATGAAGTGTAAAGCGTGGAAGTTATTTGAACAGCAGAGATCTCCTCACGAATTGTATTAATTTTCCGTTTGAAGTGATTGGCGATCTCCTGGGCAGTGAGTGAGTTAGTGGGTGGAGGCAGTGGAGGACGAAATAGAAAACTGAAGGTAGAGAAGAGTTGCCGGGCACGGGATGGTAAGCTGTTAATGAGAGTGATAAAGTAGGTCTGCTTGGCAGTGTCGAGACTGGAATTGTATTTTTGGAGGGCAGATTTATATTACAATGTATGATTCCTTTTTTAATGTGATTGTACCCTGAGCTGGCTGGCAGAAGTCACAATTAATTTTGATATTTTTATTATTTCATTCTTTATTTTTCATTTCTTATACTTTTTTTCACTATTCCCTTATTTTAACCTATTACTATATACATTAATTGTGCACTTTTAATTTTATTATTTGAGCCTATCTTTATATTGCTAAAAACAGTCCCTTGTCATTGTCCCTTGTCAACCTTTTTTAAAGAAAAGTTTAATGGGTTTTGCAGCTGTCAATTAGAGATGGGCCGAACACCCCTCCTGTTTGATTTGCAGCACAACTCCCAAACAGGGGTTCTGCCCCGAACCGTGAACTCCATTGAAGTCTATGGTAGCCTAATAGGAGAACTCAAAAGCTCCCATTTTGAAGACTTATATGCAAGTAATTGGCCGTAAAAGGGGTATGGAAGTCTGGGTACTGCCCTAGGGGACATTTATCAATGCAATTTTTTTTTAAAAGATTTTTAAAGCAGCAGTGATTTTAATGATCCTTAAAGTGAAACAATAAAAATGAAAAATTCCTTTAAATATAGTGCCCGGGGTGTCCCCTTACTCTGCTAGTAAAGTGGTGCATCTGTGGCATGTATAGAACATGCTGTGGCAAAAATGGGATTTCTAAAGAAAAAAAACCTGTCAAATCACTTTTAAATTGACTCGCGATGCCGGCATCTGGCTATTTAAAATAAAAAAAAAAAACAGCGTGGGGTTTCCCTTCGGGTCTGGTATGGGTTTTAAGGTGGGGTCCCCCTGAATCCATACTAGACCCTTAGCCAAGCATGCAGCCTGGCAGGTCAGGAAAAGAGGGGAGACGAGTGAGCATCCCCCCATGTGAACCTTACCAGGCCACATGCCCTCAACATTGGGGGGTGCTTTGGGGCCCCCCTACCCAAAAGCACCTTGTCCCGATGTTGATGGTCTCTTCCCCACAACCCTGGGCTGTGGTTGTGGGGGTCTGTGGGCAGGGGGCTTATCAGAATCTGGAAGCCCCCTTTACCAACATGAATGAGTATGGGGTACATAGTACCCCTACCCATTCACCAAAAAGTGTCAAAATAAATAAAAACACTACACAGGTTTTTGACAAATCCTTTATTTAAAATAAAAAAACAGTGTCCCTGATGTAGATCCATTGTCAATCACGATGCCCGCCACCACCGTAGACCCAAAAAAGAAAAAAAAACGCTCCGGCCACCATGAAGGCAAACCTCCAAATGGCTGGCTTGCCATTTGACAGTTCTTATATAGGGCGGGGCCACCTGGTGACATTACCTAGTGGCCCTGCCCCCTTGTGATGTCACCAACCCAGCATGCACTGATTGGTGATGTCACGAGGAGTGGGCGGAGCCACTGTTTTTTTCTAAATTTTGCCGTGGGGTTCCCCTTAAAATACTAATGTAGTAATTGTAGTATATGTCATGGCAGAACCCACCCCCCTCCCCAAAAAAAAGAAAAATGATACTATAAATAAAATCTACAAGGGGAAATGGGGGATGAGGGAGGGACTTTTTGATACCACAAAGATATGACATATATATGATAAAAAGTCAAATGTTTATTAAAAATTCAACACAATTATCCCCTTGCTTTTTATGTGAGCTCACTGTCTATACGTATTCAGTTTTCTGACATGCCTACCATTGCCATCCCCTGAGGAAGACTCAATGAGTTGAATTGCATCAGGGCTCTGGATCTATGCAATCGGGATCACCATATTTTGTTTCATGAACAATTTATTGAACTGTTGTTGTGACATGTTTTTGATATTTTGCTAAATTCCCCCTACACGGTCTTTTGAAAGGGGATCATTTTCATTAATTTTCCAATAAACATTTGACTTTTTATCATTTACTGTATATGTCAGAGACCTTTGTGGTATCAAAAAGTCCCTCCCTATGTACAATACATGTACATTTCCCCCAAAATAGCAAAAATATCATATACAAGCAATCCAAAGTGGAATCATCTTACTTAGATGAATATAGTGTTAATCAATGTTTTGGAGACATGCTGATTCCATTAATCATGGTTACTGGTTATAACAAACATGTAGTAATCTCACAACACAATTAAGTTGAAAATTAAATATGAAAATACAATCAAACAAGAGATTCTTATCAAATGATTCCCCCTCCACACACTACCACAGTGTACACATTAAAAGTGGTTATAGGAGAAATTCACAAAAATTTAAAATGAAAAGCAACCGCATCCTACTAACCTTGTAGTGCAAAAGGGGGTTTTGTAGCAATGTCCAGTATATTACGGTATTCACATGAAAAGAGTCCAAGTATAATGTCTGTAATGCTATGGTTTGTAGTGGCCAATTCTAGCAATGAGATTTGTAGGTATATCTGTTAAAATGTTCCTGCCTGCTGATCTATTTATATAAAACCACTGGACCATTTAAAATAATATTTCAAAAGCACAGGAATGACATCTTATTGGCCCTAGAATGTAACTCTGACAATTGATCTACTGGTAACGAGAAACTAGTTACTGTCCATTCTGTCTGGTGCACCACCACATCAATTTCAAGGTATAGTAATTTAACATATGGCCCTAAGTGCTGGTGTCTCCTCTGAAAAAACATCGATCTGTGCACTAAACACAGGGAATCCCAGGGACCTCAATACCATATTGGCACTCTTATGCTTTCTATCTTTAATATTACTATGATATACTGTAACTATTGGGGGGTGGGGTGCTTTTATTGGCACTCATGTTATGCTAACCTAAGTGTGCATCAGCACAGTGACAGTAGGTGTGGAATTTTACAACACTTTTAGAGCACATTATTACATATTTTTTTTTCATACACAAATTAGGAATAAGGGTAATGACACTGGCATTCTTCTAATATTTGCATATATTGATTCTTGTTAATTGTATGTGTTTTTTTC
Organism: Pelophylax lessonae; assembly: GCF_965119305.1. Taxonomy (NCBI): domain Eukaryota; kingdom Metazoa; phylum Chordata; class Amphibia; order Anura; family Ranidae; genus Pelophylax; species Pelophylax lessonae. The sequence continues at coordinate 126,441,578 of NC_138775.1, forward strand.
TTTTTATCTAGGCTAAAGACTACATTTGGTGTCCCACTACTTTCAGCCGGAAGCTTTGGTCTGTCATGTGATTACAAACAGTATCTGACTCGCATTTTAATTCCAGCAAGAAAGATTACCTATTTCTTTTATGAGTTCTGGAAATATAGTGGGCAATCAATAAAACCAGTGTGGAATACCGTTTATATATATAAAAGAGACGGCCATGCAGAATCCTGCTACTGGTAAGTAATACATGTAACCTTCTGAATGAGGCACAAAAAAGATCTACTGCAAGTGTTATTGTGGTATTTCTATACTAGCATTGTTAAACGATTATGATATCTACCATATTGGTTTGATTTAGTCTGTCTTCTGAAATTATAGAAAAAAAATAGAAAATCTTTAAACAAACACTTGCAAGAGTGTGTTCATTCAGGATGAATATTCAGGTGAGTGTCAGGGCAGTGACTGTGGGTGCAGATGTGGCATAGTGACAGCACCATGTGCAAAAATATGCATCAGGACAGTGATGGTGGGTGCAGAAAAGTGAAAGGTCACAGTCAAGGTAGGTGCAGAAGGGCATATATTTGACGTGGTGGCAGTTGCTGAAAGGTGATTACTATATGTGTAGTGGCGTTAAGTGGAGGAAGGTGCATTGGTGCATAAGTGTGCATCGTTGCAGTGATGGTGGTTGCAGAAAGTCACTTCTGTGAAGTGGTGAACAATGTAGAAGGATGTGTCAGTGCAGGTGTGGCAGGTTTAAAAGGGAGTGTCAATGCAGTGGTGCTGGGTAAACAAGGGAAAATTAGTGCAATGGTTGAAGGCGCAAAAACATACATTTCGCAGTAGCGCACTGAAAGTACATCAACACGTGAGAGTACCCAAAAAATATAAACTTAAAATATCCATAAAAATAACTAAGTGTCCATGAAAAATGTGAAATTCATCCAAAAACCTTTAAAAAAAAATCCTGTCAAGCATGATGAAAAAGGTGTAACAAACTAGTATTAAACACCGACAACCCTCCACCACAGTTATGTGTGCTACTCCCGCTTCCTTAAGAAACAAGCTCACCAGATGCTGTTGCCATTTACACTTCACTCTCGTGTCTGGCAAATATAGCTTATATTTTGTATTTGAAGAGCCGCTAATGCATGCAAAACTCCATCTAGATACCACTTTAAATCTACACATGTAGGAATAAAAGTGAAGATAGAGCCTCCAATAGTGTAAAACCACCTTAAATCTATTAAAAAGTATTGCACGTACATCAATTAAAAAGTAAACAAGCCTTCAAATGTAAGTTCAAACATGCCTGGTGAAGCAGTGCTGCGATCTCTCCATTACTTCGTTTGCATGCACCGGATCAACGTCCGGTGCTTGAATACAGTTGCCGTGTAACCACGCCCAGACGCGTTTTGCCACTTCCGACTTGAAGACTAAGGCCCACTGAAAAGACACAAAGGACTTAACATTAGGATTGGAAGATATCAAATTATCTGTTTGTAGCACCCTACAGGTAGGTGCTAGGCAAATGTATAGTGGGCCTTGTCTGCCTAACAGCAGGGCCATGATTTATTTTTGCCAGGGTGTCATGGCTTCCAGGTGTGCCTGCTGAGAGGGGAGTCTCCCCACTGATTCCTGTGAGAGGCTTCTCATAGGGCAGTGGAGGAAACCCAATCAGGGGACACAATTCAGGCTTGTAACTACCCCAGAAGGCAGATTATGCCGCAAGGGATTCTGGGAGTGGGTATAAGTTTGAGGGAAGTGCGTGACTCGGTGTCTTTGGCTGAAGCAGAGTCCCAGGAGGGAGAGAACGGCTGTCTCTCCTCCTGTCTGAGGAAGCAGATGTCTTGGGGTGCCGCCTGAGAATCCAGAGAGCGCTGAGTTGAGCTGAGGGGGATCCGGTGTGCCGAGAAACAGCGGAGAGTGAGAGGGGCCCAGTCCCAGGAAAGCCTACACAGGTCATGAGTACTGAGGATTGCCCCTGGGGGTCTGCCTGAAGTGTTAAAGGGGACCACTCCGGAGAGGGTTCTAGGATCCAGATATCTGCTAGCTGTAAAGAGGGTACCAGGAATTCAAAACAATCTACCTCAAGCCAGTGCAAGGCTGGAAGAAGAAGTCAGTGACTTTGCAGTGCAGCAGTGTCAGAAGCTCATTATTCTATAGTCCTTGATCTTCTGGACTCAAAGTCGAAGATTCAGCACTTCCCTTAAGTTACAGTGTGTTCTAAGCGTCAGTGAGCGTTGGCTAGCGTCGGCTGGCATCAAGACAGCGTTAACAGACATTTTCTGAGAAAGTCCCAAGTTGTACTTAGTTGAGTCTAAAGGAGTATCCCACTCATTCCCTTCTCCCATCCCCTTAAATACAATAAAACAACAAAACAAAGATGCTGAAGTTATCAATGTCTTAGTTCTCACACCCAGGGTCGCAGCTCACAAGGGCTGAAGAGGTAACCGGTAACAATGGCAGACCCACATCAGGCTCAATGCCTGGAAAACCTGCTACATTTGGGGGCTCATCCGGGATTTTGAGATTATTTACTGGGCCAGTTGCCCTTGGCAACTGCAACAAGAAACATCCAAAAAGTTAATTTTTGTGTCCAGAACTGTTATTCAAACACCAGGCCGGGTGTGAGACTGCAACTGTGGGAGGCAGGGAGAGTGGGTTGAAGTTGGAAGCCCACATGGAAGGATGCTTGTGGCAACACAAATGCTCTAAGAGAAATTGTAATGTGACAAAGACTTTTCATGTGGACTATGAGATGTACTCTGCTATCAGACAATGGAGAGCAGGGGGTAAAAGTGTCCGTGTGTATGAATGCTGCAACTGCTTAACAGTGAGAAGTCCCAGGGTGGGCAGTGAAGATGGCGTCAGGGGTCCCAGGGAGGACAGAGAAGAGGATGCCAGAGGTCCTAGTGTGGACAGTGAAGATGGAAGCTGGGGCATGGGAAGAGAGGTGCCAGGGGCCTGGTGATTGTGCATGCTATGTGGAAGGATGTTGACTGTGCATTCGACAGTGGGACATCTACTCTTTATAGTCATTGCACGTATACTGTGGGGATCGTAGTCGGCCATGCTGAGAAGGGCAGCGGGGCTAGTCCCAGAGCTTGTATGGAAGATGAGGATTGCACGTGTGTGGCAAGAAAGAGAAGTATCGGCCGTGCGACTGATAGCGGGATGCTACTCTTGCAGAGCAAGGAGGGACAGCTGGTTTCAGTAAAGGAAGGCGCAGTTGTGGCCCTAGTGCAATTGAGATGGGCGGATGTATGTCTAGCAAGTGACATAATCCGCTTTGCACCTACTTCCCACAAGTTTGCAGTGAAGAAGCATGGCAGGGGAAGAGTTACAGTACCGCGCAGGAAAGGGCGCCACGTGCAGGTCTGCCCAGTGGGAGGAGAAAACACCCAATATGGCGAAAGGGTGGAGACAGTGGGAACATCAGGCCAGTCAGGAGTGATCCAGGGGACCCTATTAAAACCCCCTCCTTCAGGTGTGGCCATGCGGGAGACACGTGTAGGAGAGGGAGGCATGTCGTTCATGAGAGGAGCGAAGAGTGTTCCCGCTATTACTACCACCATGGTCGAAAACCTTGGTGGCAGTAATAGCACCCCAGAGCCAAGAACAGATCCACCAGCCCGATCCCCCCCTAGTTTGGGATACCAATATACGGATGCTGCCGGACGGCGGACTCCCGTTTTGCACCGGAGGAGGTTGGGAGTTCCTAGGAGTGGTATGTTCCCAGTGTGCCACTATTACTTTGAAAGTGCAGGCGTGGGTTCAATGTGGGCAATGTGGCGATCTGCTGCTCAGTGCAGAGAAGAGTGAGGGCCGTCCCAAAAAGCTCACCGTTATGTGGGAGACAGGCCTCACTCAGGAGGTGACTGGGAACAATTCAAAGTTCCTCCACGGAGCCGGAAGGGGCATGTTCAGGCTGATGATGCAGCTGGAGGCCCTGCCAGCAGTCAGTGGGCCTGCAGTCTGCGGGAAGGGAGTTCGGTCGCAGAGCTCCATAGGGAGTTGATCCGTGTCCACCTAGCAGGGCTAATCCTAGGGTCACAGGCGCCTGGGTGCAGAAACTTTTATGGTGCCCCACATGGGCGTGGTCATCTTACTAACTCCTCCCCTTTACAAATGTTTCTATGTCAATGGCTCAAACACAGAGATGGTCCCCTAAGAAGTCTTCCTTACCCCGGGACCCTCCCATGATCTCTTAACAATAAACAAATTACAGTAAGAGAAGCAGAGTACTCTAATGGAAACTGGAGGGCGGACTCTCTAATGGACACAGAGAGGGCATCTGTTGAGAGTCTGTTAGACAGAGCCCCCAGACAGGAGATGGTAAGAGACTGCAGACTTGATACAAGAGATGGTCAGAGACTGCGGATATGATACAAGAGATCAATGCATTGATGCAGCCTCATCAGTGCCCACCAAATGCAGCCTCATCAGTGCCCATCAAATGCAGCCTCATCAGTGCCCACCAAATGCAGCCTCATCAGTGCCCACCAAATGCAGATTACCAGTGCCCACCAAATTCAGCCTACCAGTGCCCACCAAATGTAGCTTACCAGTGCCCACCAAATGCAGCCTACCAGTGCCCACCAAATGCAGCTCACCAGAGCCCACCAAATGCAGCCTACCAGAGCCCACCAAATGCAGCCTACCAGTGCCCACCAAATGCAGCTTATCAGAGCCCACCAAATGCAGCTTACCAGTGCCAACCAAATTCAGCCTACCAGTGCCCACCAAATGCAGATTACCAGTGCCCACCAAATGCAGCTTACCAGTGCCCACCAAATGCAGCCTACTAGTGCCCACCAAATGCAGCCTACCAGTGCCCACCAAATGGACATGGTACAAGGGGAGATGGTTAGAGGCTCCGACATGGTACAGGGGGAGATGGTTAGAGGCTGTGGACATGGTACAGGGGGGAGATGTCTGAGGCTGTGGACATGGTACAGGAGGGAGATGGTTAGAGGCTGCAGACATGATACAGGGGGGAAATGTCTGAGGCTGCGGACATGGTACAGGGAGAGATGGTTAGAGTCTGCGGACATGGTACAGTGGAAGATGGTTAGAGGCTGCGGACATGGTACAGGGGATGTCAGAGGCTCCGGACATGGTACAGGGGGAGATGGTTAGAGGCTGTGGACATGGTACAGGGGGGAGATGTCTGAGGCTGCAGACATGGTACAGGGGGGAGATGTCTGAGGCTGTGGACATGGTACAGGGGGGAGATGTCTGAGGCTCCGGACATGGTACTGGGGGGAGATGTCTGAGGCTGCGGACATGCTACAGGGGGGAGATGTCTGAGGCTGCGGACATGGTACAGGGGGGAGATTTCTGAAGCTGTGGACATGGTACAGGGGGGAGCTGTCTCAGGCTGCGGACATGGTACAGGGGGAGCTGTCTCAGGCTGCGGACATGGTACAGGGGGGAGATGTCTGAGGCTGCGGACATGGTACAAGGGGGAGATGTCTGAGGCTGCGGACATGGTACAGGGGGGAGATGTCTGAGGCTGCGGACATGGTACAGGGGGGAGATGTCTGAGGCTGCGGACATGGTACAGGGGGAGATGTCTCAGGCTGCGGACATGGTACAGGGGGGAGATGTCTGAGGCTCCGGACATGGTACAGAGGGGAGATGTCTGAGGCTGCGGACATGGTACAGGGGGGAGATGTCTGAGGCTGCGGACATGGTACAGGGGGGAGATGTCTGAGGCTGCGGACATGGTACAGGGGGAGCTATCTCAGGCTGTGGACATGGTACAGGAGGGAGCTGTCTGAGGCTGCGGACATGGTGCAGGGGGGAGCTGTCTCAGGCTGCGGACATGGTACAGGTGGGAGATGTCTGAGGCTGCGGACATGGTACAGGGGGGAGCTGTTTCAGGCTGCGGACATGGTACAGGGGGGAGCTGTCTGAGGCTGCGGACATGGTGCAGGGGGGAGCTGTCTCAGGCTGCGGACATGGTACAGGGGGGAGATGTCTGAGGCTCCGGACATGGTACAGGGGGGAGATGTCTGAGGCTGCGGACATGGTACAGGGGGGAGATGTCTGAGGCTGTGGACATGGTACAGGGGGAGATGTCTGAGGCTGCAGACATGGTACAGGGGGGAGCTGTCTCAGGCTGCGGACATGGTACAGGGGGGAGCTGTCTGAGGCTGCGGACATGGTGCAGGGGGGAGCTTTTTCAGGCTGCGGACATGGTACAGGGGGAGGTGGTCAGAGGCTGTGGAGGGGTCTTACCTGGCCGTGATGAGAGGCGCACGCCACTGCTGGGCCACTGCAGTTTTTTACTTCAGATTTAAAAATGGCGCCCGCCATGTCACTGCTGACAGAGAGGAGGCGGGACCGATTACTTAGCTGAGAGGAGAAAGGACAGAGAGGAGGCGGGGCGGAGGCGGGACAAAATGCTAAGCAACCAGTCCTGCTGCCGCCTCTCTGTCAGCTATGTATTAAATCTTAGAACACCGGCCCTGTCACTGGAGCTTCGCGCCCCTCCTCCGCCTCACCTCGCGTCGCCTGGGTGCGGTGCACCCCGTGCAACCACCCAGGATCGGCCCTTGGTGACAATGTCTTCTGGGAATCAAAGTAGTGTATTGCGACCCCTGGTGCCCGCTGACAAGCAAAAGGGAAACTTCCATTTATAAGGAATCTCTCTTTCTCTGAGTGTGTCCAGCAGGGGGCGCAGTGACTTTCCTTTTTGTAGTGTGATTTGGGAAAAGTCCTGAAATAACTTGATTTCAGCTCCTTGAAATACAATTCTCCCCCTTAGTCTTGCTCTGCTAAGTATATCTTCTTTCAGCTGAAAGTTAACTATACAACCTATAACATCAGGGGGGGGGGGGGGGGGACGATGGTCGGTCTCTCTGCCTTTCGGGCGCAGTGCACGGTGAAGTCTCTCCATTTCAATTATAGAGTCAGGGGGTCTATCAATAGGTCATTAAAAATGCTTAGGACTGTGTTTGATAGAAGTGGGGAGTCAATGGACATAGGTATCCCCCTGATCCTGATATTATGCCTTATCCCCCTATTCTCTAAATCTTCAATGTGTCTCTGCATGTATTTGATTTGAGAAGAATGTGCATTTAGGGCTCTCTGTGCATATACAATGTTGGCATCATACCTATCTGTTAAATGTTGCATGTCTCTGCGCAACTCCATAATGGCAGCATTGAAAGAGGCTTTAATGTCATCGGCTACAGCCTTCAAATCATCTAGGCATAGAGGATGAGAGGGACAGCTGGCATTGGATTCTGGCGCTGTGTGCTCTGCTCTCCTGTGTGGGCTCTTACTAGCAGCCCTGTGTGTACCTTAGGCCTGTGAAGGGGCAGGCGCCTCCCATGCATGTGGTCCGAACATCCCGGGTATGTGCCTCCTAGCCACTTGATCCGGGTCTCGGGGTGATCGTGACCTGGTGGTGGAGGTGTTCCGATCTGATTTGCCCATGTTGAGGGGATGTGCTGATGTCTGTGAGAGTGGATTAGGAGTGCTGTGTGGCAGAGCACAGGACTCAAGCAGCCATCTTCCTCGACGTTAAAGCCACGGCCCGCCTTTTTTTGTTTCTAGCGCAAAAAACCACGGGAGGTGATGAAATACCACCAAAAGAAGTCTTTGTGGGGAAAAAAAGGGCATCAATTTTTATTTGGGTACAGTGTTGCATGACTGTGCAGTTGTCAGTTAAAGTAATGCAGTCCTATATTGCAAAAAATGGCCTGGTCATAAAGAGGGATAAAACTTCCGGGGGTGAAGAGGTTAAGATAGAAAACCTTCTGTGTGCAGCAGCCCCCCCTCAGTCCCCCTAAAACTTACCTGAGCCCATTTCGATCCAGCGATGTTTCACGAGAGTATCGGCTGCCCAGGACTCTCCCTGCTCATTGGCTGAAACAGCAGTGGGGCGGCACTGGCTCCCATTGCTGTCAATCAAAGTCAGTGAGCCAATGAGGAGATAAAACGGGTGAGGCCAAGCCGCAGTTCCGTGTCTGCATGGACACACAAAGCAGCGGCTCGGCTTAGGTGCCCCCATAGCAAGCTGCTTGCTGTGGGGCACTCAGCAGAAGGGAGGGGCTAGGAATGTCAGCAAGGGACCTGAGAAGAGGAGGATCTGGGCTGTTCTGTGCAAAACCACTTCACAGAGCAGGTAAGTATAACATGTTTGTTATTTTTTTTTTTTAAAAAGGAGACTTTAAAATCACTTTAACCACTTTACCAGCGGAGGATTTTCCTGCTTTACGTCCAGGCCACTTTTTTGCAACTTGGCACTGCGCGACTTTAACTGACAACTGCGCGGTCAGGCAACACCGTACCCAAACGAAATTTATGTCCTTTTTTCCCACAAACAGAGCTTCCTTTTGGTGGTATTCGATCACCTCTGCGCTTTTCATTTTTTGCAATATTAATAAAAAAAAATTTCTACTTTGACAGTTAAAAAATATCCAATATATTTCATTTTTGTCATATATTTAGGCCAAAATGTATTAAGCTACATGTCTTTGACAAAAAAATTCTCAATGAGCGGATTTTTAACCGCTTTAAGACCAGAAGATTTTACCCCATTCCTGACCAGGCTATATTTTGCGATTCGGCACTGTGTTATTTTAACGGACAATTGCGCGGTCGTGTGACGCTGTACTCAAATTATTAAATTATGTCCTTTTTTTCCCCACAAATAGAGCTTTCTTTTAGTGGCATTTGATCACCTGTGCGATTTTTAATTTTTGAAAAAAAGAGCGACAATTTTGAAAAAAAAACAAAAACAATATTTTTTACATTCTGATATATAACATTCCCAAAAAAAATTTAAAAATCCAAATTTTTTTAACATTTTAGGCCAATTTGTTTTCTGCTACATATTGTTGGTAAAAAAAATCACAATACGCGTATTTTGATTGGTTTGTGCAAAAGTTATCGCGTTTACTAACTACGGGAAAGATTTGTAATTTTTTATTGTTTATTTTTTTTTACTAGTAATGGAGGCGATCTGCGATTTCTTTTGCGGGACTGCGACATTGCGGCGGACAGATCGGACTGACATTTTTGACACTTTTGGGGGTACCAGTGATATTACTACAGTAATCAGTGCTATAAATATGCACTGTTACTGTAATAATGACACTGGCAGGGAAGGGGTTAACTTTATTGGTGATCAAGGGGTTAAATGTATGCCTCATGCTTACTGTGGGGGGAGGGGGTTGTGTGACACAGACACAGATCGCAGGTTCAGCTATGCTGAATCCTGTAATCTGTCCCTGCCTGTCACAGAGGAGATGCGCCCGCTTTGTTTACACAAGTGGGCGGATTTACTCACTCGATCCCCGACGATCAGGGAAGAGCGGCGGTGATTACCGCCTCTCCTCCCCTGGCCCGACCTGTGTCTGAATACAGCGGGAGCGAGCCGAGAGAGGGGTAAGTCTGCTGACGTAGGTCTACGTCGCCAGATGATAACGAGCCACTTTGCCGCAGTACCAGCTCAGTGAGCGGTCGGCAAGTGGTTAATTCACAGTTTTCCAGGAAGCAACTTTTGAAAAAAGTTTTTGGCCGATAAAATCTGGGCAATTTTTTTATTTTACATTGTAAACAAGTAGACACTAATTTTATATTTACACTTGCAATATGCCTGCCTAATCGCTAAGAAACTGGCAGGAGTCCAATAAAAGACTTAAAAGATGTAGTGCAAAACTGTGAAATGTTCCCTCTTCTGTCTCATAATCAAGACGCTAACTATTTTTATTAACAGATGCAAAATGCCCACTTAACTGCTTGCCGACCGCCGCAAGTAGATTTACTGCGGCGGTCAGCCCCTACCAGGCAGAGTGACGTTAATTAACGTCACTAGCCTGGGAGGGTCTGGGGAGCGAGCGCGCGCCCGCGGAGGCGCGCTCCCGCTCCCGCGCGGTCACGCACCCCCCCGCGCGTGTGACCAGCGGACCCGATGTCCGCCGGCCACCTAAGAACCATGTCCTGTGGTCCGATGAGACCAAGATAAACTTATTTGGTTCAGACGGTGTCAAGCGCGTGTGGCGGCAACCAGGTAAAGAGTACAAAGACAAGTGTATCTTGCCTACAGTCAAACCCTTTTGAGCATCCTCAAACGGAAGGTGGGGGAGTGCAAGGTCTCTATCCTCCACCAGCTCTGTGATGTCGTCATGGAGGAGTTGAAGAAGACTCCAGTGGCAACCCTTTGAAGCTCTGGTGAACTCCGCGCCCAAGAGGGTGAAGGCAGTGCCGGAAAGTAATGGTGGCCACACAAAATATTGACCCTTTGGGCCCAATTTGGACGTTTTCAATTAGGGGTGTACTCACTTTTGCTGCCAGCGGTTTAGACATTAATCACTGTGTGTTGAGTTATTTTGAGGGGAAAGCAAATTTACACTGTTATACAAGCTGTACACTCACTACTTTCCATTGTAGCAAAGTGTTATTTCTTCAGTGTTGTCACAGGAAAAGATATAATAAAATACCTACAAAAATGTGAGGGGTTTACTCATTTTTTTGAGATACTATATATCCCGCCGGTAAATGCCGATGCGTTTCACAGTCCTTAACTGCTTCATCAAGGGCACCGTGGGAATATCTGAAAAGTTGAAAAATAATTTACAGTACAAACATACTCATAAATTGGACCTAACAAATTACATAAGGAGAATTAAAAGTAGTAATGGCGAACCTTGGCACCCAAGGTGTGTTGCAACTGCATTGCAGTGTAGTTGAGCATCATGGGAAATGTAGTTTCAAAACATCTGGGGTGCCAAGGTTCGCCATCACTGCTTTAAGGAGTTGCCACAGAAGATTTGAATACCAATCCCCCCAAAAAGGAAGGATCACGAGGGGAAGGATAAGCTGAACGCTGGAACACACAGAGGGGAAATAGGGACCACAAGCAATCACATAAACACAGCTACAAAAATGAAAGAAAGGAATGCACTATTAAGCATAATGCCTAAATATCAAATTATGGTGTCAAATTCATATACATGGGAAAACTAGGGGTAAGCTAATCAGAACAATCACCCTTCTACCAGTAAACATAGAAACTGCACTACATGGGCCCTATGACATATTGTACACCTATCTCACTCATCCCTCCGCAAACAACAGACAACCCATATAACATCAAACATCCTCCACTTAAGTGTCATACATCCCATACAACCCCAAATAATCCTACACCACAATTGCACCCTCTCATCCCTCCACAATTATTATGAAACCCAAACAACACCTAACAATCCTTGACGAAAATAAGAATGTGATAAGCCAAATTTGGGCATTTTGCACAGCAGTGTAAGAGCAGAATCCATAGATCACCATGGTGTCTGGGTTTGAATAGAATGTTCTGGGTTATGCTAGGCCCAAAATAAAAAATAGTAGTTGTTTCTGGAGAATAAATAGAACATGAGAGGGAATCCCGGTGGAAAGCATGTGAAAGGGGTACAATAATTAAGAAAAAAGGGTCCATTTAACTTTCAAACCGGGAACTTCCGTATTTATCCCACATTTCAGTAAGCAAAGTCCTGGATAGTTAGCTGACTATAGGGCAGGAGTGTCAAACTCAATTTCATTGCGGGCCGCATTAGCATTATGGTTGCCCTTGAAGGGCTAGTTGTATCTGCCATAGTATTCTGCCTAAGGAGTCTCCTCTCCAACAAAGTTTCCTGTGGATGATACCAGTGGTATGTGACCCTTCATAGAATTGTATCAGTCTTATAATAATTATAAGCAGATGTCCCCCTCACCATCAGAAGTCAAGAGTTCCCCACCCTCCCTTACATCACAGTGCATGCCACTTAAGAAGCCGGGGTGGAGCTGGAAGGCAGAAAGTGCAGGGCTTGGAGGAGGATCAGAGTAGGGCTGGAATCAGCCGCCAGAGTCTGTTGAATGCTGAAACCAGGGGAGGCAGAGACAAGGGGGTCCTGAGGGTGCACAGAGAGGCGCATGGTCTGTAGAAGTACTTCTGTCCTCCTCTCTGCTGTCAAATGCTGAGACAAGGTGGGGCAGAGATGAGGGGGTGCTGCAGCTGCAGGAGAGATGCAAGGGCCACAGGAAAAATGGCCTGGCGGGCTGGATTTGGCCTATGGGCCTTGTGTTTGACACATGTGCTATGGGGTGTCATGGTAAGAGGCAACCTAAACCCCTAAATACAGTTGGTGAGTGGATTTCCAGTCAAAGGGAAAAGAGGTGTGGTGATGTATTGAGCTGGTCCTAACCTCTGTATTAGTTCTCCCCCCCCCCCCCCAGGCATTGAAATATCAGTCAAACTTAGACACTTCATTGCACTTTTTGTTTCAATGTTTTTTATTAAGATTTTCAAGTAATAAGAGACAGTCACTCTACAGTGTAAGAAAACAAACAATCCCACGACACAGGTGGGCAGTTACATAGCAATCATAAAGATAAGACACGTAACATAAGCGACAAGCCCCAATGGATCACGGTACCCGACATACCAAAAGTGGATATCAATAAGGTATTCAAAAATGATGGGCTGCAGAATTTAACATATTTGGTCGCCACAGGGATATCCGACTTCATAGCATTTTCTAAAGACATTGTAGAACTGCAGGGTGTTGTTGGGCTTTGGTCTTAAAACAATGAGGCCTGACCATTCACTCTGCAATTCTTCAATAACATTGAGTGCTAGCATTTTTCTAACTTCTTTTGATGTAGCCTTTATGACCTTCCAGGATGTGATACATTTCAAAGGGTCTCTCCAGTATTTCAACAAAGTTGAACAGGTTGGGGTACCCTGTAGTTTACTTCTACGATTTTCCTAATATATATATATATATATTTTTTGCATTTCCTACCCCACAATCTTGGTAAAGATTTGTGCATTTATGGCATTAATCGATCTAGGCGCTTAGGTATGAAAAGGTTTAGTGATTAAGGGGTATTTTACTGAAGAGAATACTTTGTTAATAGTAAACCACTGCACAACAATACTATGCATGCTGGTTCTTGATGAAAAAAAGGCTCTAGATGCCAACAACAAGCATATCGTTTCATTCTGACAAGAATGATTTGTGACACTGATTTGGTATTTTCTAATGGTTTTTTTTTTTTTTTTTTTTTACAGGTATATTAATGCATTGGAGCCTACTGTCTCCTATTTCACAGGAGCCTTGAATTTCAGACAAATATTGAAAGATACTGATGTGAAAAAGGTTGTTGAAAATCCAAACCGGAAAAGCAATGGTATATCGCTGATACATTGTTGGTGTTTTTCTTAGTTCTAAAAGAAAAATTGTGGTTTGATATGTCAATGTGCCCATTCATTTTCTATCAATTCTTAATGAGTGTGCGGACATCAGAGACATATCGGATTCTTTTTTTCCTAGTGCACTGCAAAACAGCTCTAGTGCTGTCACATGTACAGTATGTGATAAAGGGTCAGGTGCCTCTTTACTATGTGCATGTGCATTGGGGGCCATTAAAAAAATAACTGGATCTTTTCCAAAATACTGTACATGTACAAAATTGTATTACAATGCAGGCATATACAGTGGGTACGGAAAGTATTCAGACCCCCTTAAATTTTTCACTCTTTGTTATATTGCAGCCATTTGCTAAAATCATTTAAGTTCATTCTTCTTCCTCATGAATGTACACATAGCACCCCATACTGACAGAAAAACACAGAATTGTTGACATTGTTGCAGATTTATTAAAAAAGAAAAACTGAAATATCACATGGTCCTAAGTATTCAGACCCTTTGCTCAGTATTTAGTAGAAGCCCCCTTTTGATCTAATACAGCCAGGAGTCTTTTTGGGAAAGATGCAACAAGTCTTTCACACCTGGATTTGGGGATCCTCTGCCATTCCTCCTTGCAGATCCTTTCCAGTTCTGTCAGGTTGGATGGTAAACGTTGGTGGACAGCCATTTTTAGGTCTCTCCAGAGATGCTCAATTGGGTTTAAGTCAGGGCTCTGGCTGGGCCATTCAAGAACAGTCACGGAGTTGTTGTGAAGCCACTCCTTCGTTATTTTAGCTGTGTGCTTAGGGTCATTGTCTTGTTGGAAGGTAAACCTTCGGCCCAGTCTGAGGTCCAGAGCACTCTGGAGAAGGTTTTTGTCCAGGATATCCCTGTACTTGGCCGCATTCATCTTTCCCTCGATTGCAACCAGTCGTCCTGTCCCTGCAGCTGAAAAACACCCCCACAGCATGATGCTGCCACCACCATGCTTCACTGTTGGGACTGTATTGGACAGGTGATGAGCAGTGCCTGGTTTTCTTCACACATACCGCTTAGAATTAAGGCCAAAAAGTTCTATTTCGGTCTCATCAGACCAGAGAATCTTATTTCTCACCATCTTGGAGTCCTTCAGGTGTTTTTTTTAGCAAACTCCATGCGGGCTTTCATGTGTCTTACACTGAGGAGAGGCTTCCGTCGGGCCACTCTGCCATAAAGCCCCGACTGGTGGAGGGCTGCAGTGATGGTTGACTTTCTACAACTTTCTCCCATCTCCTGACTGCATCTCTGGAGCTCAGCCACAGTGATCTTTGGGTTCTTCTTTACCTCTCTCACCAAGGCTCTTCTCCCCCGATAGCTCAGTTTGGCCGGACGGCCAGCTCTAGGAAGGGTTCTGGTCATCCTAAACATCTTCCATTTGAGGATTATGGAGGCCACTGTGCTCTTAGGAACCTTAAGTGCAGCAGAAATCTTTTTGTAACCTTGGCCAGATCTGTGCCTTGCCACAATTCTGTCTCTGAGCTCTTCAGGCAGTTCCTTTGACCTCATGATTCTCATTTGCTCTGACATGCATTGTGATCTGGAAGGTCTTATATAGACAGGTGTGTGGCTTTCCTAATCAAGTCCAATCAGTATAATCAAACACAGCTGAACTCAAATGAAGGTGTAGAACCATCTCAAGGATGATCAGAAGAAATGGAAAGCACCTGAGTTAAATATATGAGTGTCACAGCAAAGGGTCTGAATACTTAGGACCATGTGATATTTCAGTTTTTCTTTTTTAATAAATCTGCAACAATGTCAACAATTCTGTGTTTTTCTGTCAGTATGGGGTGCTATGTGTACATTCATGAGGAAGAAGAATGAACTTAAATGATTTTAGCAAATGGCTGCAATATAACAAAGAGTGAAAAATGTAAGGGGGTCTGAATACTTTCCGTACCCACTGTAGGTGTGAAACCACTAAAGCAAGTTACATCTGTAGACCCGAGGTTGTAAGCAACTAATATTATTTACTCTGTTAACCATCTCTTCAAATCTATTCCTGCATCCAGGACCCAGTGGCATACCTAGCAAATCTGGCCATTCAGGGCGGATCATGCATTATTTTCAGTAATGCTCACGAATAGGGATGGGCTCTGTGTTTGGGTCAAACGTAAGTTCGACTCAAACATCACCTGTTCGTGTGTTTGCAGAACACACAAACAAATGGTGCGCTCAGCAGGAAGTTCGCCCGCTAATGAGCGCCCCCATAATGCACTGCGTTTTTGCAGTGCATTGATTGCTGATGATTGGCCAAAGCATGCACCTGAATTGTATGCTTTGGCCAATCACAGCCATGATTGGCCAAAGGCAGGGTGCCTTTAGCCAATCATGGCTCAGGGGCTAAGTCCATGCCCCACACTATATAAGGCTGCTGCTTACATTGTAGCCATGTAAAGTGTGGAACGGGAGTATGTATAAATGTAGTGTGATAAACCCACTCACCCAGCGCTAACATAATCTTCGGGAATTCCCAAGCCGGATAAAAGGCTGGATTTCTCAGAAAAGATTGTAATGGATTGTGTCTAGACTGTAAATTATAATTAGTCTTTAGTCTATCGCATAAAGAGAGAGAATGCTTGGTAATTGGATTAGTTTTGGATCTGATGGTTGTAACCTTAAGAGATTGGAAATTGAGATGGGGGTCACATTCGATAGATTCTATCGTAACCCATAAGGGAATTTTAGTAGTGGCATGATACTTAGTTAATTGAGCCAATTGCGCAGCTTTGTAATATGTGGCAAAATTGGGGAGACCCAGTCCACCTCTTATTTTGGGGAGAATCAATGTGGATTCGGGCAATCTAGGTTTGATTGAACCCCAGGTGAATTTAATTATTTTACGTTGTAAGATTCGAAGAAAATGTGCAGGTATATGAATTGGCAGGACCCTAAATAAATATAAAAATTTGGGTAGAATAACCATTTTGATTGCATTTAACTTCCCAAACCACGACAAAGGAAGTGATGCCCATTTCGTCAGTAGTTCAGTAACTTTTTTCAATAATGGAGTAAAGTTGGCTGCATAAAGATCAGAATGGTTGGGAGTAAATTTTATACCCAAATATGGAATGTGCTTCAAAGACCATGAAAATGGTAACGCATTCTGTGCTAAATTTAACTCAGATTCACTCAATGAGATATTAAGGGCCGTGGAGTTTCGAAAATGTATATTTAGTCCTGAAATAGCAGAAAATTTATTAAGGGTAGCAATGAGATTAGGGGCTGATATATGGGGAGATGATAAAAAAAGAAGAATGTCATCTCCAAATAAACACAACTTATGATGGTGACCACCTAGTTCTATACCAGAAATTGAGGGATTACTTCTAATACTGTGTGCTAGAGGTTCTATGAGAAGGGCAAATAAGAGAGGGGAGAGAGGGCACCCCCTCTCTCTATGTTAAACAAATCTAATTTATAGGCTGCATATTTAATATATGCTTTAGGTTTGTTATAAAGCGCAGAGATCCATTTTAAAAAATTTGGGCCAAAACCCCATTTACTAAGAGTATATTGCATATATGGCCAGGATATGGTATCAAAGGCTTTTTTAATGTCTAGTGATAGGAAGCACGAGGGGATGCAACGTGTTTTAGCTATATGAGATAACAGAGTTGCACGTCACATGTTGTCAGTAGCTTGGCGTATAGGTATGAAACCTACTTGATCCCTATGAATGAGTTGTCCTATGAAGTTATTTAGTCTGGAAGCTATAATTTTGGCTAACATTTTAATATCTAAATTTAATAAGGAAATGGGTCGATAGTTCGACCAAATCGTGTCATCAGTTTGAGGCTTCGGGAGCATACAGATGATTGCTGTTAAAGTTTCCTGTTTAAAGGATTGGCCATTAAGAAGTGTATTGAAAGCATTAGCTAGGATAGGCGAAAGGGAATCGGAAAAAAAACGGTAGTATAATGCCGAAAAACCATCAGGGCCTGGTCTTTTATTTAATTTTAGTGATTTTATAACTTGGGACACTTCATCTTGTGTTATTGATTTTCCCATAAATTCCATCTGAGACTGAGAAAGAGTCGGTAGTGATAACTGAGCAAAAAATTCATTTGCCGCAGAAAAATTCAAATTGTTTTCAGATGAATATAGAGTAGCTAGGTGTGTTTTAAATTTCTTAAGAATTTTTATGGGGTTGCTGGAAAATGTATATCTAGAGATTTTAAGACGTATGGGTTTAAATGGTTTATGGAGTGACATGAGCATGCGGGCCATGGGTGAATCTGGTTTATTTGCTTTAATGTAAAAATTGTGACGTGATCTCCGATGTGTCTTATCTGCAGACTCTGTAAGAAACAGATCAAATTCAAGCCTAGCTTTATCAAGATTGGTTTTATTGGAAGAAGTAGGATTATTTTGATATACTGTGTAGCATGTATTAAAGTTTATTTCTAATTTCTGGCTAAGTGTTTTACGTTCATGTCTAAAGAGTGCAGCCTGTCTCAAACAAATACCACGAATAACTGGTTTGTGTGCCTCCCATAAAGTAAAGGGAGACACATCTGGCGTTGAATTATGTAATAGATATTCAGAGAGAGCATTTTTAATATCCAGACAATGAGATGTATTTTTTAATAAAGAGTCATTAAGGCACCACGTAGTGTCATGTGCTTTAGGAATAGTTGAAGTAATAACTGTGCATACTGCATTATGGTCAGACCATGTGATTGGTATGACCATAGATGCAATCGTTTCAGGTATGAGACCTATAGTGAGAAATATATGGTCTATGCGGGAGAAAGTTTTATGAGGGTGCGAGTAATATGTTTATCTACGCTTGTTTGGATTCACCTCTCTCCAAGAATCTACCATATTATGTTTTGCAACCAGTTGTGAGAATGAGAGTTTATTAGGGCTGCTCGAAGAAGATATAGGGGATTTATCCATAAATGGGAAAATAACTTGATTTGAATCACCACAAATCATAACTGTACCCATTCTATGAGAATCCACAACCTGAAAAAGATGCAAAAGAAATGGAATAGGATTTTTGTTGGGAGCATAATATGACACTATAGTGAAAGCGGAGTCAATAAGGTATCCCGTGAGAATCAGATACCTGCCCTCAGGGTCCTTGATTTCATGTACAAGAGTAAATGGAGTAGACTGATGAAAGGCCACTAGCACACCTCGTTGTTTTGTAGAGGCAGAGGCAGTGAACATTTTAGGATATTTAGGACTAAAATATTTGGGAGTGGATTGTAAGGTAAAGTGCGTCTCTTGAAGACACAAAATGTGTGCTTTTAATGATGCAAAGTTGCGAAAAGCTTTAGTACGTTTGTTTGGGTTATTTAGTCCCTGAACATTCAAGGACATTATATTTAGGGGGGCCATAAGACTGTATATAAACGAAGTCTAGCATACCATACCATTGTGGAATTTGTCGATTGTTTCATACTCGATGTGGGAAGGGGGAGGAAATGTGTAGAGAAAAGGGAAGAACTAAACAGAAGGGAATATTGTGTGCTTAGCATAAAAGGTAATACAGTGCCTTGCGAAAGTATTCGGCACCCTTGAACTTTGCAACCTTTTGCCACATTTCAGGCATCAAACATAAAGATATAAAACTGTAATTTTTTGTGAAGAATCAACAACAAGTGGGACACAATCATGAAGTGGAACAAAATTTATTGGATATTTCAAACTTTGTTAACAAATAAAAAACTGAAAAATTGGGCGTGCAAAACTATTCAGCCCCTTTACTTTCAGTGCAGCAAACTCTCTCCAGAAGTTCAGTGAGGGTCTCTGAATGATCCAATGTTGACCTAAATGACTAATGATGATAAATAGAATCCACCTGTGTGTAATCAAGTCTCCGTATAAATTCACCTGCACTGTGATAGTCTCAGAGGTCCGTTTAAAGCGCAGAGAGCATCATGAAGAACAAGGAACACACCAGACAGGTCCGAGATACTGTTGTGGAGAAGTTTGAAGCTGGATTTGGATACAAAAAGGTTTCCCAAGCTTTAAACATCCCAAGGAGCACTGTGCAAGCGATAATATTGAAATGGAAGGAGTATCAGACCACTGCAAATCTATGAAGACCTGGCCGTCCCTCTAAACTTTCAGCTTATACAAGGAGAAGACTGATCAGAGATGCAGCCAAGAGGCCCATGATCACTCTGGATGAACTGCAGAGATCTACAGCTGAGGTGGGAGACTCTGTCCATAGGACAACAATCAGTCGTTTACTGCACAAATCTGGCCTTTATGGAAGAGTGGCAAGAAGAAAGCCATTTCTTAAAGATATCCATAAAAAGTGTCAATTAAAGTTTGCCACAAGCCACCTGGGAGACACACCAAACATGTGGAAGAAGGTGCTGTGGTCAGATGAAACCAAAATCGAACTTTTTGGCAACAATGCAAAATGTTATGTTTGGCGTAAAAGCAACAAAGCTCATCACCCTGAACACACCATCCTCACTGTCAAAAGTTTTGGTGGCAGCATCATGGTTTGGGCCTGCTTTTCTTCAGCAGGGACAGGGAAGATGGTTAAAATTGATGGGAAGATGGATGGAGCCAAATACAGGACCATTCTGGAAGAAAACTTGATGGAGTCTGCAAAAGACCTGAGACTGGGACAGGGATTTGTCTTCCAACAAGACAATGATCCAAAACATAAAGCAAAATCTACAATGGAATGGTTCACAAATAAATATATCCAGGTGTTAGAATGGCCAAGTCAAAGTCCAGACCTGAATCCAATCGAGAATCTGTGGAAAGCACGGAAAACTGCTGTTCACAAACGCTCTCCATCCAACCTCACTAAGCTCGAGCTGTTTTGCAAGGAGGAATGGGCAAAAATTTCAGTCCCTCGATATGCAAAACTGATAGAGACATACCCCAAGCGACTTACAGCTGTAATCGCAGCAAAAGGTGGCGCTACAAAGTATTAACTTAAGGGGGCTGAATAATTTTGCACGCCCAATTTTTCAGTTTTTTTATTTGTTAAAAAAGTTTGAAATATCCAATAAATTTCATTCCACTTCATGATTGTGTCCCACTTGTTGATTCTTCACAAAAAAATTACAGTTTTATATCTCTATGTTTGAAGCCTGAAATGTGGCAAAAGGTCGAAAAGTTCAAGGGGGCCGAATACTTTCGCAAGGCACTGTATATAAAACAAATAGTTAAGGCACAACCAATAGTAACGTATGCCATTGATGGGAGATGGAAATCCCCCAACAAAGGCTAAATAGCTACCGTCAGTAGTCTCTGAAAGGGAGAAGCCACCGAGGGTAACAAAGTGAGGACGCACGGAACAACCTAGGAAGGTACAGAAAACCACAAGTTAATAATCACTAAAAAATATACAGTAGTATAGACGACTTATGCTATAATAACGAGCAGAAATCACAGTACTCCTGCCAGTAGTAGCTGTGCAAGATACTGCAAATCTAAGAATTCATTTCAAAGGAATAAGTATCAACTACAAAGAACTTTATAGAGCTCTAAAGGAAGTTATCCATGTCTTCTAGCACATATTATAGATAGGAAAGGATGTAGCACAGTGAAACTGAATAATAACCATATTCAAAAAAAAAAAAAAAAAGGAAGATTGATTTGAACCAAGCAACAGGGATTAATCTACAATAAGTAGAACTAAATGGAATTCTGTGCCACAGTGTAGTTTGCTATAACATGTATGAGCTTGAGCATTTAGCTCAAAAAACAAATTAGAAGCATATGGCAAAAAGGGATTAGATCCATGAAATATTATACTGGCAAGATAAAGAAAGACACTGAAGTCTTTTCTAGGAAAAATTGGATGACCAACATGGAACACATTGGCATAAGCCAGAGGAGATAAAAGAATTATCTGGTCCATCAGTCCATGGAATCTTTAGCAGATGGAGAAGGAGAAATGAAGCGACCACGTTTATGTGAATCACGACGATTTTGTTTCCCAGAGGATTTTGAGAAAGTGCGTGGTGAGCCAGAGGCAGATCTGCGTCGAGCATTTTCTGAGCCTTGCAAGTTCTGGTGTTCAGTTAGGTGAACTTCTTGAAGGGTGTTTTGAAAATCTTCAGATGAATGACATTTGTATTTAGTACCTTGAAAAGTAAAGCGCACCGAAAAAGGGAAACCTCACTGGTAGGGGATATGTTTTTGCTGCAATTGTTGTAATAATGGTTTAAGAGCTCTTCTTTTATTTATGGTGATAGGAGACAGATCCGCAAAGACTTGGTATTCGTGACCCTGAAAATTTAAGGATCCTTTTTCTCTAGCAGCTGATAAGAGCTGTTCCTTTGTACGGTAATAATGGAATTTAATGATGATGTCTCTGGGTGGACCTTCTGATTTTTTAGGAGATAAGGCTCAATGGACTCTGTCCATTTCCAAGCGTTCGAATGGAATAGCAGGTTGTAATTCCTGAAACAAGGCTAACATTGTTGCTTGTAAGTCAGTTATGGATTCAGGAATGCCTCTTATGCGCTAATTGGAGCGTTTTACCCTGTTTTCAAAATCTTCTAGACGAGACTGAAGTACTACGTTTTCCTCTTTAAGATTCTCAATTTCTGTATTTTGGTCCTGTGTAAAATTCTCAATATCCTTGTTTCAAGATTATCTATGCGTGTGCCCAGCTCCCTTATCTCTTTAGTCAGGCTATTAGTAATATGGTCAGAAGTCTGTTTAAGTGCCTTTTGAAACATACGTTCAATATGTGATAATATATTGGGAGAGATTGACTCAATGTCCTTTTCACCCTGTGAAACTGAGGTACTGCGGACTGTTTCAGTTTGATATGTGAGGAGAGGAGGGAA
The DNA here is from genome assembly GCF_965119305.1 of Pelophylax lessonae. Lineage (NCBI taxonomy): Eukaryota > Metazoa > Chordata > Amphibia > Anura > Ranidae > Pelophylax > Pelophylax lessonae. The sequence goes on from NC_138775.1 coordinate 126,463,575, forward strand.
TAGTTTCACTGCTGTGTCAGCGCTGTGAGGTGATTCTGAGGCGGCTGAGGGAGAGGGAGCCGACGCCATTTTAATTGAGGCTCTGGACAGCACTTCCTTGCCACTTTTAGGCTCCATGTACACGGGACGTTAGAAAAAACGTCCTGCAAAGCTATTTCTGACGCCGGGAAAAAGCAGCTGTTAAACGTGCTTTCAGTAGCTTTTTCCATTTGCGTTATTGCACGTTTGGCCACGTTGCTTTTAGCAGCGTTTTTCTGCCTCCATTCAAAATCAATGGTTCCCTATGGGAGCCTATTGATTTGAATGGAAGTCGCACCGCAAGTCGGATCCGACTTGCGGCGTGACCTACACTGTGAGAATCTTGAGGGGGAACTCCACGCCAAAAATGGGAAAAAAACTGCGTGGGGGTCCCCCCCAAGTTCCAAACCAGGCCCTTCGGGTCCGGTATGGAATTTGAGGGTAGCCCCACGCCGAAAAAAACGGCGTGGGGTCCCCCCCAAAATCCATACCATACCCTTATCCGAGCTTGCAGCCCGGCAGGCCAGGAAAGGGGAGGTGACGAGCGAGCATCCCCACCCCCCCTGGACCACACCAGGCCACATGCCCTCAACATGGGGGGGTGTTGGTGCTTTGGGGCAGGGGGAGCTCTGCACCCCCCACCTCAAAGCACCTTGCCCCCATGTTGATGAGGACAAGGGCCTCATCCCCACAACCCTGGCCGGTGGTTGTGGGGGTCTGCGGGCAGGGGGCTCATCGGAATCTGAAAGCCCCCTTTAACAAGGGGGCCCCCAGATCCCGGACCCCCTCCCTATGTGAATGGGTATGGGGTACACTGTACCCCTACTCATTCACCACATAAAAGGCAGTGTATGGAAATAACGACAGGAGACGTTTTGGAAAGTTTATTAAAAATCTTCATCCGGCTCTTCTTGTCTTCTCCTCTCCGGGGTCTTCTCCTCTCCGGGGTCTTCTGCTCTTTTGCTGTCCGCTCTTCTTGTGTTCTCGTCTCCGGGGTCTTCTGCTGTCCTCTCTTCTTTTCTTCTCCTCTCCGGTCAGCTCTTCTTCTTCCTCCGGTCCTCCTCCGACGACGTCTCCGGTAATTATGCCAGTCTCCGGTCTCTGCAGCTTATTATATAGCCATTAGGGGCGTGGCCCCGATGACGTCATTGATAGGCCCTGCCCCCTCGTGTCACAGATGACGTCATCAGTGACACGAGGGGGTGGGGTCTCCCGATGACGTCATCGGGGCCACGCTCCTAATGGCTATATAATAAGCTGCAGAGACCGTAGACCGGCATAATTACCGGAGACGTCGTCGTCGGAGGATTTGCGGCGCGACTTCCATTCAAATCAACAGTCTCCCATAGGGAACCATTTATTTTGAATGGAAGAAAAAAACGTGGAACATGGCTGAACGTAGGTTCATCGCGTTCAGTCATGTTTAGTCACGTTCGGCCTCGTTTCTGCGTTTGAAACGCCGGGAAACACACGTTCGAACGCAAATAATTGCGTTCTAAAAAAAGTCCCAGAACACAACTGCCTGTAAATGACTGTAAACGAACATGTGTACATGGACAGATAAGATAACATGGAGCTGCGTTCAGGGGCTTCTGAAAAAAACGCCCAACTGCTCCTAAACGGCCATTTCCAGCATCCCGTGTACATGGACCCTTAGACTTAAATTTAGTCCGAGACCCGCTGAAAACCATACCTTTATGTACAGCACAGTTTCCTGTACTAATGCTGTAAGAATTGAGCGAATATTCGGCAGGCAGCCGCTGCTGTATGTGGTTTTCTGTCCCCTAGGAGTGGAGCATCAGCCAGACATGTCTGCGCTTGAGGACTCTGCCTACTTCCTCCTAGGGCTAGTATTCTCATCCTTGCTTGACTGCTTAGCAAATCATTTTCCCTAAAACGAGCATGCAACCACTGAAATCAGACCTGTGCTAGGTCCATTACCAAGCAGTTAAAGGAAGCAGAGGAAGACAAACCTGAGGCTAAAGCCTTCAAAAACAAATTACGGTAGCAATGGAAACATATTTATGTTATGTTAGGTTACCATTAGGTTATCATTAACCACTTGCCGACCGCCGCAAGTACATATACTGCGGCGTCAGTCCCTCACAGGCAAAGTGACATATCGGTACATCACTAGCCTGTGAGGCTCTGGGGAGCGAGCGCGCGCCGCCGGATGCGCGCTCCCGCTTGGTCACGGACCCCCGCGCGCGTGTGCCCAGCGGACCTGATGTCCGCCGGGCACTCGCGATCGTCTGTTACACCGGGAGAAAGGCAGACGGCTAATGTAAACAAGCTGCCTGTCATTCTCCCCTGTGTAAGAATAGTGATCATACGGTTCTGCTATGTAGGACTGTTGATCACTGTTCTTACACCTCAAGCCACAGCCAATCACAGTTAGAAGCACGCCCCTAGGGACACACTTATCCCCTCCCTCTCTGGCAGTGAAGGGGTTAAAAAGTTAACCCCCTTCACTGCCAGTGTCATTTTACAGTAACAGTGCATATGTATAGCACTGATTACTGTAGTAATGTCACTGGTAACCCCAAAAGTGTCAAAAATGTCAGTCAAGGGTCCAATCTGTCCACCGCAATGTCGCAGTCCTGCAAAACAAAATCGCAGATCGCCGCCATTACGCGTTAAAAAAAAACAACAAAAATGACAAAAATCTTTCCCTTAGTTAGTAAACGCAATAACTTTTGCGCAAACCAATCAAAATACGCTTTTTGCGATTTTTTTTTACCAAACATATGTAGCAGAAAACAAATTGGCCTAAAATGTTAAAAAATTTTGATTTTTAAATTTTTTTGGGGAATTTCATATAAAAAAAATTTAAAAAATATTGTTATTTTTGCAAAATTGACGCTCTTTTTTTGTTTATAGCGCATGATCAAAAAATCGCACAGGTGATCAAATACCACCAAAAGAAAGCTCTGTTTGTGGGAAAAAAAGGACGTCAAATTCTATAGGTACAGCGTCGCACGACGGTACAATTATCCGTTAAAGTCACGCAGTGCCGAATCGCAAAATAGGCCCTGGTCAGGAAGGGGGTAAAATCTTCCGGGTCTTAAGTGGTTAATCTAGCACCGTGTCAAAATTACTGATCTGAAATTTTGCATAGCAAGGCAAGTTAACTTATCCTGTTCTATACATTACTTTTTTTTCTATAAAACTCATAAATGAAAAGGTTTTTAAGCATTCATTAATTTTAGAGAAGTTTTATATCTTCTTAAAATCAAGGGTATTTGTACATAAACATTGATACTCTATTTTCTAGTGCTCCTTATGTGTGGCTCACCTTCAGATGTTGAAAACCTGTCAAACAAAGTAGTGTTTCCTGCAGAAATGGTTATTATTCTCATTGACATTTTTAAGTAAGTACTTATTTACTGTGAACTGTATGTAAGAGAAAGTTATTATTATTTACTAAGATGAAAGAACTAGACTTTTTTTTTTTGTTATCATGCAAAGACAAATTTATTTATATTTGGATAATAGAATAGTTAGGTTAAAAAGAATTGAAAAGTGTTTTTCTTTTATTATTTCATATACAGTATAGATTGGTGTTCTAGACCCTTTTAATGTTTACAGAGTATTCTAAGAGCTAGGTGCCCACATTCTATGCAGCTCTCTGTTGTTTTTTTTCCCTCACTGATTACTGAAAATGTAAATATTAAAAAAGAAAAAAAAAAATACCCATTGTATATCCAGACCCTGCTTTCTGAGGGACTAAGAGCTCCCTGTAGTGGTTGAACTATATCTATCTATCTATCTATCTATCTATCTATCTATCTATCTATCTATCTATCTATCTATCTATCTATCTATCTATCTATCTATCTATCTATCTATCTATCTATCTATCTATCTATCTATCTATCTATCTATCTATCTATCTATCTATCTATCTATCTATTCATACAGGGCCTTCTCAATTATTGCTTGGACCCTGGGCAAGCATTTTCTTAGGCCCCCCTCCCCATGCAATTTAGCTTTCTAGCCCAAAATCCCAAAAAACAAACACTCTGTACCCACCTTTCCACAGCCACCTCAGTACCCCCTGTCCACAGCCATCTCTGTAGCCCCCCCCCCCCCATTCACAGCCACCTCTGTATCCTCCCTCCACAGCCACCTCTGTATTCTCTGTCCACAGCCACCTCTGTAACCCCCCCTGTCCACGGCCATCTCTGTAGCCTCCCTGTCCACAGCCACCTCTGTATCCCCTCTGTCCACAGCCACCTCTATATCCTCCCTGTCCACAGCCACCTCTGTACCTCCCCTGTCCACAGCCACCTCTGGTACCCCCCCCCAGCCACAGCCACCTCTGTAACCCCTCTGTCCACAACCACCTCTGTACCCCCGCTGTCCACAGCCACCGCTGTACCCCCCTGTCCAAAGCCACCTCAGCATCCCCCCACCTGTCCACAGCCACCTCTGTACCCCCCTGTCCACAGCCACCTCTGTATCCTCTGTCCACAGCCAACTCTGTACTCCCCCTGTCCACAGCCACCTCTGTACGCCCCCCGTCCACAGCCCAGCCACCTCTGTATCCCCCCCATGTCCACGGCCACCTCTGTACCCCTGTCTACCTCCACCTCTGTATCTCTCCCTGTCCACAGCTACCTCTGTACCCCCAGTTCACAGCCATCTTTTTACCCCCCAATCCACAGCCACATCTGTACCCCCCTGTCCACAGCCACCTCTGTACACCCCCTGTCCATAGCCACCTCCATACCCCCCTGTCCACAGCCACCTCTGTAGCCCCACCCCCCATCCACAGCCACCTCTGTATCCTCCCTCCACAGCCACCTCTGTATTCTCTGTCCACAGCCACCTCTGTATCCCCCCCCCTTGTCCACGGCCATCTCTGTAGCCTCCCTATCCACAGCCACCTCTGTATCCCCCCTGTCCACAGCCACCTCTGTACTCCCCCTAACCACAGCCACCTTGGTATCCTCCTCCTGTTCACAGCCACCTCTATATCCTCCCTGTCCCAGCCACCTCTGTACCCCCCCTGTCCACAGTCACCTCTGTACCCCCCCCCCCCCACAGCCACAGCCACAGCCACAGCCACGTCTGTAACCCCTCTGTCCACAGCCACCTCTGTACCCCCTCTGTCCACAGCCACCGCTGTACCCTCCTGTCCAAAGTCACCTGTCCACAGCAACCTCTGTATCCTCCATCCACAGCCACCTCTGTACCCCCCTGTCCACAGCCACCTCTGTATCCTCTGTCCACAGCCAACTCTGTACTCCCCCTGTCCAAAGCCACCTCTGTACCCCTCCTGTCCACAGCCACCTCTGTACCCCCCCTGTCCACAGCCACCTCGGTACCCCCCTTGTTCACAGCCACCTTGGTATCCCCCCCTGTCCACAGCCACTTCTGTATCCTCTGTCAACAGCCACCTCTGTATCCCCCGCCCCATGTCCACAGCCACCTCTGTACCCCCCCTGTCTACAGCTACCTCTGTACCCCCATTCCACAGCCATCTTTTTACCCCCTGTCCACTGCCACCTCTGTATCCTCTGCCCACAGCCACCTCTGTACCCCCCTGTCCACAGCCACCTCTGTATCCTCTGTCCACAGCTAACTCTGTGCTCCCCCTGTCCACAGCCACCTCTGTATCCGCCCTGTCCACAGCCACCTCGGTACCCCCTCTGTTCACAGCCACCTTCGTATCCCCCCCTGTCCACAGCCACTTCTGTATCCTCTGTCCACAGCCACCTCTGTATCCCCCCCCCCATGTCCACAGCCACCTCTGTACCCCCATCTACCTCCACCTCTGTATCCCTCCCTGTCCACAGCTACCTCTGTACCCCCAGTTCACAGCCATCTTTTTACCCCCCGTCCACAGCCACCTCTGAACCCCCCCTGTCCACAGCCACCTCTGTACCTCCCGTCTACCTCCACCTCTGTACCCCCCCTGTCCACAGCTACCTCTGTACCCCCAGTCCACAGCCATCTTTTTATCCCCCTGTCCATAGCCACCTCTGTACCCCCCTGTCCACAGCCACCTCTGTACCCCCCTGTCCACAGCCACCTCTGTACCCCCCCTGTCCACAACCACCTCTGTACCCCCCCTGTCCACAGCCACCTCTGTACCCCCCCTGTCCACAGCCACCTCTGTACCCCGCCTGTCCACAGCCACCTCTGTATCCCCCTCACCTGTCCACACTCATCTCTGTACCCCCCTGTCCACAGCCACCTCTGTACCCCCCTGTCCACAGCCACCTCTGTACCCCCCCTGTCCACAGCCACCTCTGTACCCCCTCTGTCCACAGCCACCTCGGTATCCCCCCACCTGTCCACAGCCATCTCTGTACCCCCCTTGTCCACAGCCACCTTTCCCCCTCCCCTCACTTTCCACAACCACCTATGTTCCCCCTCCTGTCCACAGCTACCTCTGTACCCCCCTCTGTCCACAGCCACCTCTGTATCCTCCATCCACCGCCACATCTGTATCCCCACCCTGTCCACAGCCACCTTTTTACCCCCCCTGTCCACAGTGACCTCTGTATCCCCCCTGTCCACAGTGACCTCTGTACCCCCCCCACTGTCCACAGCCACCTCTGTACCCCCCCTGTCCACAGCCACCTCTGTACCCCCCCGTCCACAGTGACCTCTGTACCCCCCCACTGTCCACAGCCACCTCTGTACCCCCCCCATCCACAGCCACCTCTGTACCCCCCCTTGTCCACAGCCACCTTTGTATCCTGCCCTGCCCACAGCCACCTCTGTACCCCGCCTGTCCAAAGCCACCTCTGTACCCCTCCTGTCCACAGCCACCTCTGTACCCCCCCTGTCCACAGCCACCTCGGTACCCCCCCTGTTCACAGCCACCTTGGTATCCCCCCCTGTCCACAGCCACTTCTGTATCCTCTGTCAACAGCCACCTCTGTATCCCCCGCCCCATGTCCACAGCCACCTCTGTACCCCCCCTGTCTACAGCTACCTCTGTACCCCCATTCCACAGCCATCTTTTTACCCCCTGTCCACTGCCACCTCTGTATCCTCTGCCCACAGCCACCTCTGTACCCCCCTGTCCACAGCCACCTCTGTATCCTCTGTCCACAGCTAACTCTGTGCTCCCCCTGTCCACAGCCACCTCTGTATCCCCCCTGTCCACAGCCACCTCGGTACCCCCCCTGTTCACAGCCACCTTCGTATCCCCCCCTGTCCACAGCCACTTCTGTATCCTCTGTCCACAGCCACCTCTGTATCCCCCCCCCCATGTCCACAGCCACCTCTGTACCCCCATCTACCTCCACCTCTGTATCCCTCCCTGTCCACAGCTACCTCTGTACCCCCAGTTCACAGCCATCTTTTTACCCCCCGTCCACAGCCACCTCTGTACCCCCCTGTCCACAGCCACCTCTGTACCTCCCGTCTACCTCCACCTCTGTACCCGCCCTGTCCACAGCTACCTCTGTACCCCCAGTCCACAGCCATCTTTTTATCCCCCTGTCCATAGCCACCTCTGTACCCCCCCTGTCCACAGCCACCTCTGTACCCCCCTGTCCACAGCCACCTCTGTACCCCCCCTGTCCACAACCACCTCTGTCCCCCCCCTGTCCTCAGCCACCTCTGTACCCCCCCTGTCCACAGCCACCTCTGTACCCCGCCTGTCCACAGCCACCTCTGTATCCCCCTCACCTGTCCACACTCATCTCTGTACCCCCCTGTCCACAGCCACCTCTGTACCCCCCCTGTCCACAGCCACCTCTGTACCCCCCCTGTCCACAGCCACCTCTGTACCCCCTCTGTCCACAGCCACCTCGGTATCCCCCCACCTGTCCACAGCCATCTATGTACCCCCCTTGTCCACAGCCACCTTTCCCCCTCCCCTCACTTTCCACAACCACCTATGTTCCCCCTCCTGTCCACAGCTACCTCTGTACCCCCCTCTGTCCACAGCCACCTCTGTATCCTCCATCCACTGCCACATCTGTATCCCCACCCTGTCAACAGCCACCTTTTTACCCGCCCCTGTCCACAGTGACCTCTGTATCCCCCCTGTCCACAGTGACCTCTGTACCCCCCCCCCCCCACTGTCCACAGCCACCTCTGTACCTCCCCTGTCCACAGCCACCTCTGTACCCCCCCGTCCACAGTGACCTCTGTACCCCCCCCCACTGTCCACAGCCACCTCTGTACCCCCCCATCCACAGCCACCTCTGTACCCCCCCCCTGTCCACAGCCACCTTTGTATCCTGCCCTGCCCACAGCCACCTCTGTACCCCGCCTGTCCACAGCCACCTCTGTACACCCCCTGTCCACAGCCACCTCTGCACCCCCCCAGGCCACAACCATCTCTGTACCCCCCCCCCTGTCCACAGCCACCTCTGTACCCCCCTGTCCACAACCACCTCTGTACCACCCCCCCTCCAACATCCACAGCCACCTCTGTACCCCCCCCCGTCCACAGCCACCTCTGTACCCCTCCCTGTCCACAGTCACCTCTCTATCCCCACCCCCTTTACAGTTCTCACCTCTTTTCACAAATTTACCCCCCTCCTTTCCACAGTTCCCAGTCTCACAGCGATGATGAACCATTCTGTTATGTGTGTGCCTGCTCTTTTTCCAACAAACACCCATTGTAGCATACAGCCAGAACACTTCACTCTGTTCTGTGCTGTGCTAAAGAAATCTGGATTTCAGGATGGGGGTGGGGGAGCACAGAGAGCCGCTCTGCCTCACTCCCTGTCAGGATGAGCAGGCTGTTACACACAAACGAAAATGGCCACACTCCAACAGATATAATGATGCTTCTTTATTAAACCAATGGACAGTCAATACAGGATACAAAAAGGTAGACGCTTTTCACACGTAAAGTCATGCTTGTTCACCACCGACTTTACGTGTGAAACGTGTCTACCTTTTTGTATCCTGTATTGACTGTCCGTTGGTTTAATAAAGAAGCATCATTATACAGTATCTGTTAGAGTGCGGCAATTTTCGGTTTTTTCAAGTTTGGCGGTGGTGAGAACCCACAGTTATTTGGAGCCTTCCTAGTCAGCATAAGCGGTTTGTGCACCGGTTGTTAATTAGACTCTTACACATACAGCCTGCAACTGTGCTTCTCTGTCAGTGTCCCCTGTCTTGTGTTAACCGGCCGGGAGAGCAAACAGATGAGGACAGGCAGCTGCATTTGTGACCGCTACATCGAGAGACCTATTTAAGGACATTGCGGTCTCCAAGGGCAGCTGCTTTGGGCCCCCCAAACAATGACAGGGCTCTGGGCAGCTGTTCCTTTTGCCCCACATTAAAGACGGCCCTATCATATATATATACACCCCTCACATTTTTGTAAATATTTTATTATGTCTTTTCATGTGACAACACTGAAGAAATTACTACAATGTAAATTAGTGAGTGTACAGCATGTATAACAATGTATATTTGCTATCCCCTCAAAATAACTCAACACACAGCCATTCATGTCTAAACCGCTGACAACAAAAGTGAGTACACCCCTAAGTGAAAATGTCCAAAAGTTGCTCAATTAGCCATTTTCCCTCCCTGGTGTTATGTGACTCGTTGGTGTTACAAGGTGTCAGGTGTGAAGGGGGAATAGGTGCATTAAATTTGGTGTTATCGCTCTCACTCTCTCATACTGGTCACTGAAAGTTCAACATTGCACCTCATGGCAAAGAACTCTCTGAGGATCTGAAAAAAAGAACTGTTGCTCTACATAAAGATGGCCTAGGCTATAAGAAGATTGCCAAGACCCTGAAACCAAGCTGCAGCACGGTGGCCAAGACCATACAAAAGTTTAACAGGACAGGTTCCACTCAGAACAGGCCTTGGCATGGTAGACCAAAGAGGTTGAGTGCACGTGCTCAGCATCATATCCAGAGATTGTCTCTGGGGAATAGACGCATGAGTGCTGCCAGCATTGCTGTAGAGTTTGAAGAGGTGGGGGGGCCAGCCAGTCAGTGCTCAGACCATTCGCCGCACACTGCATCACATTGGTCTGCATTACTGTCGTCTCAGGAAGGAAGGAAGGAATAATCTTTTAAAGATTATGCACAAGAAAGCCCACAAACAGTTTGCTGAAGACAAGCAGACTAAGGAAATGCATTACTGGAACCATGTCCTGTGGTCTGATGAGACCAAGATAAACCTATTTGGTTTAGATGGTGTCAAGCATTTGTGGGGGCAACCAGGTGAGGCGTTAAAAGACAAGTGTGTCTTTCGTACAGTCAAGCATGGTGGTAGGAGCGTCATGGTCTGGGGCTGCATGAGTGCTGCCTGCACTGGAGAGGGTCAGTTCATTGAGGGAACCATGAATGCCAACATGTACTATCACATACTATAGCAGAGCATGATCCCCTACATTTGGAGACTGGGCCGCAGGGCAGTATTCAAACATGATAACAACCCAAAACATATCTCCAAGAGGACCACCGCCTTGCTAAAAGAGCTGAGGGTAAAGGTGATGGACTGGCCAATCATGTCTCCAGACCTAAACCCTATTGAGCATCTGTGGGGCATCCTCAAAACAGAAGGTGGAGGAGCGCAAGGTCTCTAACATCCACCAGCTCCGTGATGTCGTCATGGACGAGTGGAAGAGGACTCCAGTGGAAATCTGTGAAGCTCTGGTGAACTCCATGCCCAAGAGGGTTAAGGCAGTGCTGGAAAATAATGATGGCCACAGAAAATATTAACACTTTGGGCCCAATTTTAGACATTTTTACTTAGGGGTGTACTTACTTTTGTTGCCAGCAGTTTAGACATTAATGGCTGTGTGTTGAGTTTTTTGAGGGGACAGCAAATTTACACTGTTAGGCCCCTTTCACACAATCTGGTCCATCAGGCAGACTCCGTTTATCTCAGAGGGGGATCGATCCGCTGATCCCCCGCTGAGCAGGCAGATAGCAGCTGTGTCTCTACGCTGTGTGCGGAGACACAGCCGTCAGGTCCCTCTGTTCTCTATGGGGGAATCGGATGGGAACGTTCTCATCCGATCCTATCCAATTTGATCCGCTAGACGGATGGAAAATAGGGTTTCTATCCATCCAGATTTGACGGATCGGATGTCAGTGGACATGTCTCTGCTGACATCCGATGCCCCATAGAGATTCATGGGGTGTCCGTTCAGATCCGCTAAAAAACTGACAGGCAGATCTGAACGGTCCGCCTGTGTGAAAGAGGCCTTATAAAAGCTATACACTCACTACTTTACATTGTAGCATAGTGTCATTTCTTCAGTGTTGTCACATGAAAAGATATAATAAAATATTTACAAAAATGTAAGGGGTGTACTCACTTTTGTAAGTATTTATCACACACACACACACACACTGTATATAGTACAATGTAACTCTGTTTTGGGGGGTCATGTGAGATAACCCTCTCTTGGCAGTTTACATCCAATATACTTCTGTAGCATCTGGGTAAACCAATGTATCTGTGCTTCTGCTTGGATGAGAACTAGTGAACGTTCATGAATTCTCACTGCTACAGTACCCCCACTAAGAAGGGCTTTGCAAGTGACACACCCTTTCGAGAACACCCTTTCCCCAGCAGGTAACCTACTTCCTTTCTTGCAGGTCTAGTCTTAAGCCTAGTACACACGCAACGATTATCGGCCGACCGATCGTCCGTCTTTTGTCCAGAGTGGTGTTTTGTTGTTTGGAATGTGCCTAGACTGCACACAAATTTTTTCGCCCGACAAAATTCTACTTCAGAAGTGATGTCATGTGTTGGTTTGCTTTCTTTGTGTCCTTTCTTCTCTGAGCATGCCCAGTCTTGCTCATTAGATTTTTCCCTGTCTAAATCTATACTGACTGCACGAAAATCGGCCGCGTTTTGACGGCGGACAAAAATTGTATAGCCTGCACACCAGATTTTTTCCGGCCGAAAAGTCAGAGTCAGTTGTTGGAAGCATCATACTAACAAGCCAAAAATCGGCATATCGGTCGTCGGACGAAAATTATCTGCCGATTTTCGACACGTGTGTACGAGGCTTTAGGTTGTTTTTCTATGCTTTATTAGAACTTGAGTTGGAGGGATGAGAAGGTGGCATACATAAAAATTGCAGACTCTTAAAGCTTCTTTTAATAGTTCTATCAGATAGGAACTGACCAACAGCAGTACCAATATAAATAGAAATGCGTTTCTTTAATAGGTGAAGGCAAATTTCCTCTTGTCAGATTGTTGCAGATAAAACTAATGTCTTAGGAGAGGAAGTGAGAATAAATTTCTGCAACAAAGCACCAGATAGCAGAAAAAACCCTAATGAGTTCTAATCCATCCCCTCTCTAGCCAAAACTAGAGAAACCTTTTTTGGCTTGACGTATACTTTAAGCCTTGGCTTTATTCAACCCGCTGATGACAAGGAATTGGCCAGCCTGCAAGCCATATCCCTGTCGTAGCACTCTGAAGCTAGTCAGTCTGGCAGATAGCGTAACACAAAGCACTCCTGAGCAAAGCATTCTGAAAGAGTTCTTTGTGAAACTGCAAAACACCATATATAGAGAAGGGTCTAGGGAACTCCCTAATACAATAGCAAAACAAGTTAGAGCTTGCATTTAAAATATGAAATTCATATCAGAAATTACTTTAAAAGAACTCAGTGTATGGTCAGAAAGCTTGGGTTTTATTGAGTCAAGTACTAACAAGTGTTTTTGTTTTGTCATGTTTTTTTCTCTCTTTCTTTCTTTCTTTCTTTCTTTCTTTCTTTCTTTCTTTCTTTCTTTCTTTCTTTCTTTCTTTCTACAGCCCTGTGTACTATGAAGATAGTAGCTCCCGGGAATATATGAGAAATGTGTTGGTTCTAACATTGCCTCAATCCAATTTTAGCGAATTGTCAAATGGTTCAAATGTTCAACGAGTGGTAAGTCACAGCAATCCATCAAAAGAGCATTTTTTTTCATAAAGAACAATTTTAGAGGAGACACATAACTGGCACATAACTTTTTTTTTGTTGAAATCAGTTATTGCACAACCTAGACTTAAAATGAAATTGTATTTGTAAACAATATTGCCCAACAAACCATAAGATAGTTTAAAGAGGCTGCTACAGGTTGCATGCATAATTTCAAAATGTTTCTTAAAGAAAAGTGATAAGTTATTTTCTTTTACTTAAAATACACTTGTAGTGGAGTGCCTCTTGACTCACCATGTTTAGATACACCTCTCCCAATAGAGACAAAGATCACTAAATAGATGTGACCACTTAAAGTGGTATTAAACCCTCAGTGTTTTTAGCTCAACACTCCAAACACAATGAAGTAAATAATCCCCAGAAAATAATTTCTCAATGTTCTTACCCAAGCACCTGCAGTTTACAACTTTTAATGCTGCTGGGTCTTGCACTTTCACTAATGCTTCACTGAACCTCTGGTCTGCATTGGAAAGTTACAGTGGAAAGTGCAGTCTCAAGCCAGTCTGTTAACTTAGAGAAGAGAGGGGGAGGAGGAAAAAGGGGCAGAGTAATGTCTTGCCATCCTAAGCTACAAGGCTGTGTGTTTCTATTGATGCACACAGAGTCTGGAGACTCAACGTTAGTCCTTGCATGCAGGGGTGGCTTCTTAGAATGAAAGAAAGCCACCCTGAAACAGGAAACCTGGGGCATCAGTCATGGCACTAGCTTAAACTGGAACCTAGGCAAGGATTATAAGTTAAAGCTGCAGTAGCCGAAAAATCAGCTTCTGAAAATGCCTAAAAACTGATTGTTTAATATCACTTTAAATAAATAGGTTGGTCAATTTAGGCTTGTTACAGGCCAGACATACCACAGGCTGTTCAGTGGCTGTATTGTTTCTTATGACTGCACTCTGCTCTGATCCACAGGACTGGGAGGTCTGTACCTTCCACATGATGCACAGGACTGGAAGGCACAAAAATATTCCAGTCATTGAACAGCCTGTATTATATTTGACCTGTAACAAGAGTAAATTGACCAACATACTGATTAAAGTGGCCACATCTATCTGGTGAGCATTGTGTACACTGGGGAAGTGTGGAGTGGTGGACATTGATTGCCAGCACTGTTTCTTGGAGCACACATTTGATACTGAAACATTGGGGGGAATTAAAGAACCTTGCTTGCATCACTCTTCTAAATATAAGAAAACGGAGCAAATGCTGCTCCTAATTATCAAAAATAGTGCAAGCCTCTTTGCTAATTAGGAGTGATCATTTCTCTGCCATGTCTAACAGGCACAGCGCAGAGAATGGAGAATGGGATCTGCATGTTTTGATCTCTCTGCCTGACTTCACCTCCCACTCAACTCAGAGTATTATTAGCCTTACGTAAGCTCTGAAACATTTTTGCATAAGACCGGCCATACACAGTTCGAACTGTTAATGGGCAGGCTGAATGTCGCAATTGATTAATCGATCAACTTGGGTATAACCAGCCTGCCGGATTCGCTTGTGATTATCACTAGCGGTTGCTATAGCTGCTAGCGATAATCACTGTCTTCCCCGACAATTGGTGATTCCCTTGACATCAATGTCTGTGTTAATAGGGGAATCATGCAAATTTCTTTTCTGCCACCCGTGGTAGCAGGAAAGAAATTTGCACCGCCTGTGGCCAGCTTAAGGCTCTAGTGAGCAGATAGGGCAGTGGGGGAGCACAGGCAAGATATCAGAGGAGAGGGAGGGGTAATGAAATAATCTTTTTAAATTTAAGGCAAAGTGACAAGATCAAACGACAAGAACAAATCAATCTAGCTTGCTTCAGATGTATACATTGATTTGTAGCAATCACATACAGAATTTTCTAGTGGATCCATATTGAATAATGGATTTCCATGATTGTACAGTGTTCCCATACTAATGGTATATATTTTTGAAACTATATTATTATTTATATCTAGTAATAAAAAATGTCTCTAGCAGTAAAATATGGATTTTTTTACTACAGCTTACCTGTAAAATCCATTTCTTGGAGTACATCACAGGACACAGAGCCATAATCATTACCATATGGGTTATACGCCACCTTCAGGTGAATGGACACTGGCAACCAATCAAACAGGAATACAAAAGAAATCAAGGCTAATTTAAAAAGTAATTATCCCTTCTAGCCTACACCAGTTGGTGCCTGTCAACCTAGCTCAATAAGCATACATCTAAAAAGTACCCTGCATAGGTGCAGGAAAAATAAATTACTCTGTTGACAAATAAATGGCAAGGTATACAGAGTAAAAAATATTTGTGCAATTTTATTGATCACAGTGGATACAATTAAGATAACCCGGCTGGGAATGTACCTGATATATTCAGTACTAAATTACTAACCTGTAAAACAGGCAAGACAAAATTCAACATGAATGACAACCTCGTCCGGACGTTGGGTGTAACGAGCACACAAAGAAAATGCCTACGGCAAAGCGCCAAATGTTTGAATAAGTATGTTCACTACCCGAGCATGCTCTGTGTGCTAGTCCCCGGGAGCTGGAGCCGTGGGATAGAATAGCAGAGGGGGGAGAGAGAGAAGGGGGAGACCAGTGTCGGGACTGTGATGTACTAGAGCAGTAAACCTGTGAGGACAGGTGTATGGACGGTAAACCACCATGTTCATTGAAAGTTCCTTACTAAAATGTCATCATAGCCTCAGTACAATTCATGAGTGGTAGAAGAGGAATAATTTAAACATTGTAGGAAATTCACTTGTGTTGGCTGATTTAAACAGTCAGTTTGGTCAATATCACAAGGATTCCTGTATGGCTGACCACCCACGTTGTATCCAAATGCAACTCTAATTGATGTAACAATTCATTCACTGCTACCAACAGTGCCACTTTGATCTCATAGCTGGGTAGGTTGTGCCTGCTAGAGCAATATGGCATACATGACAGCCTGTGCTGCGAGGGAGATCTGCACATACCTTCCGACTCGGGGCGTCACATGAATATAAGGGAATAAGTGACCACAGCTGACACAAATATATGTGGTACTTTACTTAACATATTACATTGTCGGTAGATCATCGGTCACTGTCCAAACATAGTGTGCCCTCACTGGAGTGTTTTCGAAGGTGTATGCTCCTTCCCTCCAGTGCCTGTATATGCCTCAATAAGATCTTCCTGGGACACCAGGTAGTTCCTGCAACTTTTCCTCTCTGTATCTTCTTATGGCTTGCCACCTGACTGGGGAACCTCAAGCAATGGCCAAAGATGACGCGTAGCTTCATCTGGACATCTAATGGTCATTCATAGGTTCCATTTAAGGAGATCTCCACAGCAAATCCGACTTCTTGAGTTTTCATTTAAAAGAACCAGTCCTGTCTGTTACTTGTGTCCCATTTATACAGGGGAGGGGGTGGAAGGAGAAGGGGTTAGGGAAAAGCGATTCAGTCATTGATGGGTAAAATGTAAATCAAAATATCTATCTGTTTATGAAAGATCTCTAACTTTTTCTATTTTTATTTCTTGTTAAAATTAGTGCTAACACATCACTGTCGGGATAGGGAAGAAAAGAAGTGAGGAAGAGAGAAAAAGCTTTGTACACAGGGTATATTGCAACTGGTGTAGGCTATAAGACATAATTACTTTTTGAATTAGCCTTGATTTCTTTTGTACTCAGGTTGTTAGTTATAGGATTACACGTGATCCTTTCTGCAGGCATTGTGTGATAGCCCGGTTGGTACGATACTATTATTGTGTTTTACTGCTGTGCAGGGGTGGTTATGTCATTTGTATTAGGGAAAGAAATTGATCAGGAAATCAAATCAGCATTTCAAAAAGACTCTAAGGTGGTGGGGAGTCAAGAGGAGGAAGTCAAGCACCGGTTTAAAGAACATAAGAATTTACTAACTAAACATCCAAATAGAAAATAAGATGTCTCCTTTTTGGAGACATACATTGAAAATAAAATAATGCCAAGGGGGTTATGTGATAAAGTTATACCAGTTATACCATTTGCAAAATGACAGGTTCCTCCCAAAATGGAAAGTGGTTTGTATAGACCATGGAGTGGGTGGTATGGGGTTGATAGTAGAAGAAGTGAGGATACAGCTAAATTAACTAACTAAACTAATTGAGGAAAGCTCACAAGGACTAAAAGCTTTTAAAGAGACCAAAGAATTTCAGAAACAAAATGAGTATCTCAAAAAAAAGAAATGGAGAAAATACAACATAACTTTAAAGTGACCAAACAATCCAAATTTAGACGCAATCTGGATGATTGGGGGAAAAGGACCTCACCATACGCTGCAATAGAAGTAGATGAAGGCTTTTTTCCTGGTCTAGTTTACGATCTAAAGGGGATAAATCACAAAGTGATACAGGTGAGGAAACAAACCCTAGGACTGTCACTTTTTTAGAACAAAGGGGGGCGACAGAACAGTGTATTGATGTCCACCCCTGAGCACAGGGTTCCATTTTGAACAGCAAGACACATACCAAACAAAAAACAAAAAACAAAAAAGCCAAGACCAAAAGTCAGGGAGGGAGGGCACACGAACAAGAAGCCAAAAGAACTAGAACAGGGCTTCCCAAACCTTTTTGGGCCGGGATCCACTTCTGAATACAGTTATTTTTTGGGACCCACTTGCTTGTAATTGAATATTGTAAATCGCTACAGAATTTGTTGGCACTATATAAATGCAAATAATAATAATGCATATTTTAAAAGGGAGGGGGATGTTAAATAAAAAATATAAATTTTACTACTTTTCAATTTATTATTGAATACATTTGCCAGATGTTCTAAGTGAGGGGTCAGAAACCTGTTGCATGTGTGGCATATAAGCAAAGTTGTAAGTAATCAGCACCCTCATAGACAGTATAAGGCAGGCAGAGGACAGAAATAAACCACCCCAGGACCGTTATCAGCAGGCTATATGGCACTTACCCTCCTTCCTCTCCCAGCGGTCCACAGTGAAGGTGAAGCCCCTGTTTGCCCTCTCCAGGGCCCAGCACACCTCACCCAGAGTCTCCATGTTGAGGAGCAGTATGCTGGTCTTAAAGTCCTGGCTCTTCTCCTTCAGATCCTCTACTGGATTCACAGAAGCTGCCATGAACTCCTGACACCGCCGGGCCATCTGGTCCTCCCATGGCACCGAGGCTGCCGTCTCTGCCTGCTATAGCTGAGAGAATCCCTCTGCCAGTATAGCCACCACCGCTGCCGCCAGCAGGACCAAGGAGCTGGCTCTGCACCCCATGAACGTATCCTACATACATAACAGCCCACAAACGTACTCACTGATGCAAGTATCCTCCTCGTGGGAAATGCAGACCAGCCTCCATAAACAGTGTGGGTGGGGTCCTAAATCCATCACAATTTGACTGCTCTGGCTCTCGGTAAATTGCGCGGGCTCGCACAGCACAATTTAAGCGGGCCCACTCTAAGTGATTTCCGGCTCAGCGCCACCCACTCAAACGCAGCTCGCGACCCACCAGTGGGTCCTGACCAACAGTTTGGGAACTCCTGAACTAGAAGGTTTAGAGAGAGACCATGCCCCAATATCTGACATGAAAGTCATAAGTTTATCGGATTTTTAGTTGGCACCCCGCAATATTAATTTATTACAACGTGGGATGTCTTTTTCTCTCATAAACGATATGGATGAGTTTATGGTTGATAAGGATATTGTGTTGTATTTACGGAAAATCTATCTGCGATTTATGTACACCAAAAAAGATACCCCGGACGGCCATAAGTCATTCGATTAGAATGATAAAAAGATACTAAACTCTTTATTAGAGGAAAGTGAGGAAACAGACATATGCAACCCCTCCGACCATAAGGAAGCCAACCTTAGGATTAGATTAACAAAAATGCCACCGTTAGGAAAAACTAAATGGCTTAGCCTTTTCCTTGAAATATTACAATCTGACCTAGAATTGATCGACTGGAAAAACACGGGCCGGAAAACCTCTCACAAGAGGAACGTCACGCGATAAAAGAACCGAATGCGGCTAAAGATATAGTCATTAAACACAGTGACAAAGGGGGCAATGTAGTTATAATGAATGAAAAGACATATGAAAAAGAGGTTAAAAGGCTATAGGGAGATCAGAGAATGTATGAAAAGCTAGAACAGAGTCTTTTCCCAGAAATAGTGGCAGAACTGAATAGGAAATTAAGAAATGCTAGAGAAGTAAATCTACTTAACAAACGGGAGTTTGATTATTTGCATGTAAGAGATTTTAATGTACCCACATTTTACATTATTCCGAAGGTACATGAATCTTTGGAAAATCCACCAGGGAGGCCGATTGTGTCGGCAATAAAAGGCCCAATGGAAAGAATAGGGAGATACTTGGACTCCCTCTTGAAAGACATGGTAACAAGTTTAAAATCTTATGCCCAGGACACCAAAGACGTATTTGAAAAGATCTCGGATTTAAAAATCAGCACTGATATGTGGCTGGTAGGAATAGATGTGGGGTCATTATATACCTCAATTCCCCACACATGGGGGATAAGAACGGTGAGGATGTTCCTTGAACAACATTACCCTGAATGTGGCCCCCAGAATGTATTTCTGGAGTAAATATTGACCTTTGCCCTGGAAAATAATTGCTTTCAATTCTTATCCCAGTATTATAAACAAGTTGAAGGTATGTCTATGGAAGCATCCTGGGCTCCATAGAGGTTGTATATGAATCACAAATGTACCAAGAACACGTATATACATGGTTAAGGTACAATGATGATGTACAAGTCATCTGGAGAGGAAATGTAGAGACCCTCCATGCCAATATTGAATATCAATGATCGAAATATTTGCCTCACCTATATCCTTCACAAAAAACAAATTTCCTTTCTTGACTTGTGGATAGAGATAGAAGGTGATACTCTGGCCACACATACATTCCGAAAAGCAACATCTGCCAATACCTTACTCAGGGCAGATAGACATCACCCGAAGTGGTTGAAAGAAGGGATCCCGGTGGGACAGTTTCTCCGCATAAAAGAGAATTGTGCAAAGAATTCTGACTACATACATGAAAGTGGCAATCTTTATAAACAATTTTGGGACCGGGGCTACTCGCATAAACAACTTAGAAAAGCCAAAAAGAAGACAGCAGGATGAAAGAGAAGTGACCTCCTTAAAAGGAAAATAAAGAATCCTAATCAAGACAGTCCCAACGTAATAAGAATTATAACACAAGTTGGAGCACAGTGGGACATTGTACAAAGAATATTACAGCAACATTGGGGATATTGACCAATACCCCAGGATTAGCAAACATACTGTAGTAGGCCCGACCCCAGATTGGTGGCACGTGGAGCCAAAAATCTGGGGACATCCTGATTAAATATGAGTTTAATAAATCAATAGATACAACATGGATGTTGCGATTGCGTAGAAGTAAAGAGATCTTCCCATGCGGGAAATGTCAAGTTTGTCCTTATGTAGATAGAACAGACAATTTCAAGGACTCATTAGGTGAAAAGGATTATCAGAAAAGGGACCTTATCAACTGCTCTAAAACAAAAGTCTTATACATGTTAACTAATATAAATTTCATATTATCAAAACTAAATGCCAATTGCAAATCCGAATAGGCGAGCATGTGCGAGAAATTACGGGAAAAAATCCAGAGAAACCCTTCGCAAGACACTAGGCTAAGACAAGGCTAATTTTTGGGGCCTATACAGGCCGACACTTACTTCTGTATACTGTGTGAATGCCTAATGTACCTCAAGCCATCAAATACTATGTTCTTTGCTGTCAGTTAAACCCATGTGGGCTAATTGTTCGGGCCTATACTGGCCAACACTTACTTCTGTATCCTGCGAATGCCTAATTTACCTTCAGCCACAGTATTCTACGTTCTTAGCTGTCAGGTAAACCCATGTGGGCTAGTTTTTGGGGCCTTTTATGGCCGACACTTACTTCTGTATCCTGTGAATGCTTAATGTACCTTCAGCCACAGAATACTATGTTCTTAGCTGTCAGGTAAACCCATGTGGGCTAATTTTTGGGGCCTATACTGGCTGACACTTCTGTATCCTGTGAATGCCTAATGTACCTCTAGCCATCAAATACACTAAGTTCTTAGCTGTCAGTTAAACCAAAGTGGGCTAATTTTTGGGGCCTATACTGGCTGACACTTACTTCTGTATCCTGTGAATGCCTAATGTACCTCTAGCCATCAAATACACTACGTTCTTTGCTGTCAGTTAAACCCCATTTGAGCTAATTGTTGGATTCTATACAGGCCGACACTTACTTCTGTATCCTGTGAATGCCTAATGTACCTCTAGCCATCAAATACACTACGTTCTTTGCTGTCAGTTAAACCCATGTGGGCTAATTTTTCTGGCCTATACTGGCCAACACTTACTTCTGTATCCTGTGAATGCCTAATGTACCTTCAGCCACAGAATACTACGTTCTTAGCTGTCAGGTAAACCCATGTGGGCTAATTTTTGGGGCCTTTTATGGCCGACACTTACTTCTGTATCCTGTTAATGCCTAATGTACCTTCAGCCACAGAATACTATGTTCTTAGCTGTCAGATAAACCCATGTGGGCTAATTTTTGGGGCCTATACTGGCTGACACTTACTTCTGTATCCTGTGAATGCCTAATGTACCTCTAGCCATCAAATACACTAAGTTCTTAGCTGTCAGTTAAACCCATGTGGGCTAATTTTTGGGGCCTATACTGGCTGATAATTACTTCTGTATCCTGTGAATGCCTAATGTACCTTCAGCCACAGAATACTATGTTCTTAGCTGTAAGGTAAACCCATGTGGGCTAATTTTTGGGGCCTATACTGGCTGACACTTAGTTCTGTATCCTGTGAATGCCTAATGTACCTCAAGCCATCAAATACTATGTTCTTTGCTGTCAGTTAAACCCATGTGGGCTAATTTTTGGGGCCTATACAGGCCAACACTTACTTCTGTATACTTGAATGCCTAATGTACCTCTAGCCATCAAAAACATTACGTTCTTTGCTGTCAGTTAAACCCATGTGGGCTAATTGTTCGGGCCTATACTGGCCAACACTTACTTCTGTATGCTGTGAATGCCTAATGTACCTTCAGCCACAGAATTCTACGTTCTTAGCTGTCAGGTAAACCCATGTGGGCTAATTTTTGGGGCCTTTTATGACCGACACTTACTTCTGTATCCTGTTAATGCCTAATGTTCCTTCAGCCACAGAATACTACGTTCTTAGCTGTCAGGTAAACCTATGTGGGCTAATTTTTGGGGCCTATACTGGCCGACACTTACTTCTGTATCCTGTGAATGCCTAATGTACCTCTAGCCATCAAATACACTACGTTCTTTGCTGTCAGTTAAACCCATTTGAGCAAATTTTTGGAGAATATACAGGCCGACACTTACTTCTGTATCCTGTGAATGCCTAATGTACCTCTAGCCATCAAATACACTAAGTTCTTTGCTGTCAGTTAAACCCATTTGAGCTAATTGTTGGAGTCTATACAGGCCGACACTTACTTCTGTATCCTGTGAATGCCTAATGTACCTCTAGCCATCAAATACACTACGTTCTTTGCTGTCAGTTAAACCCATGTGGGCTAATTTTTCTGGCCTATACTGGCCAACACTTACTTCTGTATCCTGTGAATGCCTAATGCACCTTCAGTCACAGAATACTACGTTCTAAGCTGTCAGGTAAACCCATGTGGGCTAATTTTTGGGGCCTATACTGGCCAACACTTACTTCTGTATCCTGTGAATGCCAAATGTACCTTCAGCCACAGAATTCTACGTTCTTAGCTGTCAGGTAAACCCATGTGGGCTAATTTTTGGGGCCTTTTATGACCGACACTTACTTCTGTATCCTGTTAATGCCTAATGTACCTTCATCCACAGAATACTACGTTCTTAGCCGTCAGGTAAACCTATGTGGGCTAATTTTTGGGGCCTATACTGGCCGACACTTACTTCTGTATCCTGTGAATGCCTAATGTACCTCTAGCCATCAAATACACTACGTTCTTTGCTGTCAGTTAAACCCATGTGAGACAATTTTTAGGGCCTATACAGGCCGACACTTACTTCTGTATCCTATGAATTCCTAATGTACCTCTAGCCATGAAATACACTACGTTCTTTGTTGTCAGTTAAACCCATTTGAGCAAATTTTTGGAGAATATACAGGCCGACACTTACTTCTGTATCCTGTGAATGCCTAATGTACCTCTAGCCATCAAATACACTACGTTCTTTGCTGTCAGTTAAACCCATTTGAGCTAATTGTTGGAGTCTATACAGGCCGACACTTACTTCTGTATCATGTGAATGCCTAATGTACCTCTAGCCATCAAATACACTACGTTCTTTGCTGTCAGTTAAACCCATGTGGGCTAATTTTTCTGGCCTATACTGGCCAACACTTACTTCTGTATCCTGTGAATGCCTAATGTACCTTCAGTCACAGAATACTACGTTCTTAGCTGTCAGGTAAACCCATGTGTGCTAATTTTTGGGGCCTTTTATGGCCGACACTTACTTCTGTATCCTGTGAATGCCTAATGTACCTTCAGCCACAGAATACTATGTTCTTAGCTGTCAGGTAAACCCATGTGGGCTAATTTTTGGGGCCTATACTGGCTGACACTTACTTCTGTATCCTGTGAATGCCTAATGTACCTCTAGCCATCAAATACACTAAGTTCTTAGCTGTCAGTTAAACCCATGTGGGCTAATTTTTGGGGCCTATACTGGCTGATAATTACTTCTGTATCCTGTGAATGCCTAATGTACCTTCAGCCACAGAATACTATGTTCTTAGCTGTAAGGTAAACCCATGTGGGCTAATTTTTGGGGCCTATACTGGCTGACACTTAGTTCTGTATCCTGTGAATGCCTAATGTACCTAAAGCCATCAAATACTTTGTTCTTTGCTGTCAGTTAAACCCATGTGGGCTAATTTTTGGGGCCTATACAGGCCAACACTTACTTCTGTATACTTGAATGCCTAATGTACCTCTAGCCATCAAATACATTACTTTCTTTGCTGTCAGTTAAACCCATGTGGGCTAATTGTTCGGGCCTATACTGGCCAACACTTACTTCTGTATGCTGTGAATGCCTAATGTACCTTCAGCCACAGAATTCTACGTTCTTAGTTGTCAGGTAAACCCGTGTGGGCGAATATTTGGGGCCTTTTATGACCGACACTTACTTCTGTATCCTGTTAATGCCTAATGTACCTTCAGCCACAGAATACTACGTTCTTAGCTGTCAGGTAAACCTATGTGGGCTAATTTTTGGGGCCTATACTGGCCGACACTAACTTCTGTACCCTGTGAATGCCTAATGTACCTCTAGCCATCAAATACACTACGTTCTTTGCTGTCAGTTAAACCCATGTGAGCCAATTTTTAGGGCCTATACAGGCCGACACTTACTTCTGTATCCTATGAATTCCTAATGTACCTCTAGTCATGAAATACACTACGTTCTTTGTTGTCAGTTAAACCCATTTGAGCAAATTTTTGGAGAATATACAGGCCGACACTTACTTCTGTATCCTGTGAATGCCTAATGTACCTCTAGCCATCAAATACACTACGTTCTTTGCTGTCAGTTAATCCCATTTGAGCTAATTGTTGGAGTCTATACAGGCCGACACTTACTTCTGTATCCTGTGAATGCCTAATGTACCTCTAGCCATCAAATACACTACGTTCTTTGCTGTCAGTTAAACCCATGTGGGCTAATTTTTGGGGCCTATACTAACCAACACTTACTTCTGTATAATGTGAATGCCTAATGTACCTTCAGCCACAGAATTCTACGTTCTTAGCTGTCAGGTAAACCCATGTGGGCTAATTTTTGGGGCCTTTTATGACAGACACTTACTTCTGTATCCTGTTAATGCCTAATGTACCTTCAGCCACAGAATACTACGTTCTTAGCTGTCAGGTAAACCTATGTGGGCTAATTTTTGGGGCCTATACTGGCCGACACTTACTTCTGTATCCTGTGAATGCCTAATGTACCTCTAGCCATCAAATACACTACGTTCTTTACTGTCAGTTAAACCCCATTTGAGCTAATTGTTGGAGTCTATACAGGCTGACACTTACTTCTGTATCCTGTGAATGCATAATGTACCTCTAGCCATCAAATATACTACGTTCTTTGCTGTCAGTTAAACCCATGTGGGCTAATTTTTCTGGCCTATACTGGAAAACACTTACTTCTGTGTCCTGTGAATGCCTAATGTACCTTCAGCCACAGAATACTACGTTCTTAGCTGTCAGGTAAACCCATGTGGGCTAATTTTTGGGGCCTTTTATGGCCGACACTTACTTCTGTATCCTGTGAATGCCTAATGTACCTTCAGCCACAGAATACTATGTTCTTAGCTGTCAGATAAACCCATGTGGGCTAATTTTTGGGGCCTATACTGGCTGACACTTACTTCTGTATCCTGTGAATGCCTAATGTACCTCTAGCCATCAAATACACTAAGTTCTTAGCTGTCAGTTAAACCCATGTGGGCTAATTTTTGGGGCCTATACTGGCTGATAATTACTTCTGTATCCTGTGAATGCCTAATGTACCTTCAGCCACAGAATACTATGTTTTTAGCTGTAAGGTAAACCCATGTGGGCTAATTTTTGGGGCCTATACTGGCTGACACTTAGTTCTGTATCCTGTGAATGCCTAATGTACCTCAAGCCATCAAATACTACGTTCTTTGCTGTCAGTTAAACCCATGTGGGCTAATTTTTGGGGCCTATACAGGCCAACACTTACTTCTGTATACTTGAATGCCTAATGTACCTCTAGCCATCAAATACATTACGTTCTTTGCTGTCAGTTAAACCCGTGTGGGCTAATTGTTCGGGCCTATACTGGCCAACACTTACTTCTGTATGCTGTGAATGCCTAATGTACCTTCAGCCACAGAATTCTATGTTCTTAGCTGTCAGGTAAACCCATGTGGGCTAATTTTTGGGGCCTTTTATGACCGACACTTACTTCTGTATCCTGTTAATGCCTAATGTACCTTCAGCCACAGAATACTACGTTCTTAGCTGTCAGGTAAACCTATGTGGGCTAATTTTTGGGGCCTTAACTGGCCGACACTTACTTCTGTATCCTGTGAATGCCTAATGTACCTCTAGCCATCAAATACACTACGTTCTTTGCTGTCAGTTAAACCCATGTGAGCCAATTTTTAGGGCCTATACAGGCCGAAACTTACTTCTGTATCCTATGAATTCCTAATGTACCTCTAGCCATGAAATACACTACGTTCTTTGTTGTCAGTTAAACCCATTTGAGCAAATTTTTGGAGAATATACAGGCCGACACTTACTTCTGTATCCTGTGAATGCCTAATGTACCTCAAGCCATCAAATACTACGTTCTTTGCTGTCAGTTAAACCCATGTGGGCTAATTTTTGGGGCCTATACAGGCCAACACTTACTTCTGTATACTTGAATGCCTAATGTACCTCTAGCCGTCAAATACATTACTTTCTTTGCTGTCAGTTAAACCCATGTGGGCTAATTGTTCGGGCCTATACTGGCCAACACTTACTTCTGTATGCTGTGAATGCCTAATGTACCTTCAGCCACAGAATTCTACGTTCTTAGTTGTCAGGTAAACCCGTGTGGGCTAATTTTTGGGGCCTTTTATGACCGACACTTACTTCTGTATCCTGTTAATGCCTAATGTACCTTCAGCCACAGAATACTACGTTCTTAGCTGTCAGGTAAACCTATGTGGGCTAATTTTTGGGGCCTATACTGGCCGACACTAACTTCTGTACCCTGTGAATGCCTAATGTACCTCTAGCCATCAAATACACTACGTTCTTTGCTGTCAGTTAAACCCATGTGAGCCAATTTTTAGGGCCTATACAGGCCGACACTTACTTCTGTATCCTATGAATTCCTAATGTACCTCTAGCCATGAAATACACTACGTTCTTTGTTGTCAGTTAAACCCATTTGAGCAAATTTTTGGAGAATATACAGGCGGACCCTTACTTCTGTATCCTGTGAATGCCTAATGTACCTCTAGCCATCAAATACACTACGTTCTTTGCTGTCAGTTAATCCCATTTGAGCTAATTGTTGGAGTCTATACAGGCCGACACTTACTTCTGTATCCTGTGAATGCCTAATGTACCTCTAGCCATCAAATACACTACGTTCTTTGCTGTCAGTTAAACCCATGTGGGCTAATTTTTGGGGCCTATACTGACCAACACTTACTTCTGTATAATGTGAATGCCTAATGTACCTTCAGCCACAGAATTCTACGTTCTTAGCTGTCAGGTAAACCCATGTGGGCTAATTTTTGGCTCCTTTTATGACCGACACTTACTTCTGTATCCTGTGAATGCCTAATGTACCTTCAGCCACAGAATACTACGTTCTTAGCTGTCAGGTAAACCCATGTGGGCTAACTTTTGGGGCCTTTTATGGCCGACACTTACTTCTGTATCCTGTGAATGCCTAATGTACCTTCAGCCACAGAATACTATGTTCTTAGCTGTCAGATAAACCCATGTGGGCTAATTTTTGGGGCCTATACTGGCTGACACTTACTTCTGTATCCTGTGAATGCCTAATGTACCTCTAGCCATCAAATACACTAAGTTCTTAGCTGTCAGTTAAACCCATGTGGGCTAATTTTTGGGGCCTATACTGGCTGATAATTACTTCTGTATCCTGTGAATGCCTAATGTACCTTCAGCCACAGAATACTATGTTCTTAGCTGTAAGGTAAACCCATGTGGGCTAATTTTTGGGGCCTATACTGGCTGACACTTAGTTCTGTATCCTGTGAATGCCTAATGTACCTCAAGCCATCAAACACTACGTTCTTTGCTGTCAGTTAAACCCATGTGGGCTAATTTTTGGGGCCTATACAGGCCAACACTTACTTCTGTATACTTGAATGCCTAATGTACCTCTAGCCATTAAATACATTACGTTCTTTGCTGTCAGTTAAACCCATGTGGGCTAATTGTTCGGGCCTATACTGGCCAACACTTACTTCTGTATGCTGTGAATGCCTAATGTACCTTCAGCCACAGAATTCTATGTTCTTAGCTGTCAGGTAAACCCATGTGGGCTAATTTTTGGGGCCTTTTATGACCGACACTTACTTCTGTATCCTGTTAATGCCTAATGTACCTTCAGCCACAGAATACTACGTTCTTAGCTGTCAGGTAAACCTATGTGGGCTAATTTTTGGGGCCTTAAATGGCCGACACTTACTTCTGTATCCTGTGAATGCCTAATGTACCTCTAGCCATCAAATACACTACGTTCTTTGCTGTCAGTTAAACCCATGTGAGCCAATTTTTAGGGCCTATACAGGCCGAAACTTACTTCTGTATCCTATGAATTCCTAATGTACCTCTAGCCATGAAATACACTACGTTCTTTGTTGTCAGTTAAACCCATTTGAGCAAATTTTTGGAGAATATACAGGCCGACACTTACTTCTGTATCCTGTGAATGCCTAATGTACCTGTAGCCATCAAATACACTACGTTCTTTGCTGTCAGTTAAACCCATGTGGGCTAATTTTTGGGGCCTATACTGGCCAACACTTACTTCTGTATGCTGTGAATGCCTAATGTACCTTCAGCCACAGAATTCTACGTTCTTAGCTGTCAGGTAAACCCATGTGGGCTAATTTTTGGGGCCTTTTATGACCGACACTTACTTCTGTATCCTGTTAATGCCTAATGTACCTTCAGCCACAGAATACTACGTTCTTAGCTGTCAGGTAAACCTATGTGGGCTAATTTTTGGGGCCTATACTGGCCGACACTTACTTCTGTATCCTGTGAATGCCTAATGTACCTCTAGCCATCAAATACACTACATTCTTTGCTGTCAGTTAAACCCATGTGAGACAATTTTTAGGGCTTATACAGGCCGACACTTACTTCTGTATCCTATGAATTCCTAATGTACCTCTAGCCATGAAATACACTACGTTCTTTGTTGTCAATTAAACCCATTTGAGCAAATTTTTGGAGAATATACAGGCCGACACTTACTTCTGTATCCTGTGAATGCCTAATGTACCTCTAGCCATCAAATACACTACGTTCTTTGCTGTCAGTTAAACCCATGTGGGCTAATTTTTGGGGCCTATACTGGCCAACACTTACTTCTGTATCCTGTGAATGCCTAATGTACCTTCAGCCACAGAATTCTACGTTCTTAGCTGTCAGGTAAACCCATGTGGGCTAATTTTTGGGGCCTTTTATGACCGACACTTACTTCTGTATCCTGTTAATGCCTAATGTACCTTCAGCCACAGAATACTACGTTCTTAGCTGTCAGGTAAACCTATGTGGGCTAATTTTTGGGGCCTATACTGGCCGACACTTACTTCTGTATCCTGTGAATGCCTAATGTACCTCTAGCCATCAAATACACTACGTTCTTTGCTGTCAGTTAAACCCATGTGAGACAATTTTTAGGGCCTATACAGGCCGACACTTACTTCTGTATCCTATGAATTCCTAATGTACCTCTAGCCATGAAATACACTACGTTCTTTGTTGTCAGTTAAACCCATTTGAGCAAATTTTTGGAGAATATACAGGCCGACACTTACTTCTGTATCCTGTGAATGCCTAATGTACCTCTAGCCATCAAATACACTACGTTCTTTGCTGTCAGTTAAACCCATTTGAGCTAATTGTTGGAGTCTATACAGGCCGACACTTACTTCTGTATCCTGTGAATGCCTAATGTACCTCTAGCCATCAAATACACTACGTTCTTTGCTGTCAGTTAAACCCATGTGGGCTAATTTTTCTGGCCTATACTGGCCAACACTTACTTCTGTATTCTGTGAATGCCTAATGTACCTTCAGCCACAGAATACTACGTTCTTAGCTGTCAGGTAAACCCATGTGGGCTAATTTTTGGGGCCTTTTATGGCCGACACTTACTTCTGTATCCTGTGAATGCCTAATGTACCTTCAGCCACAGAATACTATGTTCGTAGCTGTCAGGTAAACCCATGTGGGCTAATTTTTGGGGCCTATACTGGCTGACACTTACTTCTGTATCCTGTGAATGCCTAATGTACCTCTAGCCATCAAATACACTAAGTTCTTAGCTGTCAGTTAATCCCATGTGTGCTAATTTTTGGGGCCTATACTGGCTGACACTTACTTCTGTATCCTGTGAATGCCTAATGTACCTTCAGCCACAGAATACTATGTTCTTAGCTGTAAGTTAAACCCATGTGGGCTAATTTTTGGGGCCTATACTGGCTGACACTTAGTTCTGTATCCCGTGAATGCCTAATGTACCTCAAGCCATCAAATACTACGTTCTTTGCTGTCAGTTAAACCCATGTGGGCTAATTTTTGGGGCCTATACAGGCCAACACTTACTTCTGTATACTTGAATGCCTAATGTACCTCTAGCCATCAAATACATTACGTTCTTTGCTGTCAGTTAAACCCATGTGGGCTAATTGTTCGGGCCTATACTGGCCAACACTTACTTCTGTATGCTGTGAATGCCTAATGTACCTTCAGCCACAGAATTCTACGTTCTTAGCTGTCAGGTAAACCCATGTGGGATAATTTTTGGGGCCTTTTATGACCGACACTTACTTCTGTATCCTGTTAATGCCTAATGTACCTTCAGCCACAGAATACTACGTTCTTAGCTGTCAGGTAAACCTATGTGGGCTAATTTTTGGGGCCTATACTGGCCGACACTTACTTCTGTATCCTGTGAAAGCCTAATGTACCTCTAGCCATCAAATACACTACGTTCTTTAAATAAAAAGAGGAAAACAACTGCGCTAATTCAAAAAAGCAAAGCAGCAGCTTCAAGTGCGACTGACACCCCAAGAAGTAAATATATAAATAAAGCTGCGCTAACAATTGAAACAGTCCATGTGAATGTCCATAGATGAAAGGAAAAAATGATGACCCTTGTGCAGGTACCGCTTACCAGATTCCAATCATTAAAGAGCCAAAAGAGTAGAGGCAGGGTCTTCAAATATGGAACACAGCAAGCTTCATAGGGCTCCAATAAGAATCTCCTCAATGGTATATGAATAGAAAGGAGAAAAACAACACCATAGTGTAAACCAGTAACAAAAATGAATAAAAATGCGTTGTGACTTGTGCGGGTAACAACTGCTGTGATAGACCAGTGGCCCCCCAATACCACATATTGAAGTGGGGTGTTATCTGAGTATACTTTTGCAAGTGCATTTGTGTCCTACAACAATATTGTCTCTTTTGCTGTGTTAACTCTGCTATACACAGTGCCAAACTCACTGGCCATTTTTTTGAACAACTGGTGTGATAGAACAGTGGCCCCCCAATACCCCTTATTGAAGTGGGGTGTTATTTAACAGTATACTTTTCTAAGAGTGTATTTTAGTTCTGCAAAAATGTGGCCTATTTTGCTGTGTTAACTCTGCTACACACAGTGACAACAGTTACTGGCCAATTATTTGTAGAACTGGAATAAACCTGTGGCTCCCCCAATACCACATATTGAAGAGGGGTGTTATCTGAGCATACTTTCCTAAGTGTATTTGTGTTCTGCAACAATATTGCCTCTTTTGCTGCGTTAACTCTGATACACACAGTGCCAAACTCCCTGGCCAATTTTTTGAACAACTGGTGTGATAGAACAGTGGCCCCCCAATACCCCTTATTGAAGTGGGGTGTTATTTAACATTATACTTTTCTAAGAGTGTATTTTAGTCCTGCACAAATGTTGCCTATTTTGCTGTGTTAACTGTGCTACACACCGTGACAACAGTTACTGGCCAATTATTTGTAGAACTGGTGTGATAAACCTGTGGCTCCCCCAATACCACAGATTGAAGCGGGGTGTTATATACCTTTTTCCAGATATACTGAGGTTCACTGATGCACGTAGGGAGTGAAGGTAGGCCCATGTAGTCCAATCTAATTGAAGGCCTACTGTAGCTTAAACTGCTGAAAAAGTTAATGCTGGTTCAGATAGAAATGTGTCAGAACACACATTGCATCGCAGTTTAGTGTGTATGGGGCTGCTTAGACACAGATTAGTCAGGGTGGCCATGCTGACCTATGTCCATAGCCAAAAGTGCCTACAATGGACATACGAGCATCAGAACTGTACCATGAAACAATAGAAGGTAACCTGGTCTGACAAATTACGCTTTCTTTTACATCATGTGGATGCTTGCATGCATGTGTGTCCAGGGCTGCTGTTAGAAATCATGGGGGCCCCCTATAGCCTACCTGACAAGACCCCCCCTAGCCAAAAGTGACTGAGGACATGGATTTACCAGTCTCTTTCTCTGCAGCTTTAGCGGCTCATTCACAAACTGAAGCATAGTAAACACATGTTTCAGTGATGGACACAGCAATGATTGGTGCCGATTGCTCACTGTGTTCATTCATCTTTACATTTACTGGCCCCTTCTCCTGCTCTCCATACTGAAACATCCCCCTATGTGCCTGTAGCAACTGGAGACGAGAAAGGGGAGGAGGGAAGCCGGAAGCACTGTGGGGGGAAAGGGGCACCTGGTGGGTCCCCGAGAGCAGATGGAAGGGGCACATGTGCTAGGATTAATCCCCCTGCAGTGCAGTTGGAGGGACAAAGAGGGGGAGAAGCTGGCAGTGCTGCAGGGGGAGGCAGAAGAGGATTGGTGTCTGCAATAAGACAGTACAGCCAGCCCCCCCTGCTTAGCAGGTGCCTGGGCCTCCCTTTTAAGCTGATGGGGTCTGGGCCCAGTATAGGAGGGCTGGCTGTACTGCCTAAGCAGTGGCCCTGTGTGTCACTTACTTGGGGAAGAGATGACACTAGGATGTAGTATGACAAGCCGCTGGATGCTTCAAGGATCTACTACCGATTGCTTGGTACCAGATACCATAGCATACCTTCAGAGGTCTGGTGGCATCCACGTCTCAACTGGTCAGGGTTGTTTGGATGGCAAAAGGGGATCTACTCAATATTAGGTTCATGGTAATAATGTTATGGCTGATTGGCGTATGTATTCCTATTTCTGTAACCTGACTACCTTACAGTAATAAACATGGAAGGTTTAATTGGGCTGAAAGAAATATAAATATTTAAAGAAATATTTCAGAACTTTAATCTGTGAGCTAAATTTGATGTACTGGCTCATTTCTCAAGACCAATATTTGAAATATAGAAGCACTTTACAAGAGAATGTTTAAAAAAAGATTACGCTTATAGAATTATTCGGTCAATGTCCTGGCCTTGCTGATATAAGTCCACTTGACATCTGGCAAATTATGAGTTAGGAGACAATTATTTTTTATACCTAGGATGCCTGTCAATATCATTCATACTAAGGAAAATGTATTAGCCCCATTCTGATGCCATTTTCTCTCTCAGGCTTCAATTACAGTATATACTGTTGGAACAGACAATCGAACAGTTTAACAGAACTGTATTCATGAATAGTTTTGTTGGGTTGATCATATGCAATTTTTTTTTTTAGAGACAATAATGTATATTTTTTTTTAAACTTAATTTTAAAGTTTTTGTACAATTTTAGCTACAAGATGACTATGCTGCTGGCTATCTAGATGCAGTGCTTCTCTTTGGCCATGTTCTGAAGAAGTTTCTTAGGACGCAAGATATCAATACAAACTTCAGCTTCATAGATGAGTTTCGAAACATCTCTTTTCAAGGTAAGCTGTCACAACAATGTGTCAAAATGCATGACTAGTTCAAAATATTAGGCTTATTTAATAAGACATTCAAGAATAGGGAGCAGGGATTGGGGGGCACATTGTTACACTTTGAAATGCATTTTTAAAGTAAAAATTTCAAAACCTGAATCATTTTAACTGGACATACAATGAAAAATGTTTAAGCAGAACATTACCAAAAAGAAACAGCATATTAAAACAGCCAGTAAATGCAGAAATATGTGTAGCTGAAGTAAGCAGCACAGTGGCTTATGGGCCATACACACTATACAATTTACAGGACAGCCAATTGAGACATTTCAGCACATGGACATACCCCCTACCTTATAAATAGACCTGAGTTGGCTGCCATTTTACATTCTGCTTTTTGTCAGTGTAGGGAGAGGTTTGCTGTGTGCAGCAGGGACAGATTGTCAGTGACACAGATCGCTCTGTTATAGTTCCACAAAATTCCTTTTAACCACTTGCCGACCGCCGCACGACTATCTACGTCGGCGGTCAGCCCCTCACAGGCAAACTAACGTAGGGCTACGTTGCTTGCTTGTGAGGGTCTAGGGAGCGAGCGCGCGCCCCCGGAGGCGCGCTCCCGCTCCCGCGTGGTCACGGACCCCCCCGCGCGTGTGACCAGCGGACCCGATGTCCGCCGGTCACTCGGCGATCGGCGGGGGAGAGGGAGAATGTCAGGCAGCTTGTGTAAACAAGCTGCCTGTCATTCTCCTCGCTGCAAAGACACAGATCACATGGATCTACTATGTAGATCCGTTGATCAGTGTCCTTACAGCTGAAGCCACAGCCAATCACAGTAGAAAGCACGCCCCTAGGGACACACACAGCCCCTCCCTCCCAAATAAAGTTAACCCCTTCACTACCAGTGTATTTTTACAGTAACAGTGCATATATATAGCACTGATTACTGTAGAAATGTCACTGGTAACCCCAAAAGTGTCAAAAATGTCAGTCAAGGGTCTGATCTGTCCGCCGCAATGTCGCAGTACCGCAAAAAAAATCGCAGATCGCCGCCATTACGCGTTAAAAAAAAAAACAACAAAAATGACAAAAATCTTTCCCTTTGTTAGTAAACGCGATAACTTTTGCGCAAACCAATCAAAATACGCTTTTTGCGATTTTTTTTACCAAACATAGGTAGCATAAAACAAATTGGCCGAAAATGTTAAAAAATTTTGATTTTTACATTTTTTGGGGGAATTTCATATAAAAAAATGTGAAAAATATTGTTATTTTTGCAAAATTGACGCTCTTTTTTTGTTTATAGCGCGTGATCAAAAAATCGCACAGGTGATCAAATACCACCAAAAGAAAGCTCTGTTTGTGGGAAAAAAAGGACGCCAAATTCGTTTAGGTACAGCGTCGCACGACCGCGCAATTGTCCGTTAAAGTCACGCAGTGCCGAATCGCAAAATACCCCCTGGTCGGAATGGGGGTAAAATCTTCCGGGGCTTAAGTGTTTAAGGACTGGTATTTGGTATAGGTGTACTGTCTCTTTTGTCAGTGTAGGGAGAGGTTTGCTGTGTGCACCAGGGACAGATTCGTCAGTGACACAAATCGCTCTATTATAGGTCCACAAAAGTCCTTTCAAGGACTGGTATTTGGTATAGGTGTACTATTCTTTGGTGTGCACTATATAGGGGTGTAATACACTTATAATATACTTTCTAATATAGAAAGCATATATTAGTGGATTTGTATTGTGCACTGTGCAACATTGTGACTGGTGTAGTGAGCATTTCTGCAGCGATATCACAACTACAAAGAGTGACAAAAGCACTTTTTTTTCCCTTTTAAAATAAGCTTTATTGAAAATTGCAACAGTGCATTACAAATACCAGAAATCAAAGAAGGAGAACACCAAAAAGCTGAGGTACATACAAAACAGAATTAAAAGTATCCATGTTCAAAGGGGGATGATCACAAACCACTTGATAACTGAGGAGGTTTTAACAGGTAACATGGCAGGAGCAAAGAGCATTGTAGTGAGTCTGCCACAGGGGAGACAAAAAAAAATAGGAATTTAAGTCAGCACCTAATAACAATGCAATTAGGAGGGAGATCTAATCGGAACACGTAGAAGCTGTTTCCAGCCATCTACCCCACACTTTCTCGTACTTGGCAGGGCAACCCCTGTAGTGATAAATCAGTTTTTTATACAGTAGGGTAGAATTCACGTCTGCTCTCCATGCCTGAAAAGAGGGAGGTTGGGGCCTCATCCATGTCCGGGCAATCAACTTGCAGGCACAGAATAGTGTTTCCTGTAGGAAGGTAGAGAGGAATTTATCTATGTCGGAGTCAGGGAACAAGCCCAAGAGACATACCCTTGGGTCCAGCTGTAGTGGGAAGCCCATGTGGCCATGTAGGAATTTGATAATCTGGTGCCAAAAGGGTTGAACCAGTGGGCAGGACCAGATAAGGTGATAGAAGGCACCTGTGTGTTCATGGCATCTAGGGCAGTGCGGACGTAAGTCAGGGCCGGTGTTAAATATGCTTTGTGAAGTATATAGAGTTGGGTCAATCTATCAGGAAGCCTAGGAGAGGAGAGGCGTGGGCATTCAAGGATAGAGTCCCAGTCCATTTCATCTAGGGGGCCCAGGTCCTCCATCCATCGATCTTTGGCCCTGACGGACACAGCATCAGTAGCTTTACAACGGAGCTCCAAGTACATACATAGAAACATAGAAACATAGAATGTGTCGGCAGATAAGAACCATTTGGCCCATCTAGTCTGCCCAATATATCTGAATCCTATGAATAGTCCCTGGCCCTATCTTGTATGAAGGATAGCCTTATGCCTATCCCATGCATGCTTAAACTCCTTCACTGTATTTGCAGCTACCACTTCTGCAGGAAGGTTATTCCATGCATCCACTACTCTCTCAGTAAAGTAATACTTCCTCATATTACTTTTAAACCTTTGCCCCTCTAATTTAAAACTGTGTCCTCTTGTGGTAGTTTTTCTTCTTTTAAATATGCTCTCCTCCTTTACCGAGTTGATTCCCTTTATGTATTTAAATGTTTCTATCATATCCCCTCTGTCTCTTCTTTCTTCCAAGCTATACATGTTAAGGTCCTTTATCCTTTCCTGGTAAGTTTTTTCCTGCAATCCATGTACTAGTTTAGTAGCTCTTCTCTGAACTCTCTCTAGAGTATCTATATCCTTCTGGAGATATGGCCTCCAGTACTGCGCACAATACTCCAAGTGAGGTCTCACCAGTGTTCTGTACAGCGGCATAAGCACTTCTCTCTTTCTACTGCTTATACCTCTCCCTATACATCCAAGCATTCTGCTGGCATTTCGTGCTGCTCTATTACATTGTCTTCCCACCTTTAAGTCTTCTGAAATAATTACTCCTAAATCCCTTTCCTCAGATACTGAGGTCAGGACTGTGTCAAATATTCTATATTCTGCCCTTGGGTTTTTACGCCCCAGGTGCATTATCTTGCACTTATCCACATTAAATTTCAGTTGCCAGAGTTCTGACCATTCTTCTAGTTTTCCTAAATCCTTTTCCATTTGGCGTTTCCCTCCAGGAACATCAACCCTGTTACATATCTTTGTGTCATCAGCAAAAAGACAAACCTTACCATCGAGGCCTTTTGCAATATCACTTATGAAGATATTAAACAAAATTGGTCCCAGTACAGATCCCTGAGGTACCCCACTGGTATAGTGCAGAGATCAGTTTAGTTGGGTTTTCCCCGAGTATGATGTCAAGGACTGGGGGTTTAGTCAAAATTGGAATAGCAGCAGGGAACTGGGCCTGTAGTGCATGTCGTAATTGAATATAGCTAAAGAACAGGGAGGGCGGAAGGTCAAAGTCAGTCTGTAATGCTTGAAACGAGCGAATCCCGGCGGAACATAGAACATGAGACAAGTGCAGAATGCCGTGGCTCGCCCAGAGCCTAGCACCCGACAGGAAGGATAATTCGCCGAGGTGCGAGTTTCGCCAGAGGGGGGTATGGGTATGAGTAGGTTTGAGTGCTAGCTTGCGAAGGGCCAATGCCCAGATGCGACGGTGGTGGAAAAGCATAGAGTCGCGAGGGGGAGAGGGGGCCATGGGATCCCGCACCCGAAAAAGCACCTGTGGCGGGGCTTGAGTGGGAATGTCCGCCGCCCTGCAGACCATGGACCAATATTGGGGAGGCTTCTGAAGCACATAGATAGTAGAAGTGCGGGAGCTGGGCAGTCAGGTAATAAGAATGGATGTCAGGCAGAGCCACCCCGCCCTGTGTGGTAGGGTTTTTAAGGATCTTATTTTGGCTCGAGCCCCAGACAAACGTATTAAGGATGGTATCGAGGACCTTGAAGAATTTAAGAGGTACCAACGTAGGAGCGTGCCATAGCACATACAGGAGTTTATGAAGCAATATCATTTTCACTAGGTTAACCCTACCCATGACTCCAAGGGGTAACCGAGCCCATGCCTGCGTGCGCTGTTTCACTAGGGGGATGAGGGGTCCAACATTGTCAGGTATGTAATCTTTAGGCGTATTAGTAACAAGAACACCCAGGTACTTAATCTTGGGCACTCTAGTCAGGGGCAGGGAAGGCGAGTCAACTGTGTGAGGGAAAGAATCAATGGGCAGAATCTGCGATTTAGACCAATTGATCCGCAACCCAGAGTGTCTGCCAATGGTTGGGAGAGCATTGTGCAGGGAGGGGCCCGTGTCCGCAAGGTATAGCAGCATATCGTCTGCATGCAAACTGACAGTGTCATTGATAGTGCCCAGGCTCAATCCTCGAACACCAGGGTGCGTCCTAAGGAGGATGGCTAGGGGTTCAACAGCAAGGGCATAGAGCAGCGGGGAGAGGGGGCACCCCTGCCGAGTGCCGCATCCCAGGGGGAAGGGATCAGACACCCACCCATTGACCACGACCCTGGCCACTGCATGGTAGTACAATAGTTTAACCCAGGTTATAAAGGAGGGCCCAAAGCCAAAACCCACCATACACTCCCAAAGATATTCCCACTCCACCGAATCGAAAGCCTTGGCGGAGTCCAGAGAAACAACCGCTCTAGTACCCACTTGCTCATGACAGGCTTAGATGTTCATGTACAGTTTACGGATGTTCATGGCCGTGTTCTTGCCCGGCATGAAACCAGTCTGATCCGAATGAATGAGAGACAGAATGACTTCATTAAGGCGCATAGCGAGGATTTTGGCCAAGATTTTGATATCAGCCTGTAGGAGTGAGATGGGCGATACGATTCGGGGAAGTGGGGATCCCTGTCAGGTTTGGGGATGACAATGATCGTGGCCTCACGCATAGAGTCAGGGAGGGTGTTAGTGTCATAAGCATGTTTGTATACTGTGAGTAGTTCAGGTGTCAGTTCCTCCGTGTAAGCGGCATAGAAGTCTAGTGGTAACCCGTCAGAGCCGGGGGCCTTGGCAGGGGCGAGGGAGGCAATCGCGGAAGCTATCTCGTCCTCAGAAAGGGGAGCATCAAGGGCGGCTTGCTGAGAATCCGACAACTGTGGGAACAAGATGGGTTGTAGTAAAGTCTGGGTCTCAGAGGTAGAGGTAGTTTTCTGGGAAGCTTATAGCGTGGCGTAGAAAGAGCGGAATTGCGCTGCCACCATTGAGGGGTCTGAAACATCGGCGCCCGTAGAATCAGTCAGGGTCACTGCAACCGGGGGTCTAGAGTCCTGATGGGCCAGATACACTAGGAGCTTGCCAGCTCATTCACCCTGTTCAAACACACGTTGGTTATAGAAAAAGAGTTTCTGCCTAGCCTTTTCATAATGAAGTTGATCAACCACACGAGTGAGGGACTTGAGTGTCGAAAGATTGGAAGGAGAAGGATCCCGAACATATGAGTCAGTAGCCGACGCCAGTTGGAAGACTGACTGTTGGAGGATAGCCTTAGAGGACAATTTTATATGGTTAATTCGGTGGGAAAGGACAGAGAGGACATGTAGCTTAAGAGGCCACACTCGCGGATCCCCGGTTAGTGGTGAAGGAGAACCCCCACTTCCGTGGGAGGTCCCCCTGCTCCACCAGAGCTTTCAGCCAAAATGGATGGAGTCGCCATGGGCGGGGCACCACCTGGGGGGAAAGGGACAATGTTGCCCAGCATGGGGCATGATCTGAGAGGGACCTGGGTTCAAATCCCGAACCCACTAACATGGGCAGGAGGGGGGCAGAGAGTAATATGAGGTCTATGCGCGACATGGTCGAGTGTGTTGCAGAGAAACAGGAGTAGGCCCTAGTGTGGGGATGTTGATGTCGCCATGCATCCACCAGTGAAAATTCTGCGAACAGGCGGCCAAGTCTGGTAGTATCAGGCAGGGAGAGAGAGGCGGGTACATGCATACAGTCCAGGGAAGGGTTGAGGACCATGTTGAAGTCCCCAAGCCAAATAGCCGGGACGTGGGGTGCTGGGCCATAAATGAAAGACCTTCAGATGCAATGGTTACATTATAAGGAGGGGGCACATAGCAGGCAAGGATCAAGTAAGGTTTGGTAAACATGAGCAAATTCAGGAAAACAAACCTGCCCTGGGGGTCCGTGCACACATCAATAATGGAAACCTGGGCAGTCTTGGCAATGAGGACCGAAACGCCACGTGAGTGAGAGCTGTGAATAGCGTGAAAAGCCCACCCAATCCGCGGTCTCCTCAGGGCTCGCCGGAGGAAGTCAGTGGTATGGGTCTCAATCAGCACCACCATATCCGCCCTGTAGAACTTGAGGCAGGTAAAGACAGCCGAACGCTTCAGCTTATCCCCCAGTCTGCGGACGTTCCATGTGACAAATTTCATGGAGGCCATAGGTGAAAGGTGGTATAAGGAAGGAGAAGCAGTGCAGCGGGTGACCCCAAGGCAGGTTTGTAGGCAAAGCAGTACTGCAAAGAAACATTGGACAAGTGGTAAACAATACCATTAAGTAGAATGCACCAAAACAGAGAACATAATAGGAGCACATATAGGTTCACCTGAAAAAATAAGCACATGCTTCCCCCGAGGGGCAGGAGGCCAGACACAGTATCCTAAGGAGCAAAGATGGGCGTTGGATCAAGGGAGTCCAGGAGACATGGAGGGATGCAGGAGTCAAGGCATAGGGGGGAAATGTACAAGCTGGCTCCCGGAGATCCATGGCAGGCCCGTGTCTGGCTCGGCATCAGCCCCCAGGGGGGGATAGCACTGGGACGAGAAAAATTAGGCATGAGGGCACATATATATGTGTTAGGCCGGGTGATCCTCGCCCGCAGCCTGTTGATCCAGCCAGGTGGAGGCTTGGTCAGCATCTTCAAAGAAATGCACCCGGTCATCACAGATGACCCGGAGGAGTGCAGGGAAGAGCGTGGCGTATTTCAAGTGGTGGAGACGTAGGCGGCGCTTAACATCAGTGAAGCGGAATCTCTGTTTTTGAACCTCCGCCGAAAAATCCGGAAAGGCCATAATGTGAACACTGTGAAAGGGAATATTACCCAGCTCTCTGGTTAGGCGCAGGATTTTGTCCCGGTCCCAATAATTGAGAAACTTGGCAATAAAAGTTCTATGGGCAGCCCCCTCGGGGGGGGGGGGGGGGAGGGCGTCGGGCTGGCATGCGGTGGGCTCTTTCCACTGAAAAGGTGGTAGAAAAGGCCTCCCTCCCATATCTAGAGATCAGCAGGGTTTCAAGGAAAGTGGCTGGGTCCAGGCCCTTAGCACCTTCAGATAGCCCAATAAAGTGGACATTGCAGCGCCTGGCCCTGTTCTCCATATCATCTTGCTTCTGGGAGAGCTGCTGCAGCTGCCTCTGTAATGTTTCAGTAGTGTGCTGTAGTGGGTGTATAGTGTCCTCAGCACGGCCCAGCCTAGTCTCTGCCTCTGTCACCCGGTCTTTAAGCTTGGCCATGTCCTGTCTAATGAGGGAGATGTCTATCTTTACCTCATCAATTTTGATGGTCAGCATGGTCTGACATGTGGCGATCGCTTCCAGGACTCTAGCAGTGTCCGCGGCTGTTGGGGCCTCGGAGGAGGCGGAGCCATCTTGCCCAGGAGAGTCTTTCTCCTGCCGCCTGAATTTGTCCAGGGCAGGAATAGCAGAGGAATTTGTTCACGGTGGCGACATGCTGCGGGGGATCCACGGTACAAATGCGGTGAGTGCAGGGCAGAAGGAGAGCGGCAGAACACCCAGGATGGTAGAAGAAGGAGACGGTGAGAGCGGAGCATGCGTCCTACGCCATTACTGTCCAGGCCACGCCCCCTACAAAAGCACTTTTAAAAAAGTAATATAACTGGTGTGATAGACCAGTGGCCCCCCTAAACGACAGATTGAAGCGGGGTGTTATCTAAAAATATACTTTTATAACAGTGTATTTGGGTACTGCAAAAATGTTGCCTCTTTTGCTGCGTTAACTCTGCTACACACAGTGCCAAACTTACTGGCCAATTTTTTTGTATAACTGGTGTGATAGACCAGTGGCCCCCCAATACCACAGATTGAAGTGGGGTGTTATCTAACAGTATACTTTCATAACAGTGTATTTGTGTCCTGCAAAAATGTTGCCTCTTTTGCTGCGTTAACTGTGCTACACACAGTGACAACAGTTACTGGCCAATTATTTGTATAACTGGTGTGCTAGACCAGTGGCCCCCCAATACCACAGATTGAAGCAGGGTGTTATCTAACAATATACTTTCATAACAGTGTATTTGTGTCCTGCAAAAATCTTGCCTCTTTTGCTGCGTTAACTGTGCTACACACAGTGACAACAGTTACTGGCCAATTATTTGTAGAACTGGTGTGATAAACCAGCGGCCCCCCAAAATCACAGATTGAAGCGGGATGTTATTTACCTTCTTCCACAACATATACTGCGCTTCTCTAGAGACTTTTGTCACAGGGTAATATAAAAAATGACAGGCAGAGGACAGAGTCAGGCCCTTATGCAGGGGTGGTAGGGGTAGGGCAGGAGCAGTAGGCCGGAGCCAAAGTGTGAAATTTCAGAAGGTGTGTTGGATTATGTCAAAGGATGCACCAGACTTGGTTGAGTGGCTCACTCAGCCTTCCTCTTCTGCACCCTCCTCATCCTCTTTATCTGCACCCTCTTCACTCTCTGCTGTGTGCACCCCCAAAGACACCACCACCACCATATACCCTCCGCTTGAATCGCTGGAATTATTTTCCGATCCATCACAAGACATTTGCAAAGCGCAGCCATTCCTGGCAACAGATCAGGAAGAGGAGGTAGCAACAGCCGCTACCCAGCAGTCTGACGACAGTACCCAGATCAGCCAAAGGAGGTTGGTCCCCGCTGTTGCTGCCTACTCCGAGATCTCGAATGTTAGTGGTGGGGAAGGTGATGTGGATGATGACGTGTCTATGGACGTTACGCGGGCACCCACAAGAGAGGAAGAGGAGGGGAGTTCAGAGGGAGAGATGGACCAGCAGATAGAAAGGAGAAGCAGGCGGAACTTACATTGCACAGGAGGGACAAAGCAGACTGCTAATGTATCAGGAGCGAGCCATCAACCATGTACAGTCACATCTGGCTCACCCAGGACGCCGACACATGGCTCCGCAGTGTGGGCTTTTTTAAATGTCCACTGCTGACAATAGTGTTGCCATCTGCAGCCTTTGCAGTCAACACATAAGCCCAACGCTCACCTAGGGACGACCGCCTTAAGAAGGCAC
The DNA here is from genome assembly GCF_965119305.1 of Pelophylax lessonae. Lineage (NCBI taxonomy): Eukaryota > Metazoa > Chordata > Amphibia > Anura > Ranidae > Pelophylax > Pelophylax lessonae. Next base: position 126,506,817 of record NC_138775.1, read on the forward strand.
CTGGACTCCCATCACCGAGCCCAGTGGGAGCAACGCCATCAGAACCCACAAAGCCACACTCCAGGCTCTCACTGTCCAGCCTCTTCTCCTTCTCCTCTCTCCTCACAATTGTCCTCCACTCCACCTTCCATCACGCTGTCCTCATGTTGTTCTGGAAAAAGGCAGGCTTCCGTGGCCTAAATGTTGAAACGTAAAAAAAATGATGACGTTGGATAACTCTCTTGCCCAAAGGTTGACTGCTGGCTTGTCGGAACTGATAGCCCCCCAACTACTGCCATATCAACTGGTGGACTCGGAGCCCTTTCGGAAATTTTTGCCCATTGGAACACCACAATAGAAGGTCCCAGGAAGGAAATATTTCTCGCAGAAGGGCATTCCAAAGCTATATGGCCATGTTCAGTGACAAATGAATGTATCTCTGGCACACAGTGTCGGTGCCAAGATACATCTGTGGTCTAGCAATCATGGTCAGGGAAGGTATATAACTTTTACTGTGGGTGAACCTTCTGACGGCCGTCAAGCATGTAACCCGTGGCACCCATGTAGATTTGGTTTTACCGCCAAGGATTGCATGCAGGCCTGCCTCTTCTTCTCCTCCTCCTACTCCATCCTCCCTCTCCTCCTCGGCTGACTCCTCCTTTTCCGCTGCTACCGTCTCTTCTGCTGTGCCGCCCAAGATCCCCAGAACCTATTCCACATGCCAGGTGAGACGTTGCCATGCTGTGCTGCTTCTGTTGTGCCTAGAAGCCAAGAGCCACACTGGTCCTGCACTCCATTCAGCTTTGCGTTCACAGGCAGATCAGTGTCTGACACCGCTCAATTTGACAGTTGGTAAAGTGGTGTGTGACAACGGTGCCAATCTGCTTAGCGCGCTGAAACAGGGCAAAATTACACACGTGCCATGCATGGCACACGTCCTGAACTTGGTCGTGCAGCGATTCGTTGCCAAATACTCTGGGGTCCAGGACGTCTTATGGCAGGCAAGGAAAATCTCGGGCCATTTCAGAAGATCTTACACAGCCATGGCTTGTCTTGCTGACATTCAGCGGCGACACAACCTGCCCGTCAGGCATCTTATTTGTGACTGCCAGACGCAATGGAACTCAATCTTGACAGGTTCTGGGGAGCTTGGGTTTTTTTCACCCCGTCAGTGGCTGCTCATGCACGACGCATGCAAACTTCTGCGGCCATTTGATGAGATCGACAAACTGGTCAGTTGCGACCGGGGCGCCATCAGTGACATTGTACCTTACACCTTCTTTCTGGAGCGTGCATTGCTTCGTGTCATTGATCAAGCCGTCGAGGAGCAGGAGCAGGAAGATGAGGAAGCCGCAATGTTGGAGGAATTCCCAGGGGGTGCTACTCCATCTGAGACAAGTCAACAACAGGAGTCTGAAGAGGAGTCAGAGGAGGATGGTGCCAGGACGGATGAGGAGGAGCAAGAAGAGCATGCTTTAAACCTTTCTGGGATCCCTGGTGTTGTCCGTGGATGGGGGGGAGGAGAACGAGGACAACATTATCCTGGATGATGAGCAGGAGCCAGGCCACTACACCGCTTCCAGTTTAGTGCAAATGTGGGCCTTCATGCTCCAGTGTTTTAAGGGGGACCCCCGTATAAAAACCATAAAGGGCACTGTTTGTACGTTTTGATATGCCTTTTTTTGAAAAATTAATAAAAATGATATGTTTAAAAAAAAAACAAAACATAAAGGGCAAGGACCAGTACTGGGTGGCAACGTACTTAGAACCTCGGTACAAACAAAAAATGGCGGAAATGTTACCACCATCAGAGGGCGGTCAGAATGCAGCACTTCTAGGCCTTTCTTCGAGAAATGCTGCATTTTGCTTTTGCATGCGCTGGCAGAGGAATTTCCACTCACAGAGAAACAGTTGTGGGTACCAATCCAACAGCGCCTGCAAGAAGAGGGCGTTTTGAAGATGTGTTGGTCACTTCTGATATGAGATCATCTTTCAGCCGACCCATCGACAGCTGTACTCCGGATCCAGCATCAGGGAACGCCTAGACCAACAGGTGTACGACTACATCGTGTTAACGGCCGATGTGGACGCTCTGAGGAGTGATGAACCCCTGGACTACTGGGTGGGCAGGCTTGACCTCTGGCCAAAGCTTGCACAATTTGCAATGGAACTGTTGGCTTGCTCCCCCCCGTCCAGTGTCCTGTCCGAAAGGACGTTCAGGGCAGCAGGGGGAATCTAGACCGATAAGCGCACTCGCCTAGCTCATGACAGTGTTGACTACCTCACATTTATAAAAATGAATGAGGCATCAATCTCAGAGGAATTCAACACATGTGACCAGTAGACCATGTTTGATTAATTTTATTCCATTGAATGCCTAATTTTTGGGGCCTGTAATGGCCAGACGACACTTACTTCTGTATCCTGTGAATGCCTAATGTACCTTCAGCCACAGAATAAAAAGTTCTTTGCTGTCAGGTGAACGCATGTGGGCTAATTTTTGGAGCCTGTAATGGCCGGGCGACACTTACTTCTGTATCCTGTGAATGCCTTATGTACCTTCAGCCACAGAAGACAACGCTCTTTGCTGTCAGGTGAACACCTGTTGGCTAATATTTGGGGCCTGTACTGGCCGACCCTTACTTCTTTATCCTGTGAATGCCTAATTTTTCAGACTGGAATTGAAAATCAATGGGTCTGTAAACGTTCTGCCAAATTGTGGAACGGATGCGGACCCATTTTACAGACGTGTGAATGGACCCTATATGTATTTGACATGTATTTACCGGCTGCTGTCAGTTCTGGCTGATTTAGAAAAAAAATTTAAATTATTTTTTGCTGAAAAAAAAAAAAATTATAATAATATTATGGCAACTTTTACAATAGCAATACTTCTGTTATGACAGTGTCCATGCTGTGGGACAATTTGTGCACAGCTAGTAAGCATTTTGTGGCTGCAAATATGACCTGAAGGTTTTTAAAGTTCGTCTGCCATTAAAGTCAATAGGGCCCGCCGCGAACTTGCGGTTCGCCAACATTTGAGAAAGTTCACGGATAACGTTCCCGGTCAATGTTCGTCTATCACTAATGACATATAATTTTTAAAACCGAGGAGAGGGAGTTTCCAAAAAGAAAGTGACTGCTCTGGGCTTCAATAAAATGGCGGCCTTTTACAGCACACACTAATTTTGCTAACATAATTATTAATGTTGAATGTTAGGGATGGGTCGAAAGACCCCCTGTTTGGTTCGCATCAGAACTTTGCAAAAGTTTGGAACCGAATTACCAACCCCATTGAAGTCTATGAGATAGAAACTTTAAAAATGAAAACTGCCCATTTTGAAGGCTTATGTGCAAGTAAATGGGCATACAATGGTAATGGGGGTCCGGGTACTGCCCTAGGGGACATGCATCAATGAAAAAAACATTGCTTTTCAATGAGCAACGATTTACTGATGCCTAAAGTGAAACCATCAAAATAAGAAATAACAAAAATGAAAAATTCCTTTCAATATAGTTCCCTGCGAGGGGGGGTCCTTTTAGTCTACCTGTAAAGTGGCACATCTGTACTGTGTGTAGAAGCTGCTGTAGCAGTAATTGCATTTATAAAGCCAAAAAAAAAAACAGACATTTTTCCTGTCAGCTCTCTTGATTTTGTAAACAACGGCTTGGGGAGCCATCTGTATGATGAGGCCACAATGTAGTGCACTTGAACAAGATTAGAGATTTTTTGGATAAATTCTGGTGTCTCTTTGAATAGAAGTAACCGGTGTGGAAAAACTGGTCTTTGGGTGTCCATGGTGCCTTCACACTGTAACCCTATAGAGGTACACTTGAAAGCAAGAATTGGCCTTGCTGTCAAAAAATGAAATATGCACCTGTCAAACAGGGGCAGAAAAATTGGTCTTTGGGTGTCTGTGGCACCTTCACACCATAACCCTTGTAAGGACTCACATCAAATGTAGAGCTTTTAAAGGACACCCCCATTCGCTTTTCTTCCTTATAAGGGCTTTTCTCGCCCATGTTTATTAAAAGAAAGTTAATCAAGCACAAAATAACAGGGTTTCCCTAGCAGGGGATTCATCATTTCAGCCTTAAATCAAAAAATACGATCATTCAGCCCCTCTGGCTTGAACTTGCCGCACTGCCACTCTGGTCTTAAACTCCAGGCCCTTGCCTGTCTCCTACAGATTAGTTGCTCACTAGCGATGAGCTTAGTGTTCGACTCGAACATTGGCTGTTCGCCCATTCGTCGAATGGCAAACAAATTGGCTTCTTTGCAGGAAATTTGAGCCCCCACATGCATAATGCACTGCGCGCTTGCAGTGCATTACGTGATTTGCCAAAGCATGCACCCTGACCTTCAGCAGCCGCGTGTGGAGTGTGAGGGTGAGATAGGAAGTTGAGTTCTTCCAACAATGTTTTTGGTTTAGGTCCCCACCAACACCCAAGGCCTAATTTTTCTGCACTTGTATGACAGGTGCATACATTTGAAATTTTGTATGTAATTTTTAACAGCAGGCCCTGTCCCTGTGCCCTACACCCAGCAAGAGTAACTGAGCGGTTATAGTGTTCAGGTATCACCAGCATCAAAGGCCCAATTTTTCTGCACCTGTACGACAAGTTCATGCAATTTCAATTTCGTACCTAATTTTTAACGGCAGGGCCTGTCCCTGTGCCCAGCAAGAGTAACTGTGAGGGGTTACAGTGTTTAAGCACCATCAACACCAAAGGCCCAATTTTTCTGCACCTGTATGACAAGTGCATGGGATTTCAAATTTGTATGGAGTTTTTACCAGCAGGGCCTGTTCCTGCTCCCAGCAAGAGTAACGGCGAGGGGTTGCTGTGTTCAGGCACTACCAACAACCAAGGCCCAATTTTTCTGCACCTGTATGACAAGTACATGCAATTTCAAATCGAATTTTTTACAGCATGGCTCGTTCTTGCACCCTGCACCTTTTTTAAATTTTTTGGCTGGTATGGGCTGGGGGGGGGGGGACCCCACGCCGTTTTTTTTTTTTTTTTTTCATTTTTTTAATCTGTATTGCTGGGAGCCCACAATACATTACAGCCAGGAGCAAGTTGAAATGACATTTTGTTTCCTTTTGAAATGTCAGTATTGCTGCAAAATGCTGCATACATCGCACAAATGCGCCACTTACAGGAACATTAAAGGGACCCCCCCAGGCACGATATTTAAAGGAATTTTTCATTTCTATAGTTTCACTTTAAGCATCATTAAAATCACTGCTCCTTTAAAAACGATCGTTTTAAAAAGAAAATTAAAAAATTGCATTGGTACATGTCCCCCAGGTCAGTACCCGGACCCCCATACACTTTTTTTGGGCAATAACTTGCATTTAAGCCTTTAAAATTGATTTTTGATGTTCGAGTCCCATAGACCTCCCGTCTGTCGGGGTGGAGCCCAGATCCATGGTCAGGCTACTACTAAAAGCCCAGCACACACCTGAACAATTATACTGGCTGATCTGGATCCTGGACCCAGGATTGAAGATTTAATCCCACCCGGATCACTTAGAAATCTCCAGGCTCCAGGTACCAAAATTGACTTTTTAAAACCCTGGAGCCCTTTAACCCATCTGGTTGAGAACTGTAACACACCAGCCTACCCTCTTAAACTTGGCACCTCTGTCCCAGCGATCACCCACAAGGGCCAAACCCTGTCTTAACAGGTGACTTTCCCTGAATCCCCATGAATTTTTATGGGTGTGCTTCCAAAAGCAATACCTTTTCTTTTGGACCACACTAATCACCTTACCACAAGGGGACTGACCAAGGACTTCTCTTTACCTCTGAAGAGGTCACATTTTTAAACACTTTTAGCCATAAGTGTGGGCACTTTTATTTGGTTTATGTTAGTCCCTCTCTGCATTCTAAGTACGAGCACCCTCTTACTGTCTAAACTTAGCTTTGCTTGTTTCCCCAGGTACACAGCATGTTTTTTTTGTCAGCTTCATAACTAACATATTTAGCACAATCTATTTCAGTAGGGTTCTGCCAGGCAGTGTCTGAAGAGGAATCGCACAAAGCGGAGTGGTTGTCTATTATGGCAACATCACTATCCACCAAGTCCATTGGCATATGACCCTCTTTCAGCAACTGTCCTGACACCAAATCATCATTGCATAATTTCACCTTTGGGTTGATGACCCCCTACCACACCCCATATACCTGTGCCCTCTGGCACTTCCGTTCAGACTTCTGTCCTGTAGTACTCCCCATCTTTAGTCACCAATTTTGCACAGTCCAGTCTCTTTAAAGCAACTTGCTTTTCTCCTCACCTGCACACACAGATTGTGCAGTCTCCTGCACCAAAACACAGTACATATAACAGATGAACTTACTTTATTGCAGGGATCTTGGATTGTGCCCAATGCATTCCTCCACCAATGATAAGGACTCACATCAAATGTAGAGCTTTTAAAAGGACACCGCCACTCGGTTGTCTTCCTTTTAAGGGCTTTCCTCGTCCATGTTTATTAAAAAAGAAAGGTCAACAAGCACAAAATAACAGGGTTTCCCTCACAGGGGTTTCAGCATTTCAGTCTTAAATCAAAAAATACGATCATTCAGCCCTTCTGGTTTAACCTTGCAGCACAGCTGCTCTGGCCTTAAACTCCAGGCCCTTGTCTGTCTCCAGCAGACTGGTTGCTCACCCACTGGGTGCACATAGATAGCAGCCTCGTTCTGGACTGACTCCCACGTGGAACCCTCCTGACTCCTGGGCCAGACCTCCTGTCTCCAGGGGCGGAGCCCTCCTGACTTCTGGGCCAGACCTCCTGTTTGCCGGGGTGGAGCCCAGAACCATGGCACACATCTGAACAATTATTATGCTGGCTGTTCTGAATATCTGGACCCAGGATTGGAGATTTCATCCCAACCAGATAAATTAGAAATCTCCAGGCTCCAGGTCCCAAAATTGACTTTCAAAACACTGAGGAAACTGAAAAACCAGTTTCCTATTCATGTCACAAGCTCCCTGGAGTCCCTCAACCCATCTGGTTGATAACTCTGGGTCACAACCTCTTTTTAGTCCCTGGCAGGACAACGCTCTGCCACACCCTATGGAGGTACTATTGATGAAAGCAAAAATTGCCTTGCTGTCAAAAATTGAAATTTTATGCACCTGTCAAACAGGAGTGGTAAAATTGGTCTTTGGGTCCCCATAAACCCATAGAGGTACTGTTGATGAAAGCAAGAATTGGCCTTGCTGTCGAAAAATGAAATGATATGCACCTGTCAAACAGGTGCAGAAAAAGTGGTCTTTGGGTGTCGGAGGTGCCTTCACACTGTAACCACTGCACCACCAAATTGGGGACATGTGCCAGGCATGGCACGTGTCAACTTTCCCTGTCTAAGGGCAGACAGGAGATTTGTGCCCTTATCACACACCACCATTTCTGGCTCCAGCTGGCATGGCGTGAACCACGTCTGGGCCTGCCCCTGCAGAGCTGCAAGAATCTCTGCTGCAGTGTGGTTCCTGTCCCCTAGACATCAACTGAAGCACTGCATGGCACCTTTTAGCTTGACTCATTGAATAGCCCCTTGAATGCTTAGGGGGTACTTGTGGTTCCTAGGACAATTCAGCAGAGGAGGGTATAGAGGAGGAGGGCGTAGAGCTGACAAATCTCCTATCATCACCACTAGCTGTATAGAGACTAGGGATGATCGAACGGTTCGGGTCGACCATCGGTTCGACCCGAACATTGACTGTTCGAAATTCGGCCGAATTCCGAACTTTTTACTGAAAAAGTTCGGAATTCGGCAACCAGAACCGACCAAAATGCAATGGGACAGGAACTGGGCTTTAAAAGCCTGTGATTGGACCAGAACCATCAGTAAAAGCCAATTGAGGGGGCAGGAGGATGCTAGGAATGCGATTGGAGTGACTAGGGGGTCCAGAGGCCAATCAGTAGTGAATACGCCCCACAGTTTATAAGATAGCCCCGCCAAATCTCTAGCATTGTAATACAGGGATGTGGAAGAGAGTGGAAACAGTTCTGTTACTCCTGCTTCAAAAGTATCATTTAGCAATTATTAGTGTGAGGAAAGGGATATCTAGTGTAGTTAGGGTACTATTTTCCACTATAGTTAGATTCAATAATCTAGTTTCTGTAGGGACTGTGTTAAGTGTCAGGGGGACCGTAGTGTAGTGTAGGGGGAACTGACTCTGACTGCTATGGCAGGTTGACCAAACCCTCCCATGTCAGGGTGACATAGAAAAAAGATCGTTTGTATTAGAATTGCAGTAAAGCAGGATAGTGGCTCCGCTACTTTTACACCTGGCCATTTTTGTTGCAGGCGTTTATTGGGCTTTTTTGTGGATGTCTTTGGAGGCAGGCATGACATCTGAACTTCTGTGTAGGGGTATATATACACACACACACATGTCTGTATATATACACATACACATATAGAGGTGTGAAAGTAGCAGAACCCTATGCCTGCGCTAATGAAATTATTTGCAGGCATAGGGCTCCGCTCCTATCACACCTATATGTGTGTATGTGTATAAATACATATATGTGTGTGTGTATATATACACCTATACAGAAGTTCAGATGTTATGCCTGCCTCCAAAGACGCCCAAAAAATGCCCAAAAAAAAACGCCTGCAACAACACACCTGGAAGTTTTTGTTGCAGGCGTTTTTTTGGGCATTTTTTGGGCGTCTTTGGAGGCAGGCATAACATCTGAACTTCTGTGTAGGGGTATTTATACACACACACACATATATGAATTTATACACATACACACATATAGGTGTGAAAGTAGCAGAACCCTATGCCTGCGCTAATGAAATTATTTGCAGGCATAGGGCTCCGCTCCTATCACACCTATATGTGTGTATGTGTATAAATACATATAAGTGTGTGTATATATACCCCTATACAGAAGTTCAGATGTTATGCCTGCCTCCAAAGATGTCCAAAAAAGGTGGGGTGCTACTGGCAGATGTGCTGCAAGAACCTGGGACACCATGCGCTATACCGTCATCCCTGTCAGTGGAGGCTGCTGAGAGCTCATGAGGTATAGCGGGAATAAACTGAGGTGAGTAAGGAGGAAGAACAGAATTGCGTCCCTTTTGTGTGGCTTTCAGGTGCTCTTGCCAATGGGCTGCGTGGTGGGAGGTTAAATGCCTTGTTAAGCACGTGGTACCCAAATGGCTGGTGTTTTTGCCACGCTTGAAGTGCTTGAGACAAAGTTTGCAAATTGCAACAGTTTCGATCGGCTGCACATGTGCTAAAAAAGGCCCAGACAGCTGGGAGATAACAGCTCCACAATGTGAAGGAATAGGGTGGCTGCCTCATTTGGGTTGTGCCTCAACCTCACGTTCCCTGATGGCTGCCTCAACCTCACGTTCCTCCTCTGCTCTATGCGGCACCCAGGTCCCATCAGTGACCTCATCTCCTACATCCTCATCACCACTGGAGACAACTTGGCAATACACTGCGGCTGGGTGAACATAACTGTCAGTTTGTGTACCAGCATTCTGCCCTCTCTGTAGGCTCATGTTCCTACCTTTCTCAACCTGAGAACCAACATCCAAATCAAGTTATGGTTGTGCATCGTCAAGGAGCAAGTGGCTGACGCTGTGTTCAAATAACTCAGCTGACTCCTCCATACCTGATGCTGGGGCTATGGCAGGAATAGCTGTGGACAAGGAGGCAGATTTAGCCACTCATGCAGCTGCAGTAGACTGTGCATTAGTCTCTGCTTGGGTGACAAAAAGGATGAGGAGGAGGAGGATGGTTTGGTAAGCCAGTTCAACACCTAATCTGCATGTTGTGGCTGGATAGCACGTCCACTTTTGCCTGTGGACACATACGCTGCTTGCCCCCTCACAGTGCCTTAGGAACATCTGCCTCTCCTTGCTGGCCTCCCAGACATGATGGGGGGGTGCTTATTAAAAAAAAGTAATAAAGATGTGGAAATGTGTACATGGATGCAATTTAATTAATGGAAAGTGGTGTTTGGTGCACTTTAACCTGAGTACTCACTATACAGACTGATTCCACTGACACACTACGATATACTGCAGTAAAAATTGCACTGACGCACTAAAATATACTGTGTTAAACGTGCACGAACGCACTGAAATATACTGCGTTAAGCAGCACATAATGCACTGAAGTACACCGTGTTAAACGTGCACTAACACACAGAAATATACTGCGTTAAGCGTGCACTAACACACTGAACTAAATTGCGTTATATGGAACGTAATGCACTGAAATATACTGCGTTAAACATGCAGTAATGCACTGAAATATACTGCGTTAAACGGCATGTAATGCACTGAAATATACTGCGTTAAAAATGCACTAACGCACAGAAATATACTACGTTACATGTGCACTAACACACTGAACCATACTGCGTTAAGTGGCATGTAACGCACTGAAATATACTGCGTTAAAAAGCATATAACGCACTAAAATATACTACGTTAAACATGCAGTAACGCACTGAAATATACTGCATTAAATGGCACATAATGCACTGAAATATTCTGCGTTAAAACGTGCACTAACGCACAGAAACATACTGGGTTAACTAAAATAAAAAAAAATACTAGAATTAACGTGCAGTAACGCACAATTATACTGCATTAAACGTGCAGTTACTCACATAAATATACTTAGTTAAATGTGCACTAACATACTGGACTATACTGCAGTAAACCTGCCCTGACAAAATAAACTGACACTAATGTATGGTCTCTACAGTCACACTGACTCAACTATCACTAGATTCACACTAAACTTATTCTACGCTGACAATAGAATCAGAATAGCACACTAACTCTAGTAGCACTGAACAGAGCACTGTTCTATCTCTCTCCATGCCGATATCGCACTAAAAATGGCCGCTATTGAAAGAATAGTTTTATGGTGTGGGGCAGGACTAAGAGCAATGAGCCATGATTGGATAGAGCCATCATTACTTTCTCCAATCATGGCTCGGACTATGCTCTATTCCCTGATTGGGCAAAGCTTGCATTGCTTCAGCCAATCAGGGCTTCCAATGCACTGTGCAGCAGTGCATTGGGGTCATTTGACAGACCAAACAAATGGTCGAACGCCCCGATAATTCAGGTATTCGTCTAACCCTTCACCCATCCCTATTGAATGTCTGTTCTTCAGTCAAAGAACATTAATAGTTCTCAAACTGTTATGAGCAAAGTTCAGTTTTAACTGTTTCCCAAAACATTTACATTTATTCTGACTCCAAATGTTGTTATACTGACGTATCCCTTACTGAGACCTCTATGCCTGGCTTGTAAAAGCAGATACAATCACTGCAGACAGTCTTTATCAGATAGCTAAACTCACCAAACACCTTTTTCAGGTATAGCCGACAACAAGATGTAGCAGATGATTGAAAAGACGGTATTTGCGGGTCAAAACATGGTAATGTGTTCCCGGATGCGAGCAGATTACATGAAATAAATAAAACAAACTGAAACATGAAGCAGAAATACTGTACATAACAAGTGGGAGGCAACACAGATAAGACAGAAAAACATGGTATAATAACCACAAGATGGCAGTATATTAACTAATTATACTGAGGCCAAATAAACACAGGCTAAGAAAATTAATCGTAAAAATTCTGAACTTACAGTATTATGAACATTAACCATGACCATGCATTGTATGATATTTTCATGCAACAAGTGTAACAGCACACACCCCATCTGGTATTGTAAGATACCACTATATTAGATCATGTAGTTATGCAAGTGCAAATAAACAACAGTGCAATTTTCAGTTCTCTTGAACAGTGTTTCTCAACTCCGGTCCTCAGGGCACACTAACAGGCCAGATTTGCAAGAAAACTGAAATACATCACAGGTGATATAATTTGCTGCTCAGTGATTGCAGTATTCTAGTCTGCATCTCCCTAAGATAATATTTTAATCTCGCCTGATAGTGTGCCCTGAGGACTGGAGTTGAGAGACACTGCTCTTGAAGACCTGAAAGACAAAAAGGAACATGCATATGTATGCAACAACAATAACTGCAATATAAGGCATCTAGTAGTGCCAATTAAAATTCAAGGCACATCCTCCTTGGAAGGATCCAACAAACCCAAGTAAGGAAGTTCAGTCTCCAAAAGGCAAGAGCAAAACAAGTGCTGTGATGGGTCTGAGGAAGTACCTTATCTGGCAACTTTCATCTCTACCTTATGTGCCATACCATCATCACTAAGAATGGTCTTTACAATGAGCCCCATGGGCCATTCACTTCCTTTAGCCTAGCCTGCAATTCCCAGATTTAAATCTTTAAATCCTGTGGCATGATCACCATCACAAGGCTTTCATCACAGCAGCACTGTTTGAGGCAATCTTATGGAGTCTGAGGTTGGTTTCAGAAAGCATACCTTGAGTCCTGTGGAGCAGGTCTATGGCTTTTTCCTCTGTAGGATTAATGATCTGAGTCCATTGTTCACGTAGAAGTCTTTCTCAATGAAGTGTCAAGCATCTGCACCATACTCCTTTTCAACATCAAGAGCAGTCCTTTGCAGACCATATGTTGCAACAGCAGGTGAGGGACTGTTTCTAAAGTCATGTACTTTCATGCAGTACTCATTCACTTCATTGTTTATATTGTTGTCCAGTGTTGGGGGTAACTAGTTACAAAGTAACTGATTACAGTAACTACATTACTTTTTTTGGTAACTAAGTAATGTAACTAGTTACAATACTAATATTGGTAACTACACTACTTTACTAGGATATAGGAAGTAACTACACTACTTTACTAGGCTATAGGAACGCGCTTTCCTGCGTTACCCAAGCCGTGCGATACAATCGTTATTTCGAAGAATAGAGAGGGATGAAGTTGATGACTTTTTGTTGCACTTTATGTTTTATTCTTTTTTTTCTGGTTTTGTTCTCATGTTTCCCAAAGCCTGTGTTTATACAATAAACTCTATGCAGAAAGAGTGTCATGTATCTTCCTCTACACGGTCAATTAAGAAAGAGGAAAGTAAAGTAATAAGTAGTGAAGTTACTTTTCAAATGCAGTAACTAGTAAAGTAATCTTGTTACAATTTACAGAAGTAACTAGTAACTAGTTACTTTTTTTGAGTAACTACCCCAACACTGTTGTTGTCACAGTGCCGCAGAAACCTTAGGTAGTTCCTGCGGTCGTCTTACTATAAAGCAATAGAACATTTGTTTAATGTTAGCAGTTATGGCAACTGGCTCTCTTCTGAACCTCATAAGTACTCTTACAAGGTTATTGGTTAAGTTGGGACCAGTGAGAAGAACATCATTCAGGGAGACACCTTGATGCTTGGCACTGGAGTCAAACACTACCCTGATTTGATTTGGTTTACATGGATGATACTCTGAAGAAAGGTAAACACCAGCACTCGTCATGTTCTAGAAGAGGTGTAGCCGGCTCAGCGAGATCATTGTCAAAGATCCTTTTCATAATGGTAATGAAATGTTCCTTCATTTCAGGCCTGTTCATGAGAGTTCGCTGAAGTGGGTTGAATCAAGATAAAGCTTGTTCAAGATAGTTTGGAAGCCTAACCTTATTGTAGCACGAAGCGGTAAAAGTGAAACAAAGCTGTCAGATTTATCTTTGAAAAATTATTTGTCAATATTCTGATGAGCACTCTATCTTCAATTGACAAGGCTATTCTGTTGTCATCACTTGTAGTACAAAACACTGTGCTACCTAAGTTGTAATCATGGGATTGGAGTAACATCAGATACCTGAATGATGTCAAGGGGCTTCTCCTTTACTTCATAATAAGGCTATTGTCTGAAGTGAGATGTACGCCCATTTCTTAACACGTACATTTTGAACGAGTTGATCTCAGATTCTATTCAAAGCATACATCGCCCACTATTACCCAGCCTAGATCAAGTCTTTGTGCATATGGGGCATCGTCAGATCCATTGCACTGCTGGCGTACTTTATGCACTCTAAAAATGACTCTTCCCAGCAAGACTAAGATTTCAGCATCCATGTCCATTGGAGGAATCTCAGAAACCAGGACCCTAGGTGGGGATGGTGATACACAGCTTCTGGAGTAGGAATTTCTTCCCTGTTTGGTATTTGGTCACACTCAAATAATGTTAGCAAGGGTATGCCCTTCTTTGCCTTGATACTGTATGGGAGATCATGAACCCATCGGCCCTTCTGCCAAGGTTTCTACACGACTAGAACAGGTGTTGAGAGTATATGGTGTTGCATGTCCCTTTATGCCAATGATCTCAACGAATTGTAGGTTTAACCAGGGATCTATTGCTCTGCTCATCTATTATGACATACATCATGGTAGTTTTTCTAGGTTGATCCTTCAGATATATTTTGAATAGGCTTGCCTTGGCACAGCATTTGTGGCTTGATCTTTCTCCACAGACTTCAGTACATGATAAAGAAACATTTGTTGGGGCTGGAGCATGACCTTGTTGCTTCCACCATGATTTGAAGTAGGCCTCGATGTAGATGGCTGATGTGGGTTGTCTGGAAGTGGAGCAGAATGCATAGCTGTACTGTGTTTGTCACTACTGCAGTCTGTGAGCTTGACGACAACTTTACAATTTTTAGCAAAATGCTCATAGGGACCTATAGCATGTTCCAAGTTTCTGAAGAGTCTCCCTGTGTTCTTGGACTTTGCCCTAAGTCCACGACATTTCTTAACAGGGTAAGGTTTTTGTGAATAGGGCATTGACGATCAGGATCTTTATCTCTATCACCCGAATCACTCCGGTGAGCAGGAGAGGATACGTGAGGTGAGATGTCTGTCTTTTTAGCACATCCTGCTCTATTTAAGGCTCCTTGAATAGCTGCTTTGTTATTATACTTTAATGATGATAAAGCAGGCAAGCCAGATTCACTAAAGCTGAAGCTGGAATCATTTCTTGTCCAGGCTTGTTCACACATGAACCTGCAAAAAATGTGATAATGGAGGAAAAAATAAATTATAGTCTTTTTAAATTTTTAGCCCTTTTGAGCCCATTTCTCTTGCAGGTTGTATGGCAGTTTAGACGCTACTGGATTCACACCATGAGTGGTCTCCAGATAGCTTAGTCCAGGTAGACAAGGGTCTGTCTTTGCTAACTTTAGCTCCATGAGAAGGTCGCTTAGTTCTTGAAGCTTGCAATGATCTTAGTTACCTATTTTTGGAAAGTTTTGCTGTCTCTTGAATAGAGCGCTCTTTGGCTTCAGAGCTACCAGAGGTTTGCTCAAATCTTGCCCATGTAGCAGCAAGACCTGCATCTGGGTAGTCAATGTGTACTGCTCTCAGTCTTTTAACACGATATGAAGATTCTGACTCCAGCCCCTTTATGAGTAGTGCCCCCCTAGGTCGACTGAAGGCAGGGTGTAACCTCCAGAGGCAGGGAGCGAGCTTGCATTTAACCCAGGGCTGAGTCCATGGGGAGTTTTGAACAGAAATTTGGGCACCAGTCACTTTAGATCATTTCAAAGCTTTAATGTGGAACTTGAAAAAAAGTAGTCAGAGAGAGGGTTAGGGGTCTTCGCTACCAGTAGCAGATCACTTACAGGCTCCTTGGATCCAGAAAAAGTACAGCTTCACAGTAAAAGGACCTTTTAGCTGACCTGGCGATACTGAAAACATGTTTTCAGATTGTAGAACAAGATCCAGCTTTACAGTGTCAGAACCTTTAAGCTGACCCGGCAACACTAAGCATGTTTTAGATGTAGATACGTCCTCCTAATGAGTCACCAGGTCCTCTTGAGAGAACGGCCTTTATGCTGGCTCTCTCCAGCAAGGGTCCTCTCCTGGATCTTCTCAATTTGGCTTGGCTTATTCCAAGCTGGGCAAAACAGCCTTAGGACCATCTCAGGATTAGTAGGTCCCAGACAGGCTTCTGGGCCTACACGCAGAGCTCATTCCAGCAGCATGTCCCCAGGCAAGGAGCAAGCACATGGCCCCGCCCTAATATATATCCTCTCCCAGAATTCACCAGTGGCCAAGAACCTCCTACTGGACTGGCTGGAAAAAATAATAAATAATAATAATAACAAATATTCATAACTCAACCTAGTTGTACTCAGTATGTATCTCATACTGGCCTGTGGTACCAGTGACCACAGCACAACCTAATTGAGATTAGGGAAAGACCAGATAAACTGTGCAATCTGTGTTGAGAGTCCGAACAGTATTGTTAGTAAGAGGCAAATCATTTTGTATCATTGCAAACATTATGCCCTAGCACAAATTTACTGGTGCGTTCAACTGGATCTTTCAGTTCTGCTGTAATAGAACCAGAATTAGTACTTTTTCCCATTGCTTGTGCAAAATGACGTAAAATGACGTTACAAGAAGTGTTGCATGAACTGTGGCTTGTCGCTGTGAGTCGTCTTGTCATTCGCTGGAGGTGATGTTTACTGTGTAGATGCACTTGTCTTGTGGACTTGAAGAGGCTCAGGCTTGTGCAGGTTGGAGGTCTCTTTTGAGAGTCCGAACTGTATTGTTAGTAAGAGGTATATAATTCTGTATCATTGCAAACATTATGCCCTAGCACAAATTTACTGGTGAATTCAACTGGATCTTACAGTTCTGCTGGAATAGAATAGTCCAAATGAGTACCTTTCTCCCATTGCTTGTTCAAGGGCCTTCAGCCTTGCTATGGTAGCTGCTTCTTCCTTTCCATTTGCAGAATTTTTGTTTGGGATTCCGTCTCTGCTGGCAAGCTGCCATCTCTTCTTGAAGAGTTTTGCTTTGAGCTTGCATTTCACCTTTTCTGGCAAAGGAGCTTTACACCATATTTGCTTCCAGACTTGCGTGGGCCCCTATCAGCTTGTTGCTCTAATGTTGTGCTTCTGGAGCAAGAGGCTCCAAGAAGAACATGCTGTAAGCTTAGTAAATATGGATTTATGAGATCTGGTCTCATTGCAGGTGAGCAATGCAGAATTTTGCCTTATCCTTAGCATCTTGCACTAAGATCTCCTTGTTGGTTTAGTTCATCTCTTAGTTAATTCTGTTAAAGAGCCCTTTATATTGGTGTCCTTTAAGAAAGCTGTGTATTTTACAGACAGTCACTGGTGGCATGTGTATGCTGCAGATAGTCAATCTATAGAGTCTCTTCATCATTAAACTTGGCAAACTGACATGCAGTATTTAGTTTTATCCCATAGATCTGACAGATTGCTGGAGAACTCATCTCTGGTGGTTTCATAGTTTTCTCTAAGTTTCTGTGTTGGTATTATTGTGCGTTTTGGTCCTACACTTTACACTGCAATTTCTGCTCCCTGTACATCTGTGTGGTCAGATGCATGATGTATCTGTGTAGATTCAGCGATATTAGAGTGTTCAGAGCCTTGTGTAGACATTTTTCAAGTTTTGCAAAAAATGGTCATTGTTTCTTTAAGAAGATGAACAGCAGCTTAGACAGGATGACAGTCCAATGCAGAGAAGTATTCAACATTTACAGGTGAAGCGCAGTAAGCTTGTGCGACCATGTGCTTTCGCAAGATAGCGGATTGCACTGAGCTTGATTACAGCTTGGACACACATATACACAGCAGGCGGTAGGAATTCTACCATGTTTTCACTATTCTGACCCCAACTGTTGTAAAAGTGATTATCCCTAGCAGAGACCTCTCTGCCTGGCTTTTAAAAGCAGATAGAACTGTGGACAGTCTTTATCAGATAACTGACCTCACCAAACACCATCCAATGAGATTTTTATTGAATGCAGCAGCTATGGCAGACAAGATGTAGCAAATGATTAAAAAGACAGTATTTGCCAGTCAAAATGTGGTAAAGTGTTCCAGGATGTGAGCAGATTACATGAGGCCTAGAGACAAGTGGCCATCTTCATCCCAATAAATATAAACTGAAAACGGAAGCTGAAATACATAAACATGGTGCAATAACCATAATAACCACAAGATGGTAGTATATTAACCAATTATACTGAGACCAAATAAACATTGGCTAAGGAAATTAACTGTATAAATTCTCAATTTACAGTAATATGAATATTAGCCAGGACTATGCATTGTATTAAATTGTCATGCAACAAGTGTAACAGCACAACATTTAAGGCATGTTTTGTATGATAACTATTACATTTGCTTGTGCTGTCATCCCGAACTATTAAGCCAAAAAGGCCTGGTGTCATAACTGATTACATGTGAAGCACCATGGGAACTGCAGATCAAACAGAGTTTAAGATGGCAGCTTCCTTGGTTCTAAAGCAGGGGTCTCCAAACTTTCTAAAAAAGGGCCAGTTCACTGTCCTTTAGACTTTAGGGCGCTGAACTGTGGCCATTGGGACTAGCAATTGGCCTGGAGTCAGTGGAAGTAAACAGTGCATCGTTAGCTTTAGGCTACATTCACACCTGAGCGTAGCGTTTTTCGCGCGTTTTTTTACCGCGATTTTACCGCGATTTTTGCGGCGTTTTTTACCGCGATTTTACCGCGATTTTTACCGCGATTTTTGTGCAGGCGTTTTTAGATTGAATAGAGATCAATGGAAAACGCCTGTAATCTGCCCAAAAAGAAGCTCATGTACTTTTTTGAGCGTTGGGCGTTTTGTATACAGCGTCAAAACGCTCAGATGTGAACAGGGGCCATTGAAATGAATAGGATTTGTCTTGTTGGGCGTTTTGAGAGCTGATCCTAGAGCAGAAAAACGCCCCAAAAACGCCCCAAAACGCCTAGATGTGAACGGAGCCTTAGGAGTAGTGCTCCATCGTTGGTGTCAACGGGAGAAATAGTTCCCTGTTGTCAGAAACAGAAATTTTGGCCCATTGTTGGTGTCAGTGGGAGGAAAAGTGCTACAAGGGCCGGGTAAAGGCAAGCAAAAGGCTGCAGTTTGGAAATCCCTGCTCTAAAGAATGGGAGGGTTTTTGTTTGGCTTTAAGAATTTTACTGTGGTTTTGGACAAAGAGTCTATATTAGATGTAGTTAAATGTTGTAAAATGATTTATGTGTGTCCTAACAACTGCAAACATTTGTGGCTTTGTAAACTAAACAGTGCTCTAAACTTTGTGCAATAAATCAGTGCTAAAAAAATAAATGAAAATAAAAACTTCTTGGTTACTAGGTGGTATATGATACCAATACTGATAAGCCATAATAATGTTTATCTACCCTTTGCACATGTTGTTTTTCTTGGCACCAACATATTAATTTGTATTTTCCTTCATTAGGTGCTTCGGGCCCAGTACTACTTGATGGGGTGGGTGATCGAGATCTAAATCTGACTCTTCTCTACAGTTCTGTGCTAACAAAAAAAGTATGTATACGCTGCTGAAACCAACTAGACATTTGAAAATAATATATTGAACAGTGTCGTGCAGTATAGGATAAAATAATGAATAATAAACTTATTTAATGCCAAAAATCATATATACAAAAAAAAAAAAAAAAATGAACTCTGCAATTTTACAATAGTTATAAAATGTCCTTCAGTTATCCATGGGTGCATCCATTATCATTTTCTACTACTTGTTTCATAAATACTGTACTCTTTCTGCAATGTTTCTGTGAATCACTTCAACATCTATTGTGTAAAACCCATTACCAACATTCAAAAGCTCTCATGCTTTCAGTGCTTTGACCCATTTCATGCACTTTCCGTTTAAACAGGGTATGATGTACCAGTAATGTTGTTCCCCTCTGCCGTATACAGATGTCATTCAATCCACCTCTATCCACAGGAATCCTTCAGTGTTTGTATATGGGAAGCTCAAAAATAGAAGGATATATATATATATATATATATATATATATATATATACTGTATGTGGTATACTAATCTTTGGCCTGTCCCTGGATACAGTCCCAGACATTTTTTTGTTGAAGACCAAAGACAATTCCATACAAACAGTCTTATTAGAATATCCCTGATACAGAAAGACATTGCCAAAAGGATATAAACAAGCGGTCACCATATTATTGAAGCTTTTCCAATCAATGTCAAAATGCTTCCAAATACATAACTAAAATTCAGATAAAAAACAGCAATTAAAACATACTAATACTCTAAAAATGTTATCGTCCTTCTTATTCATTGATACCAAATACAGGTATATACTGGAGTGTGTAGCTGGAACTGAATACACAGACTAAATATGACCCTGCTATGATATGTGACACTACCTTATACTCTATCTAATTGGTGTGTATTTAAAGGGCCACACATCCTGAAATTACTATGCATGAAACAAGTTAGACATAAGATATAAGATGTTCCTCCTCGTGCATATGGTTTGTCCATTTAAAGGGCCATACACCCGATATTGATTACAAGTGAATCTATAGAATGTGTTAAAAGAAAACTGGTCTAGCACTTGCAATTGTGTACATCTCCATCCCTAAAATTTTGTAAAGACAAGAGAACGGTCGCCCAGGCGGGACTTTATATGAGGTTGCCACAATAGTCATGAAGAGTCAAAGAGTAAAATGTATTAGTAGAGTAAAAGCATACAATCAATATAAATGTATAGCCATAAGTATAGTTACAAAACATGTATAGCATGTAGAAAACAATTGACAAAATAGCAGCAAATTGCGCATGATGACAGCATTGCAGCATCCGTGTAGCATAGTATTGGGTATATCTGTATTGAAAACTCTACGCGTTTCGTGGGTCTAATATGCCCACTCATCAGGAGTATATAAGTAGATCTGTCTAAAAGTAAATAATAAAAAATAAAATATCAATATTTGCTGTGCGTTTATATTGGCCAACAACTGTGAAGTTTCAACAAATGTATGACCCAAGTGGGGAAACAACACTTACATTGGGCCAAATCAGATTGAGAAATGCTGCCATGAGGTGGGGTGCCAACGTCTGATCCGGGAGCTGAAGAGACAAGAGTACCCACAAGAAAATGGGGAGCCGGGCAAGGAAACATGAGTGATGGAAAATGTGATATGACACTGGCTGAAAAATGCAAGAAATAGTATATCAAAGTGTTAGAATATGGGCTGTATCACATAGTGAAACATGAAAGTATTCAATGTACAAGGTATGTTCCAGCAGAAACTGTGTCAACATTAGAGAAGGAAAAAAAAAAAAACGAAAGAAAGCACCGAAGAAAAATAGTGATGAGAAAGCTGTGATGAATAAAATAAAGTGAGGAAGATGAGCTCATATGGTTTCATAACACTGGTTGAGTAAGCATAGTATCTCAGGATATTAAAAGTACAAAAAAGTATCAATATAATAAAGATGATACAAATAAAAATATATAATGAAATTGAGACAGGTGTAGGAACCATAGAGTAATGAGCTCGCAGGGTGGTGCCTGTTCTAAGGACAGCAATGCTGGGAGTAGTGAGAGACTGAAAGAGTGAAGTGTCTAAAAGAATGGGAGGTGGAGATGGTGAAGGAAGTGGTGGGAATTAGACAAGGTGTGTAATTATGTCCACATAGTAAACCCATTGGAGAGAGAAAATATAGGATATCAGTGCATGAAAGGACAGAAGTGCATAAAAGTTGAGTTCCTCACCCGAATATCCACATAGTTTGCACGTAGATTTTGTCCCTAGCGCCATGTGTATGGTAGGACAAACCGAACTTGTTCGTCAACATGGAAAAAGCCAGCACAAGCTGGCAACCATGACCATAGATGTTACAACCATAACTAGCACATGTAGACGCTGCAATTGCATCATCTTTATTATATTGATACTTTTTTGTAATTAATATCCTGAGATACTATGCTAACTCAACCAGTGTTATGAAACCATATGAGCTCATCTTCCTCACTTTATTTTATTCATCACAGCTTTCTCATCACTATTTTTCTTCGGCGCTTTCTTTCGTTTTTTTTTTTTTTTTTTTTCCTTCTCTAATGTTGACACAGTTTCTGCTGGAACATACCTTGTACATTGAATACTTTCATGTTTCACTATGTGATACAGCCCATATTCTAATACTTTGATATACTATTTCTTGCATTTTTCAGCCAGTGTCATATCACATTTTCCATCACTCATGTTTCCTTGCCCGGCTCCCCATTTTCTTGTGGGTACTCTTGTCTCTTCAGCTCCCGGATCAGACGTTGGCACCCCACCTCATGGCAGCATTTCTCAATCTGATTTGGCCCAATGTAAGTGTTGTTTCCCCACTTGGGTCATACATTTTTTGAAACTTCACAGTTGTTGGCCAATATAAACGCACAGCAAATATTGATATTTTATTTTTTATTATTTACTTTTAGACAGATCTACTTATATACTCCTGATGAGTGGGCATATTAGACCCACGAAACGCGTAGAGTTTTCAATACAGATATACCCAATACTATGCTACACGGATGCTGCAATGCTGTCATCATGCGCAATTTGCTGCTATTTTGTCAATTGTTTTCTACATGCTGTACATGTTTTGTAACTATACTTATGGCTATACATTTATATTGATTGTATGCTTTTACTCTACTAATAAATTTTACTCTTTGACTCTTCATGACTATTGTGGCAACCTCATATAAAGTCCCGCCTGGGCGACCGTTCTCTTGTCTTTATAGAATGTGTTAAAGGAACATGCACCCCCTGTATCGGATGTGTATGGGAAAAACAAAGTACCCTACCCAGTAATCCTCAAAGAAACTGTTGACATTGAAATCAACAGGGTGAATATACAAGGTTGCGCTGATATATATATGTGAAGCTGCTACCAAAGATCCAGATACCTAGTATGGAATTCAATTTTGAAAGTTTAATAGTCTGGTGCGCTAAACAAATAAACAAATGAACAAATAATATGTGTGTGATCACAAATTATTCCACGTGACACTAACATCAATAAAGAAATATTGACTGTGTGAATATACAACAAATGATATTCCAATGTGAGATACACCGAAATGGGGTGTGAGTACAATAAACAAAGTCCACAATGTGAAGTCTGTGCTAAAGTAAATTATTGTGTGGCAATTTCAGTGATGAGTGAATCCCAAATAGGTCATCCACCCAGTGTTGTGTGAAACTTGTAAGATTCCCACCACCTTCAGGATTCACTTCTCATCAGGATTCACTTCTCATCAGCTAATAGGGATTTTCAGGCAGAAATAATTACACTTCAGAGTGGTAAATCCTCAAACCGTGAAAAGAAGATGAAATTCATATACACCCCTTGTGTTAGAGACAAATATAGCCTCTTACCAGATACAGGGTGTATTCCAGCTTAAGTAAACTATTGTTACCGGATCTTCCTCTTTATGGTTATATGGGATACCAGACTTCCCTGATGGTTTCTAATGGCTAATAGCTGGCTGGCGGGAAGCCACGATGATGAGGCCACAACATGACGGAAATGGCGGCATTTTTGCAAGTTATCAGAAAGCTGGCAAACACATGCATATCCAGCCCACCAGTTTAAGGGCTGTAGTACTAGATTTCCATGGGTTAGCAGCAGCTTAACCGGTTGCCGACCGCCGCACGACTATATACTGCGGCGGTCAGCCCCGGCCAGGCAGAGTGACGTATGGGTACGTCACTCGCCTGTCACTGACCAAGAACCCCCTGCGTATTTTAAGGTTAAACCACCTTTCCTTTAGTTTTAATGAGTGGCAACGTGTCTTATTGTATTCCCTTTCTCTGAATAGGTTTTTCCATATGCTAGGGTTGCCAGTACAGTAGTTGTACATTGATATCATATCCCCCCTCAATCGTCTCTTCTCCAGAGAGAATAAGTCCAGTGCTTGTAGTCTTTCCTCATAGCTGATGTCCTCCATTCCCCTAATTATTTTTGTTGCCCTTCTCTGGACTTTCTCCAGTTCCAGCACATCCTTCCTGAGGACCGGTGCCCAGAACTGGACAGCATACTCCAGATGTGGCTGGACCAGAGTCTTGTAGAGTGGGAGAATAATCTCTTTATTTCTGGAGTGAATCCCCTTTTTTATACATCCCAGTATTCTGTTGGCTTTGTTTGCAGCGGCTTGGCATTGCATGCCACTGCCAAGCCTGTTGTCTACCAGTACCCCCAGGTCCTTTTCCATCCTAGACTAGCCCAGAGGTTCCCCCTCCTAATGAGTAGCTTGCTTTCTGGTTTCTGGCACCCAAGTGCATTACTTTACATTTTTCAACATTAAACCTCATCTGCCATGTAGTTGCCCACCCCATTATTTTGTTCAGGTCCGCTTGTAAGGTTTCCACATCCTGCTCAGAAGATATTGGCATGCTTAGTTTAGTATCATCCGCAAATACTGAGATTTTACTCAATATCCTCTCCTCTAGATCATTTATGAATAAATTAAATAGGATTGGCCCCAGGACAGAACCCTGGGGGACCCCGCTTTCCACACCCGCCCAATCTGAGTACTCCCCATTAATCACCACCCTTTGCAACCTCCCCTGGAGCCAGTTCTCTATCCAGGTACTCACCTTATGGTCCATACCTACCTTCCTTAATTTGAACAGTAAGCGTTTGTGGGAAACGGTGTCAAAGGCCTTTGCAAAGTCCAGATACACCACATCCACAAGCTTACCTTTATCTAGGTGGCAGCTCACTTCATCATTGAAGGTTAATAGATTGGTTTGGCAAGAACGATTTTTCATGAATCCATGCAGATTACTACTAATTATACCGTTTTCATTACTAAAGTCTTTTATGTGGTCCCTTAACATCCCCTCAAAATTCTTGCAGACTACTGATGTTAGGCTGACCGGCCTATAGTTACCCGGGATATATCTCGGCCCCTTTTTATATATTGGTACCACGTTGGCTTTTTTCCAATCAGCTGGCACCATACCCACCTGTAAACTATCCTTAAAGATCAAGAATAATGGTCTGGCAATCACCTGGCTGAGCTCCTTAAGAAACCTCGGATGCAAGCCATCCGGTCCCGGTGATTTATTTATGTTAAGTTTCTCTAGTTTAGTTCTAAGTCTATCTTCTGTTAGCCATGGCGATAGTTCCTGAGGTGTGTTGTTTAGTTTGGCCTTACAAGCTGGGTTAGTGTAGCCTCCCAATTCTTTTGTGAAGACTTAAGAGAAGAAATTATTTAACACTACCGCCTTTTCCCTGTCCTCTGTGGCCAAAACTCCCTTATCATCTTTTATAGGGCCAATGTGTTCTGGCCTCGCTTTCTTACTGTTTATATACTTAAAGAATTTTTTAGGGTTCTTTTTACTCTTTTCCGCTATATGTCTCTCGTGTTCTATTTTAGCCGCCCTGATTTCGTCTTTACATTTCTTATTACACTCTTTGTAATGCTTGAATGCTGCCAATGACCCCTCAGTCTTGTATTTTTTGAAGGCCTTTCCTTTAGCATTAATATGCGTTTTTCTGTTGGAGTTTAGCCACCCAGGGTTTAGTTTTGCTCTTTTAAATTTATTTCCCTTTGGAATGCACTGGTCAATCCCTTTGTTAACTATGCTCTTGAAGCACTCCCATTTTTCCTCCATGTTCTTTGTTCCCAGGGTTCTATCCCATTTGATATTTTCTAGCAGAGAGCGCAGTTTTGGGAAATTGGCTCTTTTGAAATTCAGTGTCCTTATATTGCCCTTGTGTTTCCTATTACTATAATTAATACTGAAACGAATTGACCTATGGTCACTGTTTCCTAAGTTGCCCCGTATTTCTATATCCATGAGCAGGTCTGTATTGTTGGTAATCAGTAGGTCAAGTACCGCATTGTTTCTTGTCGGTGCATTCACCATCTGACCCATGAAATTGTCCTGCAAAACATTTAGGAACTGCCGAGCCTTGGCTGAATGCGCGGTTCCTTCTGCCCAGTCTATATCTGGATAATTAAAGTCCCCCATTATAATGACATTTCCCATCCTTGCTGCCAATCCTATCTGTAAAAGGAGGTCCGCCTCCCCCTCCTCCCTCCGGTTGGGGGGCCTATAGCATACGCCCAATATTACCTTCCCCACAGTGCCTTCCCTTTGAAGTTCTACCCATAGGGATTCTGCCTCGTCTATAGCTCCATTATTAATATCATCCCTCATATTTACCTGTACACTGTTCTTAATATACAGACATACCCCTCTCCCTTTTTTAACTTCTCTATCTCTGCGATAAAGGGAATACCCCTGAATGGTCGCCATCCAGTCATGAGAGCTGTCAAACCAAGTCTCTGTTATCCCCACAAAATCTAAGTCCTCCTCAAACATCAGTAGCTCCAGCTCTTCCATCGTTAGCCAGGCTTCTGGCATTGGTATACAAACCTCGTAATTTTGACCGGTTACATATATCCTCATTTGATGTTTTTAGGCTGCTCTCTTGATTTTTCCCCATACCCACCCTGGGTTTAGGAGCTCCGAACACCCTACCGCTAATGCCCCCATTTCTGCCCTCTGAATCTTGCTTTCCACTGGCTAATTCTACATCTGTACCCCCCCCCCCCATCACCTAGTTTAAAACCCCCTCTAATTTTGTGACCATCCTCTCACCCAGTACGGCTGCACCCTCCCCATTTAGGTGCAATCCATCCCTACCAAAGAGCCGGTGGCCGACTGAGAAGTCGGCCCAGTTCTCCAGGAACCCAAAACCCTCCTTACTACACCAGCTCCTCAGCCACTTGTTAACTTCCCTAATCTCCTGCTGCCTCTCTGGTGTGGCTCGAGGTACAGGTAGTATTTCTGAAAATACTACCTTGGAGGTCCTACTCCTCAACTTAGCGCCTAAGTCCCTAAAATCGTTTAGGACTCTCCATCTTCCTCTGCCTATGTCATTGGTACCCACGTGTACCATGACAGCTGGGTCTTCCCCAGCTCCACCCAGTAATCTGTCCACCCGATCCGCGATGTGCCGAACCCGAGCGCCCGGTAAACAACAAACTGTTCGGCACCCATGGTCTTTGTGACAGATTGCCCTCTCTGTCCTTCTACCCCTACCACCAGCACCTGTCTTTCCTTCCCCTTTCTCCCGGCCTTACTGGAGGAGTTCTTCCCCTGGCAGCTAGGGGCGTCACTCTGCTACAGCAATGCTGGTCCCTGACTGGTTTCCCCAACATCACACAACGGGGCGTATCTATTGGGGTGCTCCAGCCCAGGACCGGCCTCCTCGCCTTGTCCCCTTCTACCCCTCCTAACTGTCACCCCTCTACTCTGCTCTGATGCCTGCACCTCCAATACTCCGCCCACGTCTGTGCAGGCCCCTGCCTGCGCCTGACGGGTACAATCCCGGCTCTCCTTCGGTATGGACATTCGGCTCAGTGTTGCCAGCTGCCTCCCTAGATTCAGGACCTGAGCTTCCAGGGAAGCAACGTGCTTACATTTTGAGCATTTGTATTCGCCCTCAATCGCATGATCGAGGAACGCATACATATCACAAGATGTACACCGAGTCGCATCTCCACACCCGCCGGGCATTGTACCTACTAATGGGTATTTAGTAATTAAAGTCTGTCCTGTGTGGTTGTTTCCTGGCTTCTTAACTCTACCTTCTCACCCTCTGGTACTCCGCTACACTCAATTGACACTCAGTCGCACAACACTCACAATCGCACAGCCTGGTCACTCGCACAACACTCAGTCGCACAACACTCAGTCGCACAACACTCAGTCGCACAACGCCCAGTCGCACAACGCCCACAGCCGCCCAACGCTCAGTCGCACAACAGTCGCACAACACTCTCAGTTGCACAACACTCTTAGTTGCACAACACTCTTAGTCGCACAGCCCGGTCAGACGCACAACACTCTCAGTCGCACAACACTCTCAGTCGCACAGTCCGGTCAGACGCACAGCCCAGTCAGAGGCACAAAACTCACAGTTGCACAGCCCGGTCAGTCGCACAACACTCACAGTCACACAGCCCGGTCAGTCGCGCACAAAACTCACAGTCGCACAGCCCGATCAGTCGCACCACCCGGTCAGTCGCAGTCGTAGAGCACAGTCACACAACACTCACAGTCGCACAGCCCGGTCAGTCGCAGAGCCTGGTCAGTGTCAGAGCCCGGTCAGTCACAGAGCCCGGTCAGTCACAGAGCAGTCAGTAGCAGAGTAGTCGGTCGCAGAGTAGTCGGTTGCAGAGCAGTCGGTCGCAGAGCACAGACAGTTGCCTACAGTCCCTAGCTATTCCCCTTTGGTTCCCCCCCACCAGCTGCAAAACAGCTGATCGGTCACCTACTCACGTGCTGCTGTTCCGTTTCACCAGCTCACTCCCAGTCCTTCAGCCCCCCTGGCCGTCCTCCGCCGCTGCCGCCGTTTGGTGGTCACAGGTGGTCCCCCGCACGTCTCCCCCCGCAGCTCCTAATCACTCACACACACTCAGTGCTGCACACGCTGCACACGCTGCCACACACACACAGCTTCCGGCTTCTGGTCCTTTTCTCAGCGCCTCCCCCGCACGTCCGGCTCACAGCGCACCTCCTCGCTCACAGGAATGTCCCGTTGCATCGGCAGTCCCCCTTCAGTCACTAGCTTCTGTCCGAGTCTCCCTCAGCTGTTCCCCCTCTCCTCTCCTCATGGTGCTCTCCTCTGCCTCTAGTGGCCCAAGCAGTCCAATATATTGGATCTTCATTCTCCATATCAATCTCAGTCTGTCCCAAAGTTGCAGTGGATACTTACTTTTCGTTCTCTAATTTTTCCCCCTCCGCCCCCTATTGTGCACCACTATTTCTGTCTGGTGAGCACAGGTATTTTAAGAAGGAGGGGAAGAGGGGAGGAGGGCAGGGGGTTGCCTACTTGATGTTAATTGAGAATCTCTGCATCTTACAAAGCTTGTTCATCCTACCTTGAAGTGCTGCTGATATCCCTGTATACGGTGTTTGCTAAGATGTTTGTTTAGGAGTATTTTTTTTTTTTCCAAACAGTGAGTTTATTGAAAACTTTAGTGCAGTACAATTAAAATAGCTCAGTAAAAGAGAATCTGAACAAGTACAACAATACACACAGTGTACAGTAAATAAAGATGGGCAACAACCAAAATGCAGGTATACAGAGTACAACCGATTAGTGCTAGCCAATATAGGTCGGTAGTGGTGCATGAAGATAAACAAAGACAGAAACCATGTAAGGCGGGCAGTGTTCAGAACAAACTTATACATTAGTGTCTGGACAACTCACCCACCTGTCCCAAATTTTATCAAACTTGGCGGGACATCCCCTGTGTTTATAGAGCAATTTGTGAAAGGGAATATTGGTATTTACCTCACGTATCCACCTAGCCAAGGTTGGGGGATCACTGCGCATCCAAGTCCTAGCTATCAGTTTCCTAACCACAAACAGTGTCTCCTGCAAGAATATGGACATAAACTTATTCATATCCCCATCAGGGTATATACCCAGGAGACACTGCTTGGGGTCCAGTTGCAGCGGAGACCCCATCTTGTCATGTAGAAAGGCTACCACCTGTTGCCAGTAGCCCCGGAGCTGTGAACAACTCCAGAGCAAGTGGAAAAAGATGCCTCCAGCCGCCTGGCACATTGGACAGACAGGATCCCAATCAGGTTGGTATCTGGACATCCGAAGGGGTGTGAGGTAGGCCTGATGTATAATAAATGTCTGGGTAAGTCTATCAGACAATTTCGGGGACACCTTCTGACAGGTCTCTAGTGCCTCCCCCCACTCCTCATCCTCAATAGATCCCACATCCCGGGTCCAGCGAGTCTTAAGCCCATAAGCTATCTCAGTGGAGGAGGGCTTGTGGAGTTCGGCATAGAAAAGGGAGATCAAGTGGGCAGGCTCCTGGCACTTGATCAACTCCAAGAGCAACACAGATTCAAGGTTAGGCGGAGCTGTCGAAAACTGGGTGCGGAACGCGTGGGCCAGCTGTAAATATCTATAGTGCATATGGGCTGGGAGAGAAAACTGCTCCCGCATGTCAGCGTAAGACCTTAGGGCGCCCCCCGCCAGGATATGTTTCAGGAAGAATACACCCCGCCCGCTCCACAATGAGGAGTCAGGAAGCATACAGAACTCCTGAAGTAACTTGTTGTGCCACAAGGGGGTTAAATCATGGAGAGAGGGGCCCTGCAGTCTGTGCATCACCACTTCCCAAACCAGGGATTTAGGGTCCAACCTCTCCTCCATCCCTCTGGTGCCCCGCAGTATGACAGTCAACGGGTCTCGAGAGTGGCAGGTCCAACTAGGGCACAAAAGGGTTAGAAACCATTCCCTATCAGTCTTGTCTATGTGAAATAACTGGGAGAGCTGCGATGCCAGATAGTAGAGATTGAAATCAGGGAGCGCCAGGCCGCCCAAGTCCGTCGGGTTCTTAAGTTTCCTCCAAGAGATCTTATGCCTACTCGATCCCCAAACAAAGGCCTTGAGAAGGGACTCCGGTTGTTTGAAGTGTTTCAGGGCTAAATATATGGGGGAATGCCACACAACGTACAGTACTTTAGGGAGAAGGACCATTTTAATCAGGTTTACTCTGCCCATGACCCCTAACGGTAATTTAGACCATACCTGGATTTTAGACTTTATCAGGGGGAACAGGGGTTGGACATTGTCTGTGACATAATCCTGTGGGCATTTCGTAACTTGGACCCCCAAATACTTAAAGCGGGGAACACATTTAAGGGCGGGGTTCGCAGGGATCACAGCGGAAGGGGTACCATCGATTTATCCCAATTAATCTGGAGGCCCGAAAAGCTCCCAAATCGCTCTATGAGGGAAAGGGCTGTCAACAGAGAGTCGTCCGGGTCCTCCAGATAGAGCAGGGTATCATCGGCATACATACTGATCTTTTCCGTAAGGGAACCTCTGCGAAATGCACGGATATCAGGGTGGTCCCTAATGGCAATAGCCAAGGGTTCCGCTGCCAGGGCATAAAGCAGAGGGGACAAGGGACACCCTTGGCGGGTGCCCCTAGACAGAGGAAACTCAGACGAAGTCCAACCATTAGCCAGAACTTTCGCAACCGGAGCATTGTATAGCAACTGTACCCAACGTATAAATTTGGGTCCAAAGCCATATCTCCCGAGGCATGCCCACAAGAAGGACCATTCCACCGAGTCAAAGGCTTTGGCCGTGTCCAGAGTCACCACCACCCTCCTGCCCGAGTTGTCATGTTCAGCTTGGAGGTTCATGAACAATCTACGTAAGTTAAAGGAGGTGTTTCTACCCGGCATAAAGCCCGCCTGGTCGGGGTGGACAAGTGTAAGTATTACTTGGTTAAGGCGGAGAGCTAAGATCTTAGCAAGAATCTTTACATCTACCTGGAGGAGGTAAATAGGACGATACGACTCCGGAAAGTGGGGATCCTTGCCCAGTTTAGGGATCAACACTATTAGCGCCTCTCTCATAGAGGAGAGCAACTCCCGATCCTCATAGAGCTGATTAAAAAGGGGAAGTAGTTTGGGTAACAGGAGTTCAGAATATTGGGCGTAAAACTCCACCGGGAGTCCGTCTAGACCCGGGGACTTTGATCTGGGAAATCTGGACACGGCCTCCGCAATCTCGCCCTCGGTGAGCGGCGCCTCCAGGATCGCGACCTGTTAAGGAGACAACGTCGGGAAATCTACTGTCTGTAGGAATGAATGCATGTCCGAGTGGTCAGTAGGAGCCCTGGAAGTGTAGAGGTCACTAAAGAACGTACGGAACCTGTCCGTGACCCGCGGAGGGTCAGTCAAGGGGGCACCAGAGTCCGCTATCAGGGATATCACTACTGGAGGGCGGTCCTCACAATGTACCAGGTAGGCGAGGAGCCTCCCAGCTCGTTCACCGTGTGCAAACAGTCTTTGCTTCTGAAAGAATAGTTTTGTCTTTGCTCGTTCATAGTCCAGTTGGGTCACTAACTTGGAGGTCAGCTTATACTGGGATTCATTGGCCTGGGTAGGATCCGCCAAATAGGAACTCTCAGCCGTGGCGAGGTTAGCCGTTGCCCGGGAGTAAGCCGCAGCAGAGTCCGCTTTAATGGCCTTAACACGAGATTGTAGAGTGGCTCTGGCATGTAATTTAAACGCCTCCCACACCGCTCCAAGAGAGGCAGTTTGATCGTTATTGGCAAAAAACTGACTCCAGGATGCATCCTGTGCATTACCCCCCTCCATCACGGCCAACCACGCAGGGTTAAGTCTCCAGGCCGGCGGAGGTCTACTGTGGGGCAAGGACAACACCACCCTGTATGGACAGTGATCAGACATGGACCTGGGAGAAAAACCCGCCTTAAGCAATCTGGGAAGCAGGGCTCGGGACAGCAGTATCAAGTCAATTCTGGACATGGTGTGGTGGGATGCAGAAAAACAGGAATACGACCTCTGGGAGGGATATAGCACACGCCACGTGTCCCGCAACCCAAAACTCTCCAGCAGTCTGGCAAATCTGGTACTACAGGCCGGAGCCAACACCTGGGGAGAAGTGCCTAACCTATCCAAGGTGGGATCAAGTACATTATTAAAGTCCCCGATCCAGATAGCCGGTAGAGCCGGGTGTTGAGCCAGGAAGGCAAACCCCTCTAATAAAACAGAGCTGGAGAAGGGTGGCGGAACATAGTAGGCCATTAGGAGCATAGATTCACCAAAAATAGAGACCCATAAAAACACATATCTACCTAGGGGGTCGACATGAGATCCTAGAAGCTGGAAATGGATTGACTTCGTTACTAGTACGGCCACACCTCTAGAATGGGATGTGTAGGACGAGTGGTACACCCACCCCACCCACGGGCGTTTGAGTGACAGCTGCATGCGCCCATCCAGATGAGTCTCTACCAGGACCAAGATGTCCGCACGCAGCTGCTTGAGGGTATTGAAAACAGCCGTCCTTTTAATCTTGTCCCTCATGCCCCAGACGTTCCACGTCAAAATTTTCAGGGTGGCCACGCCCATTGAGTCAAACTTGAAAGGGTAAAGACCTCCAGGATCTCAGTCATGTCCCCCCCGCAAAGGCCAGGGAAACAGTGAAATAAAAGCAGCAGAGGGCAGTCCATGAGTAACACAGAATGCACCACCGGTACCATAACATAAACACAGTTAAGAAACATGTACTTGCATAGATAAAACAGTTGCACTAAATGTAAAACTTCAACCCCCCACCCTGCCCTGCACCATCCCCAACACGTGCGGGCTTGGATCCCCAAAAAACCAACAAAAAAAAGAGTCCCTGAGACATTCAGAACATAGTGTGCATGTAAAAAGCTAAGGGGGAGAAGAGCCAGGACCAGACCACATACTAAATACAATTCCCAGCAGAGATTAGTGCAAAAACGAACGGCTGGTCCAGGGTAAGGAGAAGGCACACTGAAAATAAAAAAGGAGTGAAACAGGGAACATACACCTGATGCAGCAGGTGCAAGGGGCGAGAAAAAACTCGCTGGGCAGCACAGTCTGTGAGACAATTCGACACCACAGGGGGTGCAGAGAAAAAAGAAAAAAGGGAGAAAAAACAAATGTAGCATAAAAGAAAAAGGGAGCAATTCGTAAGACTCTCGTGACTTCTGAAAGTAATTCTCCGTATGTGTAGCGACATGTATGGTCATCTTGCGGCTTAGATCCGTGCAAATAAAACAGTACAGTCCCGGCTCAACGTTGATGAATGTGGTCTCCCCTCTCAGAGGCAAAACCAATATGAAAGTGCATCCAGAGCAACCTATGACAATTTGTCAGTTTGCATAGTTCTTCCAGAGATGGTAGATCAGGGGTTTGTCCCGATCTCCCAGGAGGTGAGGGCAGCTCAAACAAGGGGATTCTTGAGGATAGAAGGGAGGGAGAGAGGGCAAATAGGTGGATAGTTCCCGCGGGGATTCAATGGTGCAGGTCCAGCAGCAGTCTGTGAGATCCGAGAAAGAATATTAGGAGGAAATTTGTAGACTTTAAACATATCTCGTATTGCTGATCAATCTATGGCCCTCCTGTTTGGTTCACGTTTTTCCAACCAGTTAATTGCATCCTCAGGAGATTCAAAGAACACAGTGCGGTCTCCATCTTCCACTCGAAGGCGTGCAGGAAATAACATGGAGTATTTGAGGTTTTTAATGTGTAAGCGGTGTTTAGCTTCTGTAAAGCTCTGTCTGCGTTTCTGGACTTCGGTAGAAAAATCAGGAAAGATGGCCACCCTTACGTTATCTATGGGTATGTTGCCTTTCACCCTTGCCAGCCTGAGTGCAGCATCACGGTCTTTATAATTGAGCAGTTTCACGATGAATGTGAGTGGGGGTGCACCCTGCGGCGGAGGCCTAGCGGGCATTCAGGGGGGCCCTTTCTACCGCAAACGTAGCCGAGAAGGCCTCTCTGCCATAAGTTGTAGTTAGTAATTGTTCCAAAAATGTAGTCGGGTCTTTGCCCTCCGAACCTTCTGGTAGCCCGATAAAACGCAAGTTACACCTACGAAGTCTGTTCTCCATGTCATCCTGTTTTGCAAGGATCTGATTTATTTGGTGCTGCATATGTTCAGAGGCATGTTGTAAAGGCGGGATCGCGTCCTCCATCTCTCCAATTCTTGTTTCAGAGGTTTTAACTCTCTCCTTAAGCAGGTGTAGGTCTTGCCTAATGAGGGAGATATCCACTTTGACCTCTTCTATTTTAGTAGTGAGAGTAGCTTGCAGGGCCGAAATGGCCCCTAGCACCTTATCCGTGTCAGCGCCTGCCGATCTTCCCCCCTCTGCTACAATACTGGCAGTCTCCCCCAAATCAGCATTGTCATTTCTCCTGAACTTATCCAACTTGGCAACAGTCTCTGGCTTTGATTTTGGGGGTGCCATAGTCAGGACTTTGTTCGGGCAAAAATGACCAAGTACAGTAGTTAATAGGAGATGAATAGAGGCTGGGGTACAGCAAGATGGCCGACCGTGCTGAAGTGAAACTAAGCAGCTGGTCACTGATAGAATCTGAGTAGCGTCACTAGAGGGGTCAGGCAGCATAGAGAGGAGCCAGAGTGTCCCACAGTACCTTTAAAAGGAGAGATCCGGGCGTCAGGAGAGTCAGAACAGCTCAAAAACCGATGTGGGTGGGTGTACCAAGATGGCCGCCGACTTCCAGGAGTAGGCCGAAGCCGGGGACTCGATTGTGTATCCGGCCGAAAAAAACGTCCGTTTTCGCGATTCTCCGCCCTGTTCAGGAGCCGTTCCCCTGGATTGGGGTATGTGTGGGAGCACTACAGGAGCCAGCCAGGTCAGCCCAGGGGGATTCTGGAGCACAGGATGGGTCTATTAAGGAGTAATGTGCAGAGCTCAGCTCACTTGTGTCTTACTCCATGCTGTGCCAGGCCACGCCCCTCCGTTTAGGAGTAATTTTAAACTATTTATACTTCCCACTGAAACCACCAATTGTGGAAGGGAGTTCCACATCCTTACCACCCTGATAGTAAAAAAAAAACCCCTATGCAGTTAAGGTTAAAACGCTTTTTCTCCAATTTTATGTCCACGTGTCCACGATGTAGTTGCTATGGACTACCTGAAGGGACCTGAAGAAGGAGGCTCCGCCTCCGAAATGCGTAGTCCATAGCAACTACATCGTGGAGCAGCATCCCCTGAGATAGTTACATAGTTACATAGTTAGTGAGGTTGAAAAAAGACATCAGTCCATCCAGTTCAACCTATGATGTGTGTGTGTGTTTGCTTTTAACCGTACATTGTATACCCCTGTATGTTGTGGTCCTTAAGGTGTCCATCTAATAGTTTTTTGAAACTATCAATGCTCCCTGCTGATACGACTGCTTGTGGAAGAGAATTCCACATCCTTATCGCTCTTACAGTGAAGAACATCTTACGCACTTTAAGGTTAAACCGCCTTTCCTCAAGTTTTAGTGAGTGGCCACGTGTCTTATTGTATCTCCTCTCTCTGAATAGTTTGTTCCTTATGCTAGGGTCGCCAGTACAGTATTTGTACATTGATATCATATCCCCCCTCAATCGTCTCTTCTCCAGAGAGAATAGGTTCAGTGCTTGTAGTCTTTCCTCATAGCTGATGTCCTCCATTCCCCTAATTATTTTTGTTGCCCTTCTCTGGACTTTCTCCAGTTCCAGCACATCCTTCCTGAGGACCGGTGCCCAGAACTGGACAGCATACTCCAGATGTGGCCGGACCAGAGTCTTGTAGAGTGGAAGAATAATCTCTTTATTTCTGGAGTGAATCCCCTTTTTTATACAACCCAGTATTCTGTTGGCTTTGCTTGCGGCGGCTTGGCATTGCATGCCACTGCCAAGCCTGTTGTCTACCAGTACCCCCAGGTCCCTTTCCATCCTAGACTCACCCAGAGGTTCCCCCCCTAGTGAGTAGCTTGCTTTCTGGTTTCTGGCCCCCAAGTGCATTACTTTACATTTTTCAACATTAAATCTCATCTGCCATGTAGTTGCCCACCCCGCCATCCATCTATCCACTACCGCA
This sequence comes from Pelophylax lessonae, assembly GCF_965119305.1. Classification (NCBI taxonomy): domain Eukaryota; kingdom Metazoa; phylum Chordata; class Amphibia; order Anura; family Ranidae; genus Pelophylax; species Pelophylax lessonae. The sequence goes on from NC_138775.1 coordinate 126,542,993, forward strand.
CGCAGCCTCGGCCGAGGCTCAGGGAAGCTTACCCGGCTGCAAGTGACAGCTGACCGGTGCACAGGCGCATCATGGTCTGCACAGATGTAACCGGTGGGGAGGCAATAGCAGGAAGTAGGAAGTGGATGGTGAGCTGGCTAGAGCGGTGCTTTGAGCAATGAGCCGCCATAGGTCGGACCGGAGGCCACCCCGGAGGGATAGGAGGAGCAAGATGTGCTTGTCCTTGTAGGACCAACATGTGAGTGCAATCTATATGTGTGTGTTATTGTCAGCATAATAAACGTTATCATCGTCGTCATGCGCTTTTTTCTCCTATATTACAGTTGTATCTTATTGTATCCGCCACCCAGTGGAGTACAGGAGGAGCTGCAATGACCGGGAAGAATTCAATACACACACACCACAGCAAGTAGGGACTGTACTAATGATCAGCGCCTGTACACTGGTGAAGTGTTACATATATATTTTTATATGTGCATTGGTTGTTGTTTTCATTAACATTTAACAATCGGACAGGCAGACTTAACACAATCCACATCCTACCTCAAAACAGACAATAGGACAAGACTGCCAATGACAGTTTGTCCATCTCCTACATTGAAGTACATGGAATACACATCTAAGTATTGCTATGATTATTTAGGAGTCAGACTTCATGGCAACAGGCTATAAGTCTCACAGTGTAAAGTGGGATTACATTTTCATATTTCTTGAGAGATATTGCTGACAAATATTTCTGTCCAACTTGGAGCAATCCAAGCCATTAAGTATCTGTCTTTCACTCCCAGTGACGGTGAGTATCGTCACATAGCTTCCCCCCAAAGGTAGACTAACCAGGTACCAGACCTCCAATCAGTCTTTGCCTGAGTTAGTCGGGTAACAAGTCCCAAAGAGTCAATCGCTCATGGCAGCTTCCTTGATAAAGTTCCACATCGTTTGTAAGTTTGTCCCAGCAGGGCGCATGGAGCTCTCATCACCTGATCATCTCATCAGTCTGTGGAAGTCTGGTTTGGGCAGGCCAGACTGGGCTTCTTGGTCACCCTGTGTCCCTGATAGACACAGGGTGACTTAGATATAAGATGGGCCTAGGGGGCTGAGAGAAGGATTTTACAACCTCTCTAATCACTTTCCGACCGCCCACGGTATATTTACTGCGGCAGTCAACCCCTCACAGGCAAAGTGACGTAGTGCTACGTCGCTAGCCTGTGAGCCTCTAGGGGGCAGGCGCACGCCGCCGGAGGCACGCTCCCGCCCCCGCTTGTTCCTGCACATCCCCGCGCGTGTGACCGACGGACCCGATGTCCGTCGGTCAATCGCGATCGTCCGCTGCAGAGGGAGAAAGGCAGGCGGCTGATGTAAACAAAGCCGCCTGTCATTCTCTCTGGTGTAACTGCAGAGATCATACGATCCTGCTATGTAGGATCGTATGTCTCTGTGGTTACATCACTAGCCACACCCCTTTACAGTTAGAAGCACGCCCCTAGGGACACATTTAACCCCTGCATCTCCAATAAAGTTAACCCCTTCCCTGCCAGTATAATTTTTACAGTAACAGTGCATATGTATAGCATTGATTACTGTAGTAATGTCACTGGTACCCCCGAAAGTGTCAAAAATGTCAGTCAAGGGTCCAATCTGTCCGCTGCAATGTCACAGTCCCGCAAAAAAAAAAATTGCAGATCGCCGCCATTACTCGTTAAAAAAAAAAAAACACCAAAAATGACAGAAATCTTTCCCTTAGTTAGTAAACACAATAACTTTTGCGCAAACCAATCAAAATACGCTTATTGCGATTTTTTTTACCAAAAATATGTAGCAGAAAACAAATTTGCCTAAAATGTTAAAAAATGTTGATTTTTAAATTTTTTTTGGGGGGAATTTCATACAAAAAAATTTGAAAAATATTGTTATTTTTTCAAAATTTACGCTCTATTTTTGTTTATAGCGCAAAAAGTAAAAAACGCACAGGTGACCAAATACCACCAAAAGAAAGCTCTGTTTGTGGGAAAAAAAGGTCAATTTTGTTTAGGTACTGCGTCGCACGACCGCGCAATTGTCCGTTAAAGTCAGGCAGTGCCGAATAACAAAATAGGGCCTGGTCTGGAAGGGGGTAAAATCTTCCGGGGCTTAAGTGGCTAAGGTTCCACAGGCCCTCCCAATGTCTGCACCCACCCAGTACCCCAAACAAATTGTCCGGAAAACAACGTTACTCACCCAGCCAACCTCTGCCTCTCTTGTAGAACATACCCACTGCTGGGGATAAGCGTGGACTGGCCAGCATCACTGGGGTATACAAGTCAAGACTGTAGTCCCATCCACTACCAAAGGAACTCCATCTTTTCTTGTGGGCAGAGGCCAGCATCACTCTGCGTTGTTGCCAGCTCTTCTGCTGGGTTGCTCTCAGTGAATACCAAAGTCCCATCCACCGATTTTAGCTCAAGCTGCCGTTGTGAGGTGCCAACTGCGTTCTCTTCCTTGAGCTCCTGCGGAGTTGATTGTTGTGGGCAGAGGCTAGTAGCGTTCTGCCCAGCTGCCAGTTGTTCCACTGGGAAGTAAAGTGAAACATTGCCGCAGATTGTTGTATGCGCTGTTGACCCCGGCATACAACAGCGCCATGCACTGAAGTCAACTCTTCTGCAGGAGGCTCACTGGGTTGTTCCTCCTCAGCAGAAAAGTCTATTAAATCCCCAGTCTCTGGTGGTGTCTGGGGATCGAGAATCACCATCTCCTATCTGTGCAACCCAGAAGATGTTATCGGTGCTGGGCAGAGGCTAGCAGAGCTCAGCCCTGTTGTCATCTCTTGCTGCATCCGCCATAAGACCTCCGCATCCAAGACTGTGGGTGCAGGTGAGAAAAGCACACTATTAATGTGCCACATTGTCAATTCTTCAGCCAGAATTTCCAGACAGTCAGCTGGTACTTATGGATATTCCCAGGCAAGGGGAGCCCAGCCCTGGCGCTGAGCAGAGTCTAGCAGCAGTCTGTAGGCAATCTCCAGCTCCCATTCCTGAATGGGACATATCTTCCAGTACCCAGAGCACTTCTGAGATGTTCAGGATCCTTTCTCTGTAATTCATAATTTCCTCTAACCGCCACTCCAAATCGCTAGCAAAGTTAGGGTCCCCTGACAGCTTCTCGTACACGGTCCCCGGCCACCGTAGCCAAAGCCTTCCATTGGGCTGTCATCCGCTATCCAAGGGCATGTTTGGGATACATGCCACCGGAGGGCTCTATAGCTCTCTTCCAACCGCATCTCTGCCCAGACCAGCCTGCTTAACTCAGCTATCTCCCAAAAACAGCTCCCGCAATCCATACCGCGACCTGTACCTTTTCTGGATGGAGGGGAGGCTTTTTCCCTGGTGGCGCTGCTCACGGGCCAGCGTTTCCTTCCAGAGATCCAAGCGCACAGAATCATGCCATCCTAGCAGGACCTGCTCTGACACTGGTCCCCTGTGCTGTATCCGCATCTCTCGCAACCTCTTTCCGAATTCCTCTTCCATGGTGGCTGATATCTGTACCTCTCCTCTTCTGCTAGCCGGACCTTGGATCCCGATGGAGGTTTGGATGTCCCAGACTGCAGGGAGCATCCCACCACTGCCCCCAATGTAACGGAACTGCTGACCCACACTGTAGTTGTGGACTTCCGTCAGTATACGGCTTCCCACAGTCGTGAACATAGATATCAAATCCCCGACAACTTAGCTTGTACAAGTTTTGGAGCCTTCTTCTTTATTGAACAGTTTCACACTCAATTTATACACACATGAGCACATCCTCCTCCTGATCAAAATACCACACACAGGTCGGGGGTTACCTGATTACATTATCATATGCAGATAAAATTGTATACAGAAACAGAATTAATAGGGGTGATGGCGCTGCCTATATAATTTAGATATAATAAAAAGCTGTGATGCAAAGTGCCTTAAACTAAAAGCAATAATGTGTAATATTCAAACAATAATATATTTCATAAAAACTTCAATTAAGTGCAAGTGCAAGGTATAAAAGTGCCTGCAGAAAGATTGGAAAGTGACTGGTGCAATGATGTATGAGCAATAAATAATATTTAACATGCAATATTAATGTGCTAAAAAATATAATACTATATAAAGTGAGCTGTTCCACTCATACCACGTGTTGGTATGGGGAATAGAAAAGTGCCAACAGAGCAACAATAGAAAAAAGTTATTATTTTAAAAAATACAGCTTGCAATGTCCAATAAGAAAGATCCAGTAGAAAAGTCTATTTCATGTGCAGTGACTTCAAAAGCAATAAAAGTGACAACACTCGGAACAAACCGACACTCAGGTGGAAAGGTGACCCCGTGGTGGGTGGTAAGGTGCTGGGATTCCTTTGATAAAATTGCACACTTACCAGAGACACCCACCCCACGCAGGGGTATAGAGCGGGTGTATTTATGGGTCTGGCAACCTAGCGGTATCCTCCTATCCCTGGGTGGAGGGCGTGTGCCGAGGATCAGGCTGGTCCTGGTGTGGATGTACCCTAGGATGGTCCCCTGTGTGCCTTCCTGCATTAAACAGGAAAAAAACGAGCGTGACTGTATTGTCCGAGCGCTTGCGATCCAAGCCTCGTTCCCATATAGGTTTACCGGAAATGACTTGACACGCTGTACGCGTTTCGTAGCTTGTACGTCATCAGCAGCGTACAAGCTACGTACCAAGCTACGAAACGCGTACAGCGTGTCAAGTCATTTCCGGTAAACCTATATGGGAACGAGGCTTGGATCGCAAGCGCTCGGACAATACAGTCACGCTCGTTTTTTTCCTGCTTAATGCAGGAAGGCACACAGGGGACCATCCTAGGGTACATCCACACCAGGACCAGCCTGATCCTCGGCACACGCCCTCCACCCAGGGATAGGAGGATACCGCTAGGTTGCCAGACCCATAAATACACCCGCTCTATACCCCTGCGTGGGGTGGGTGTCTCTGGTAAGTGTGCAATTTTATCAAAGGAATCCCAGCACCTTACCACCCACCACGGGGTCACCTTTCCACCTGAGTGTCGGTTTGTTCCGAGTGTTGTCACTTTTATTGCTTTTGAAGTCACTGCACATGAAATAGACTTTTCTACTGGATCTTTCTTATTGGACATTGCAAGCTGTATTTTTTAAAATAATAACTTTTTTCTATTGTTGCTCTGTTGGCACTTTTCTATTCCCCATACCAACACGTGGTATGAGTGGAACAGCTCACTTTATATAGTATTATATTTTTTAGCACATTAATATTGCATGTTAAATATTATTTATTGCTCATACATCATTGCACCAGTCACTTTCCAATCTTTCTGCAGGCACTTTTATACCTTGCACTTGCACTTAATTGAAGTTTTTATGAAATATATTATTGTTTGAATATTACACATTATTGCTTTTAGTTTAAGGCACTTTGCATCACAGCTTTTTATTATATCTAAATTATATAGGCAGCGCCATCACCCCTATTCCTTTTATATCCAGTGCATAGTCTCCGGACTATCATCCAGGGAGGCTGCAGCCTATTTTTAGATATATCTATATATATATATATATTTTATATTACATACATTTACTACATATTTTTTATTTATTTATTTATACACACATTTTTTTCACTTAATTATTCACTTATCTATCCACTTAATCCATAGCGCGGAAGTTCTTATTTTTCAGAAACAGAATTAACCTGAATTATCTAGCCATCTGGACAGAACAATATGGGCTCATTAACATTTAACAATGGGACAGGCAGACTTAACACAATCCACATCCCACCTCAAAACAGACAATAGGACAAGACTGCCAATGACAGTGTAATACACATGTACGTATTGCTATGATTATTTAGGATTAAGACTTCCTGGCAACAGGCTATAGGTCTCAGTGTAAAGTGGGATTAAATCTTCATATTTCTTGAGAGATGTTGCTGACAAATATTACTGCCCCACTTGAAGCAATCCAAACCATTAAGTATCTGTCTTTAAGTCCCAGTGACGGTGAGTGAGATAGAGAGGGGGTTGGGGGGACAAAATAAAGGGAATGGGGGGGGGGTGGGAGAGAGAGAGAGGAGAGATGAAAGAGCGAGAGGGCGAGGGATAGAGAGAGCGAGAGAGTGAGGGATAGAGAGAGTGAGAGAGCAAGGGATAGAGAGAGCGAGGGATAGGGAGAGTGAGAGATAGAGAGAGCGAGGAAAGGTGAGAGAGAGAGAGAGCGATAGAGAGAGAGAGAGAGAGAGGAGATGAGAGAGTGAGAGAGCGAGAGATAGAGAGAGCGAGAGATAGAGAGAGCGACAGAGCGAGAGAGAGACAGGAAAGGTGAGAGAGAGCGAGAGAGAGGAAGTGAGAGCGAGAGAGGGGATATGAAAGAGAGAGAGCATGCGAGAGAGGGGAGATGAAAGAGAGAGAGAACTCGAGAGAGGGTAGATGAATGAAAGAGCGCAAAAGAAGGTAGATGAGAGAGTGAGAGATGTAAGAGGGAGAGAGATGAAAGAGAGAGAGAGCCCGAGAGAGAGAGCAAGAGAGGGGAGATGAGAGAGCGAGAACGAGAGAGAGAGAGCGAGATGAAAGAGAGTGGCAGCGCGAGAGAGGGAGATGAAAGAGAGAGAGAGTGAGAGAGTTGAAAGAGAGAGAGAGAGAGAGAGAAAGAGAGATGAAAGAGAGAGAGAGAGAGAGAGAGATGAAAGAGAGAGAGAGAGAGAGAGATAAAAGAGAGAGTAAGATAAAAGAGAGAGAGAGAGAGACAGAGAGAGGGGGGATGATGAAATGGAGTGAGAGCGAGAGAGCGAGACGAGAGAGAGAGAGAGCACTGGAGAGAGAGGGGGGTGAGAGCGAGAGAGGGGAGATAAAAGAGAAAGCGCAAGAGAGGGGAGATGAAAGAGAGAGAGAGCGCAAGAGAGGGGAGATGAAAGAGAGAGCGAGAGAGAGAGGAGGGATGAAAGAGAGAGAGCGCAAGAGAGGGGAGGAGAGAGAGATAAAGAGAGAGAGAGAAATGAGCGAGCGAGAGATGAGAGAGAGAGATGAAAGAGAGAGAGGGAGATGAAAGAGAGAGAGATGATAGAGAGATGAAATAGAGGGAGAGAGATGAAAGAGAGAGATGAGAGAGCGAGAGGGAGGGAGATAGAGTGGCAGATGAAAGAGAGAGAGATATGAAAGAGAAAGCGCATGCGAGAGAGGGGAGATGAAATCGAGAGAGAACTCGAGAGAGAGGGGGGATGAATGAAAGAGCGCAAAAGAAGGGAGATGAGAGAGAGAGAGAGAGAGATATGTAAGAGGGAGAGAGATGAGAGAGATGAAAGAGAGAGAAAGAGAGGGAGATAGTCCGAGAGAGAGAGAGAGAGGGGGGGAGATGAGAGAGCGAGAACGAGAGAGAGAGAGAGGGGAGATGAGAGAGAGAGAGCAAGAGAGGGGATATTAAGGAGAGTGACAGCGCGAGAGAGGGAGATGAAAGAGAGAGAAAGTGAGAGAGAGAGGTGAGAGAGAGAGAGATGAAAGAGAGAGAGAGAAATATCAAGGAGAGAGAGAGAAGGGGATGATGAAATAGAGAGAGCGAGACGAAAGAGAGAGAGAGTCTGGAGAGAGAGGGGGGTGAAGGGGATGAGAGAGAGAGGGGATGAGAGGAAAGGAAGGGTGAGAGCGAGAGAGAGGAATGAGAGAGAAAGGAAAGAGAGAGAGAGTGCGAGAGTGGGGAGATGAAAGAGAGAAAGAGAGTGAGAGCGCTGAAAGAGAGAGATGAAAGAGAGAGAGAGTGAGAGAGAGGAAGCATGAGAGCAAGAGAGGGGAGATGAAAGAGAGATCGAGAGAGAGGGGAGATGAAAGAGAGAGGGCACAAGAGAGGGGAGGAGAGAGAGATGACAGAGAGAGAGAGATGAGAGAGAGGGGGAGATGAAAGAGAGAGAAATGAGCGAGCGAGAGATGAGAGAGAGAGATGAAAGATAGAGAGAGAGAGAGAGAGATGAAAGAGAGATAGAGAGATGGAAGAGAAAGAGAGAGTGAGAGAGACAGGAGAAAGAGAGAGAGAGAGAGATGAAATAGTGGGAGATGAAAGAGAGAGAGAGAGAGATATGAAAGAGAGAGAGAGATGAGAGAGAGAGGGAGAGAGCTTATTTGAATTTAAATGAGAGAGAGAGAGAGAGAGACTTTTTGAATTTGAATTTGAGAGAGAGAGAGGGGGATGAGCAAGAAAGAGATGAAAAAGAGAGAGAGATGAAATAGAGAGAACGCGTGAGAGAACAAGAGAGAGAGAGAGAGAGAAACGAAAGCGAGAGAGAGAGAGAGAAGGGGGGTGAGAGAGAGAGGGGATGAGAGAGAGGAAGGGTGAGAGCAGGAGAGCGAGATGAAAGAGAGAGTGAGAAAGCGAGAGAGAGAAAGAAAGAGAAAGAGAAAGAGAGAGTGCTAGAGAGAGGGGGGGTGAAGGGGGTGAGAGAGAGAGAGAGAGGGGATGAGAGGGAGGACGGGTGAGAAAGAGAGGAAGGGTGAGAGCAAGAGAGGGGAGATGAAAGAAGGGATGAGAGAGGAAGAGAGGGGAGATGAAAGAGGGGGTGAGGGGAGAGGAGAGAGGGGAGAGAGCTTGTGGGTAGTTTTAGTACGGTAGCAATGTGGTGTGCATAGTGTGCCATGATGAACTGTGGGTGGAGCTGCATTGCAGTAAGAGTGGGAGGGGCTGTCCTACACACAATGCATAGGAACGTGCACACTCTGTCATATCTGCATGATGGGAATGGAGCCTTACACTTACCAACCATGTATCAGAGGTAACTATGCTAGACCCTTCTGTTCAGTGGTGGGATTCAAAAATGTTAGTAACCAGTTCCGAATTTCCCAGCAGAATGACCAGCGTGCCCCCTTTCAATGCACAGTGACCAGCGTGCCCCCTTTTAATGCAGAGAGACCAGCGTGCCCCCTTTCAATGCAGAGAGACCAGCGTGCCCCCTTTCAATGCAGAGAGACCAGCGTGCCCCCTTTCAATGCAGAGAGACCAGCATGCCCCACTTTCAATGCACAGTGACCAGCGCTGCGTGCCCTTTTTCAATGCACAGTGACCAACGCAGCGTGCCCCCCTTTCAATGCAGAGAGACCCCCTTTCAATGCACAGTGACCACATCATTGCCCCCATTGCAGAGTGCCACAGCATTGCCCGCAATCATTGCAGAGTGCCCACAGCATTGCCCCCAATCACTGCAGAGTGCCCACAGCATTGCCTCCAATCATTGCAGAGTGCCCACAGCATTGCCCCCAACCATTGCAGAGTGCCACAGTATTGCCCGCAATCATTGCAGAGTGCCCACAGCATTGCCCCCAATCATTGCAGAGTGCCCACAGCATTGCCCCCAATCATTGCAGAGTGCCCACAGCATTGCCCCCAACCATTGCAGAGTGCCACAGTATCGCCCGCAATCATTGCAGAGTGCCCACAGCATTGCCCCCAATCACTGCAGAGTGCCCACAGCATTGCCCCCAACCATTGCAGAGTGCCACAGCATTGCCACCAATCATTGCAGAGTGCCACAGCATTGCCCCCAATCATTGCAGAGCGCCACAGCATTGCCCCCAATCATTGCAGCGTGCCCACAGCATTGCCCCCAATCATTGCAGAGTGCCCACAGCATTGCCCCCAATCATTGCAGAGTGCCAACAGCATTGCCCCCAATCATTGCAGAGTGCCCACACCATTGCCCCCAATAATTGCAGAGTGCCCACAGCATTGCCCCCAATAATTGCAGAGTGCCCACAGCATTGCCCCCAATAATTGCAGAGCACCACAGCATTGCCCCCAATAATTGCAGAGTGCCCACAGCATTGCCCCCAATAATTGCAGAGTGCCCACAGCATTGCCCCAACCATTGCAGAGCGCCACAGCATTGCCCCAATGATCATTTCAGAGTGCCCACAGCATTGCCCCAATCATTGCAGAGTGCCCACAGCATTGCCCCCAATGATCATTGCAGAGTGCCCACAGCATTGCCCCCAATGATCATTGCAGAGTGCCCACAGCATTGCCCACAATCATTGCAGAGTGCCAGCGTTCCCCCCGCGAGACCCCTTCATTTACCTCACGGACGGTCATCACAGCAGCTTCTCTTCGGTCGCCGGCTCCCCGCGTCTCCTCAGTCCTCCCGCCTCCTCGGCCAATGGCACGGCGTTTGCCTTTCGGCCAATCAGGAAGCAGGAGGACCCGCTCCCTGATTGACCAGGAGGAGGATCCATGTGACAATAGCAAATTTTCATTCGCTATTGTCACAGAATGGGCGGGCTCAGCCTCGGGGCGCACTGCTCTGCTGCTCCCTGGCCGCCAGCTTAGAGGGATTCAGCCGGTTCTGCGAACTTGCAGAAAGTTTGCAACCGGTTCCATAGAACCGGTGCGAACTGGCTCCATAGAACCGGTGCGAACCGGCTGAATCCCACCATTGCTTCTGTTCCTCTCTGCTGGTGATGGGCCGAACAACCCCCTGTTCGGTTTGCACCAGAACATCTCAAACAGGGAAACTCTATTAAAGTCTAGGGGACACAAACATAAAAAAATCAAAAGTTCTAATTTTAAAGGCTTATATGCAAGTTATTGCCATAAAAAGTGTATGGGGGCCTGGGTACTGCCCTGGGGGACATGTATCAATGCAAAAAAAATGTTTTTAAAACTATCGTTTTTACAGGAGCAGTGATTTTAATGATGCTTAAAGTAAAATAGAAATGAAAATGTAAACTTGCTTCCGGCTGTAATATATTGCCGGCAATCCTTTTGGTGGTATTTGGTCACCTCTGTGCTTTTAATTTTTTGCGAGATTAATAAAAACAGAGCGAAAAGTTTGCAAAAAAATTGACATTTTCTACTTTGACAGTTAAAAAATATACAATATATTAAATTTTTGTCATATATTTAGGCCAAAATGTATTTAGCTACATGTCTTTGACAAAAAAATTCTCAATGAGCGTATTTTTAACCGCTTTAAGACCGGAAGATTTTACCCCATTCCTGACCAGGCTATATTTTGTGATTCAGCACTGCGTTACTTTAATGGACAATTGCGCGGTCATACGATGCTGTACCCAAATTAAATTTATGTCATTTTTTTCCCCACAAATACAGCTGTCTTTTGGTGGTATTTGATCACCTGTGCGATTTTTAATTTTTGAAAAAAGAGCGACAGTTTTGGAAAAAAAAACAATATTTTTTACATTCTGATATAGAACATAACCAAAAAAAAGTTTACAAATCAAAATTTTTTAACATTTTAGGCCAATTTGTTTTCTGCTACATATTTTTGGTAAAAAAAAAAAATCACAATAAGCGTATTTTGATTGGTTTGCACAAAAGTTATCACTTTTACTAACTACAGGAAAGATTTGTCATTTTTATTGTTTATTTTTTTTTTTACTAGTAATGGCGGCGATCTGAAATTTTTTTTGCCGGACTGCGACATTGCGGCGGACAGATCGGACCCCTAACTGACATTTTTGACACTTTTGGGGGTACCAGTGACATTACTACAGTAATTAGTGCTATAAATATGCACTGTTACTGTAATAATGACACTGACAGGGAAGGGATTAACTTTATTGGTGATCAAGGGGTTAAATGTATGCCTCATGCTTACTGACGTGTGTGGGGAGAGGGGACTGAGTGACACAGGCACAGATCGCAGGTTCAGCTATGCTGAATCCTGTAATCTGTCCCTGTCTGTCACATAGGAGATCCCAACAGTCCATATGCAATCAATTGCTCAATATGTGTAGAAAACTGGAGAATCTTGATAGCAATAGTGTGTCAATGCAGCAATACAAGATGTGGGAGGTACTAATAGGACATCCACCCAGGTGATAAACCGACAAAGACAGAGTGAATTCCCAGCCATTATATACTGCCTCTTACCGGACAAAGGTGGATCTAGAGCAGTGAGTGGTTAAGGACCACTGCAACCTTTCAAAGAATAATACAGCCCACGTCCATCGTCATCACCCTTAAGTCTTCTCTGTAAGTAAAATTAATGATAGCACCTGTGTGCATAGTCCCGTCATCACCGCCCCGGAACAGGAAGTGACTCATGTGTTCCACAAAGAGGAAAAAGGAAGTCACCAATAGTCAGTCCCGACGTCGCCGCCCCAGAACCGGAAGTGACTCATGCACTCCACCAAGAGAAAACAGGAAGTCACTGAATGGTTCGGACAGGAAATGTAAAATTGCATATCTTTATCATAGGGGACACATCCCCAAATGTCTAATGGACTATATCTGGACCGAATTCATTTAATATAAAGATCACACTCGGAAATCTGAGGGAACACCGCTGTACTAGACCCGCATATCCATAATAAGATTGCACAAATTTAAAATAAATAAAACATGATCACAATACATGATATCTGAAGCCAATAAAATTAATTAACATTAAAATATCAGAGGAAGTGTTTCAGAGGGACAAAATAACAACTACTGGAGGAAATATCATAAAATCTTCTTATAAAATATTCCTAAAAAATATTCCTAAAAAATAACCAGAAAATTGAAGATAGGGACCTAGCTATTATTTAAAAACGCATTCACGTCCCATTCAATGTTAAGGCCAAATAGCCTATACACTTTCAGCTGGAAAATCCATCTTGTCTCTAACCTTGATATTTCCCTTCTTATATGGCAACCCCTCCAGTATGGTTGGAGAACATCTATTACTATAAACAAGGTACCCCTTGGATCCCTGCCATGTTTCTCATCATAATGTTTGGACAGGGAATGCTTGGGGAAGCCCTTCCTTATATTAGCCACGTGCTCATTCATTCTGGTCTGGAAGGCACGGATGGTGCGGCCCACATAGTGTAATCCTCAAGGACAGGTTATGAGGTAGACTACATTCCTGGTACAGCATGTAGAAAATTTTTCCACCTCATAACTCCTCCCCGTGACATTAGAGGAGAACTTCATGTATTTTCTACTTTTAAGTTGGTTTAATTTACAAATAGAGTAGGGTAGAAACCTACTCTACCAAATATAAAAAACTACTTACTAAATTGGTTGATGATGGATATGGAAAAGGGATCTTTCTTGAGTAAGAAGGAGAGATCTTTTCTTCTTCCAGTGGCTCCCAGGGTTCCGATTATATACTTCTTACCAAAGATCCACAAGGATCAGGTATGGCCCCCTGGGAGACCAATTATTTACGGATTGGACTCTGTGACCTCACGTGTGGGTAAGTACGTGGACAATTTCTTACAACCGATTGTGTCCACAATGCCTTCCTATTTAAAGGATACCACACAGGTAATCAATATCTTGAGAAATGTTGTTTGGGAGGAGGGATGTCTGCTGGTCACAGCGGACGTCACCTCACTCTACACAATAATATCACATTCTCACGGTATGAAAGCAGTGGAATACTTCTTGGCAAGAGATTACTCTTTGCATAGGAGACAACAGGAATTTATCCTCGGTCTCCTGGAATTTTCCATGGAGCATAACTATTTCTGGTACAGTGGAAACTATTATCTTCAACAACGTGGTGTCGCCATGGGCGCGAAGTTTGCGCCTTCAATGGTGAATTTATTTATGGCCAAATGGGAGGATGATGTTGTCTCTGCGGATCCTGTTCCTGAGCTACTCCTTTGGAGGCGCTAAATAGACTACGTCATCCTCCTATGGAGGGGCGACATGACGTCTTTGGATGTTTTTATGGTATCTTTGAATGCCAACGATAGGGGCATAGAATTGAAATATGTGGCTAGCAATTCGGAGATCAACTTCCTCGATCGGAAAATTAGAGTGGAAGGGAATGAGTTGATAACTTCCACATATTTCAAAGAGACAGATCGTAATGGATATATACATTTAAATAGTTGCCATTGCCATCACTGTCCCTGGCTCAAGGGAGTACCCAAGAGTCAGTTAGACGATTGAGGAGAAATTGTTCCCGTTTGGAGGGCTATCAGGCAGAGGCGGACATCTTGAAAGAAAAGTTTGTCTCCAAGGGTTACAACTTGCAGGAACTAGAGAACTAGAGGGCTCCTATGATAGGGAGTACATCTTGGACCCTTCTGCCAGACCTCCGGAGTTTGAGGTGGCTAAGAGAGCCCCGAAAGTTCCTCCAAAATGTAATTTTTTTTACCAGATACTCTGCTCAGCGCTTTCTGGTAAAAAGTTTCTCAAAAAACATTGGGGGGTCCTCAGAAGTGACAGAATCTTGGGACCACTCCTCCCAGAGGTCCCTTCTGTCACGAATAGGGGCCTTCGCCCATTGCGATTGACGGTTGCTCCCAACATTGTGCAACCTCCTAAGAAACCTGTTCCATTCTTCCAAATGAAAGGTTTCTACCCTTGCAGAAAATGCTCTATTTGTAAATTAAACCAACTTAAAAGTAGAAAATACATGAAGTTCTCCTCTAATGTCACGGGGAGGAGTTATGAGGTGGAACATTTTTCTACATGCTGTACCAGGAATGTAGTCTACATCATAACCTGTCCTTGCGGATTACACTATGTGGGCCGCACCATCCGTCCCTTCCAGACCAGAATGAATGAGCACGTGGCTAATATAAGGAAGGGCGTCCCCAAGCATTCCCTGTCCAAACATTATGACGAGAAACATGGCAGGGATCCAAGGGGTACCTCGTTTATGGTAATATATGTTCTCCAACCATACTGGAGGGGTTGCCATATAAGAAGGGAAATATCAAGGTTAGAGACAAGATGGATTTTCCAGCTGAAAGTGTATAGGCCATTCGGCCTTAACATTGAATGGGACGTGAATGCGTTTTTAAATAATAGCTAGGTCCCTATCTTCAATTTTCTGGTTATTTTTTAGGAATATTTTTTAGGAATATTTTATAAGAAGATTTTATGATATTTCCTCCAGTAGTTGTTATTTTGTCCCTCTGAAACACTTCCTCTGATATGATAATGTTAATTAATTTTATTGCCTTCAGATATCATGTACTGTGATCATGTTTTATTTATTTTAAATTTGTGCAATTTTATTATGGATATGCGGGTCTAGTACAGCGATGTTCCCTCAGATTTCCGAGTGTGATGTTTATATTAAATGAATTCGGTCCAGATATAGTCCATTAGACATTTGGGGATGTGCCCCCTATGATAAAGATATGCAATTTTACATTTCCTGTCCGAACCATTCAGTGACTTCCTGTTTCCTCTTGGTGGAGTGCATGAGTCACTTCCGGGTCCGGGGCGGCGACGTCGGGACTGACTATTGGTGACTTCCTGTTTTTTCTTTGTGGAACACATGAGTCACTTCCTGTTGCGGGGCGGTGATGCCGGGACTATGCACACAGGTGCTATCATTAATTTTACTTACAGAGAAGACTTAAGGGTGATGACGATGGACGCTGGGCTATGCCTCCTTTGAGAACGTTAGAATGACGAAATGCATCAGGAGGGGCTAGCCGAGCGTCTTACATCACACCCGGAAGTCTAAGCACGGCCATTTTTTTGGTTTGCGGAAGGAACACTGCGGGACAGACTCATAATTGTGTGTATACCCAAATAAAGGTTGTTTAAAGATAATGCACTATGGGCCTGTCCCTTTTGTTTAATATCCCGCAATACATGTGAGATACGGCACCTATGGGAGTCTGAATAGGATTGTAGAACAACATCTTGAAGCGGAAGCGCTGGGAGCTGTATGATTCTGTGAAAGGTTGCAGTGGTCCTTAACCACTCACTGCTCCAGATCCACCTTTGTCCGGTAAGAGGCAGTATATGGTGGCTGGGAATTCACTCTGTCTTTGTCGGTTTATCACCTGGGTCCTATTAGTACCTCCCACATCTTGTATTTCTGCATTGACACACTATTGCTATCAAGATTCTCCAGTTTTCTACAAATATTAAGCGATTGATTGCATGTGGACTGTTGGGACTTTTTCTTCACTAGTTTTAGCGCAACTCTATTTTTGATATATACAGATTTACATACCAGTGTTTTGAGTTTGCTGCTATAAAGGCGCTGGTATTTATTGCATTTTACATAGGAGATCCGCCCGCTTTGTTTACACAAGCGGGCGGATTTCCTCACTCGATCACCGCCTCTCCTCCCCTGTCCCGACTCCCGCTGTGTCTGAGGGAGACGATAACGAGCCACTTTGCCGCAGTACCAGCTCAGTGAGCGGTCGGCAAGTGGTTAACAAGGGGGCTCCCGCCCCCCCTCTCCATGATAATGGGTATCGGGTACATCAGACCCCTACCCATTCACCAAAAAAGTGTAAAAAAGTAAAAACCACAAAATACAGTTTTTGACAAGTTCTTTATTAAAAAGAAAAAGAAAAAAATATATAGTGTCCCTCGATGTAAATCCATCGTCAATCACGATGCCTGCTGGACCTGAAAAATTGAAAAAAAAAAAAACGCTTTGCCACTTCAGAGGCCCCATCTGTCGTCTTTTTTTTTTTTTTGCGTGGAGTTCACCTTAAAATCTATACCAGACCCAAAGGGCCTGGTATAGATTTTGGGGGGGTCCTCACGCCATTTTTTTTTTAATTCAGTCATAGGGTTCTCCTTAACCACTTAAATACAGGGCATTTTCATCCCCTTCCTGCCCAGACCAATTTTCCGCTTTCAGTGCTATTGGCGTCTATGGGAAATATTGGTCAGCTTCACATGGCACTGCTCCCGGTCTTTAACATTGGCGTCTATGGGAAATCTTGGTCAGATTCACATGGCACTATAAGTGACAGGGACACAAACCTTGAGGAGCACTGAGAGGGGACCAAGGACTACAACATATCCATACATTTTAAAAGTGGTGTATGCCTTTACACCACCCTGACTGCACTAAACTGACTGAACTCACTATCCACTAACTACCTGCCTAATCTCTATTGTAATACACTATACATTGCTGCCGTTTAAGCAGCAGCCTTATATAGTGTGGGGCGTGGACTTAGCCCCTGAGCCATGATTGGCCAAAGGCACCCTGCTTTTGGCCAATCATGGCTCTGATAGGACATTGTGCTGTGATTGGTCAAAGCACACACCCTGTCCTGACTCCCGCTGTGTCTGAGGGAGAGGGGAGAGTCTGGTGACGTAGGTCTACGTCGCCAGACGATAACGAGCCACTTTGCCGCAGTACCAGCTCAGTGAGCGGTCGGCAAGTGGTTAACAAGGGGGCCCCGAGATCCCGCCCCCCCTCTCCATGATAATGGGTATCGGGTACATCAGACCCCTACCCATTCACCAAAAAAGTGTAAAAAAGTAAAAACCACAAAATACAGTTTTTGACAAGTTCTTTATTAAAAAGAAAAAGAAAAAAATATATAGTATCCCTCGATGTAAATCCATCGTCAATCACGATGCCTGCTGGACATGAAAAATAGAAAAAAAATCAAAAATGCTTTGCCACTTCAGAGGCCCCTTCTGCCGTCACATGATGTCAGAAGTGGGCGGTGCCACCGGGATGACGTAACCAGGTGGCTCCGCCCCTTGCCTATAAAAGGACTGTCAAAGCTGAGGATCAGGCAGACGACAGGTAACCTCTGAAGAGGCAAAACTTTTTTGAATTTCTTTCTATTTTTCATGTCCGGCAGGCGTCGTGATTGACAATGGATTTACATCGAGGAACACTATTTTTTTCTTTTTTTATAAAGGACTTGTCAAAAACTGCATTCTGTGGTTTTTATTTTTTTACACTTTTTGGGCGAATTGGTAGGGGTACTATGTACCCGATAACCATTCACATAGGGGGGGCGGGATCTGGGGGCCCCCTTGTTAAAAGGGGCTATCAGTTTCCAATAAGCCCCTACCCGCAGACCCCCACAACCCCAGCCCAGGGTTATCGGCGAGAGGCCCTTGTCCCCATCAACAACCCTCCCCATGTTAAGGGCAAGTGGCCTGTTATGGTTCAGGAGGGGGGGGGGCTTGCTTGCCCCCCCTTTTCCTGGATGCTCGAATAAGGATTTGATATGGATCTTGGGGGGGGGGGCTTCACACTGTTTTTTTTTTTTTTTTTTGCGTGGAGTTCACCTTAAAATCTATACCAGACCCAAAGGGCCTGGTATAGATTTTGGGGGGACCTCGCGACATTTTTTTTTTAAATTCAGTCATAGCGTTCTCCTTAACCACTTAAATACAGGGCATTTTCATCCCCTTCCTGCCCAGACCAATTTTCCGCTTTCAGTGCTATTGTCGTCTATGGGAAATATTGGTCAGCTTCACATGGCACTGCTCCCGGTCTTTAACATTGGCGTCTATGGGAAATCTTGGTCAGATTCACATGGCACTGCTCGATTCCCAAACTATAAGTGACAGGGACACAAAACCAGGGACACAAAACTTGGGGAGCACCGAGAGGGGACCCAGGACTACAACATATCCATACATTTTAAAAGTGGTGTATGCCTTTACACCACCCTGACTGCCCTAAACTGACTGAACTCACTATCCACTAACTACCTGCCTAATCTCTATTGTAATACTCTATACATTGCTGCCGTTTAAGCAGCAGCCTTATATAGTGTGGGGAGTGGACTTAGCCCCTGAGCCATGATTGGCCAAAGGCACCCTGCTTTTGGCCAATCATGGCTCTCATAGGACATTGCGCTGTGATTGGCCAAAGCACACAGGTCAGGTGCATGCTTTGGCCAATCACCAGCAATCAATGCACTGCAACAGCACAGTGCATTATGGGGTGCTCATCGGCGGGTGAACTTCCAGAGGACCGCCCCATTTGTTTGTGTGTTGAGTGAACACAGAGCCCATTCCTACTCTCTGATAATCTCTGCATCTTTATCCTTCTCCTCTCAGTACACCTGTGCTTTCCAAATCCCCCTGCTAACCTCTGCACCCCAAACCATCCCCCTGCACCACAAACCCCCTCATCTCGTGCTTAACTCCACATGCCTCTACTCATCTTTTCACCCAAGCTCCCCCCCCCTCCCCATGCATACCCCCTCTATGGTCATGTTCGCCCTCCAAACTGTAATCCCTTCTCTGTTTACCTCTGGACACCCCCCATCCATCCATCCATCTGCTCCTCTTTGCAGTTCAGGGTGATGGCAGGCTCAGTGATTGTGGCAGCCAGGGCTTGTTGTTCTGTACATACCCAATGTCTACAGCATTCACCAAAGGTGATGGTGGACCAGGGCTTAGGAAGTTTGGCATACCTATGAATGCTCTAACAATTTACATATCAATTCAGCCCCAATTTACATATCAATGCCACCGCGATTTACATATCAATCATGTGTACACTGCACACAGAGCAGAGATTGGCAGCATTTGTAACTCACACCACTGGGCTGGGCCTATCTTAAGGAAGGGTCCTGGAGCTGCAGCTCCCATTAACCCCTATATTAATCCAGCCCTTCACCCAGATCTTTTTCCATTCTGAATTCCCCCAAAGATTCTCCCCTAGTGAGTCACTTGCATTCATATTTTTAGCCCTCAAGTGCATTACTTTACATTTTTTTACATTAAACCTAATTTGTCATGTATTTGCCCACCCTTTATTTACTTCTAGTCTTCTTGGTCTCCTTGTAAAGTTACAATATCCTGCAGTGAAGTCATTGCCCTTCATAGCTTCGTATCATGAGCAAACATTAAACTATTTATCCCAACCTCTCTATCATTTCTAAATATGCATTGCATACTAGCTTATTATGAAATACTTACCTTAGATTAGAACAAAGCCCTTCCAGCAGCACCCGCTCACCACTGAGACAGCTGACAACTTCCCCAGTGTTTCTCTGGGGTTCACGGAAGAAACATGGAAAAAATAAATTAATCGGAATTGGTCCCAGAACAGAGCCTTGTGGTACCCCGCTTACAACTCCACACCAGTCTGAATACACGCTATTTATCATCACCCTTTGGACGTGACCCTATAACCAATTTTCTATCCAGGTACACACCTTATGGTCAATGCCAACAGACCTCAATTTATAAATTAAATGTTTATGTGGAACTGTAGCAAATGCTTTTGCAAAATCCATATATACCACGTTGACAGGCCTTTCCTTATCTAGATGATAGCTCACTTCCTTGTAGAATGTTAACAGATTTGTTTGGACAAGAATGACCGTATTATAAATCCATGCTGATTACTACTAATGATACTGTTCATCAGTGAATTCTTGTATATCATTCCCTCCAGCAGTTTACATACTATACTATTGATATTATCCTGACTGGCCTGTAGTTTCTAGGTATATATATCTCTGTCCTTTTTTAAATATTGGTACCACGTTAGCCTTTTGAAAATCAGCTGGAACCATTCCCGTCATTACGTTGTCCATAAAAACTAGGAATAACAGCCTGGCTATAACCTGACTGAGTTTTTTAAGGACTCTCAAGTGTAAGCCATCTGGTCCTGGTGATTTACTTGCGTTAAGCTTTTCAAGTTTTTTTTTTTTTTTTGATCACTGGCTTCTGTTAGCCACAAGAGTACATTCTGTGATGCATTGCTAATGATACAGTCTTGATTACTATACCTGTTTAAAAAATAAGGTGAAAGCATTTAGTACAGTTGCCTTTTCCATATAGTTTTTAACCATTTCCCCTGATCATCCTTTATAGGACCAATGTGCTCTAATCTTCCTTTTTTTTTTTACTGGTAATATATATGTGACAGGAGTCACTTTGGGTGGGGGGCTCGTGGAACCCAGATTACTTTAGAGAGGTCAGGAAACTCCTTATCCATCTTCCCCGGCCCCTCTTATGTGTATGTCACCCTGTGTCTACTAGGGGCACAGGATGACCAAGAGACCCCCCTTGGGTCTGCACTAATCAGACTTGCTGTACAACCACACTGGACTCAGCATTTTGTGTTACCCCGGTTATCCTGGGTTCTCTATGTGTGGCTTGTGTTGAAGGAGTGAGGGGCTCTTTCACTTGGGACAATGATATTTCTGAACAGTATCCCTCAGGAAATATATGAAGATGAACAGTTTGACTTTTCAGATTGCTAGAATATTGTAGGAGTGTCTCATAGACTCTTGCTAGATTGTGAGGTGGGGTGGGGTTTGTTATTGTTAAGTACCTGTATTCCATTGTTCTATTGTTTCTGTCTGCCTTAAGATCAACCTATTATGGGATGTATATGTGTATGTGGATTGGCTGCTAAGGAGGAGGGGGGGGGGTTGTCCCATAGTGTATATCTCTTTGTGCCTGTGTTTGAAAAAACAGTTTTATTCTGGTAGACTCCAAAACTGGTACTGTCGAGTCCTTGTGGTAACTATAGCCAGATTCACAGATCTCGTGTTCCAGAGCTTAGAAAGAAGCTTTTAGGTGGTGATACCCAGTCGGGGTATCGTTTCCATCACAATATATAAAAAAATTGAGTAGATTTTTTTACTTTCTTCCGCTATGTGTCTCTCATGGTCTAATTTAGCTGCCTTGAATGCGTTCTTACATTTCTTCTTGCATTCCATAGAGTGTTGTAATGCCGACAATGACCCCTCTGCCTTATATTTTTTTAAAGACCATTTGTTTTCTCGTGAATATATCAGCCACATCTGGTACTCACTGGAATATACTAGATATAACTTTTATATAATATTGTGATGCACCTGTAATAGGCTGAGTTTGAAGTGGATCTTAGGCTGAGGATAAGGCAAAGACATCTTCTTTTTCCTCTTTTTGTTTTTTACTGTACTGGAGTCTGGTGCATTTTTGTTGTGTTTTACTGTGTTCCAGTACAGTCCAATGCAGGAAAAATGCAGCATGCTCTACTTTTTTTTTCTAGATCTGGAATGCCCTTGAACTGACCACACTGGTTTGAACTAGGCCATTGGAAGCCATTTAACCTACTTTCCATGTGTTTTTGATGCAGAAAAAAAAGCACTGAACTGCATGTGTGGTATGAACTGGCCCGATGGCTCTTCCCTCTACCCCTCCTTCTAATTGTCACCCAACTACCTACTTCTGACTCCTGTACCTCCAAAACCCCACCCCCTCTATACTGGCCCCTGCCAGCACCTGCTGGGTAATGTCCAAGCTCCTTTACAGGTTGTTGATGTTTCCCAGTGTTTTCACCTGATTCTCTAGATCCAGGATCTGGGGTTCCAGAGAAACAACTAGCTCACATCTTCCACAGCGGTATTCTCCCTTGAACGGCTATTCAAGGAACGTATACATGGTGTGCACTTGGTCGCATCACCACTCCTGTTGGTCATTTTAGCCATTACTCTAATGGGGATAGATGTACAAAAAAACAGGTCTTTGAAAACGCTCCCTTGTAGGCGGGCGAAATGCATCAACCCACTTCCGGCAAACGGCATACCACACCACGTCACTTCCTGGAGTCCGTGGAACGCATGCCGGCTGTGTTTGCGGAAGGAGTATGTGATCGCCTCTTTATGTGGATTTGGGTCTTATACATGCTATTATCCTTTTTTCCTTGTGAGTATGTTTTTATCCTTCAATAAATAAACCTTTTATGCGGGCTTCACTATGTCGACCTATTCCTTTTTTTGAGTGACACTGGAGAGGGAATTTACTGTGATTATGCTTGGAGATCTATTGGTCCATTCTATCATAAGGCTCCTTTGACCCATCGGCTCTGGTGAGTGGATTCCCTCAGGGGATTCAAGGCACCTTCCACTGTGTGGAGCACCTATAGCACTTTTGGCAATTAGCATCTTTTTGAGCACGTTTGCACCTGATATGGGACTGAATACATAATTTGAGCAATTTTCTGAATTGCCATATTGTGGACATTTGTTTTTGCTACAATTTTGCACTTTTGCACCTTATATTGAGCACTCATTTGCTAACTACCATTTCTTTTTTGTTTATAAATTTATATAGTTTAGGATTTAGCACAATTGCACTTTATGCACTTATATTAATCCACCTTAGCCTGACTCAGTAGTAATGGGAAACATTTCATAGAGAAGCCCAGAAACCATGACTTATTCCACTATTAGGAAGGACTCCCATCCCCTAATATTCAGCAAATACAGATTGGTGGAGAAGCCCCTGAGTGTCTTATCAGCCTGCTGACATATGTGAAAAAGGATCCTGCCATAAAAGAGACCCTTGGAGACAGGGAAGGGATATTTGTGTCTGGCTGGAGCTGTGAGGATAGGGTCTGAGGAGGAAGTATTGACCATTGCTCTACCAGTTGGATTTGAAGGCTAAGGTGGATCGCCATCACAAAGTGGAGGATCTCTGACTGAATAGAGCGCTTTACCCAAGTGCTAAGGGTACGTGTGCACACTATAGGGGGGAGCACAGCGGTGTGGTGAAGGATCTTGGTGGCTGCTGTGGGATCAGCAAGGAAGATTCTGTGTTATACAGCACTGGTTCCTACTATTAACATCAGAACACTAAGTCTTCCATGCACCTCGTTTTTTGTAGGACTCCACCCTAAGAACTTTTATGGACTTTACAAACAATATTGGTCCGTAAGGATCCACTTGCTAAAAGTACATAGCTATATATCCTCTGCCTTTTGTCAGATAGGTTGCATTTAGCGCTGCTAGTGCTTATGTGGGCTATTGCTCTTGTACGCACCTTGTTTTGTATCTTATTGTATTGTAACTGTATTGTCTCCCTCTAACATTGTAAAGCGCTGCGTAAACTGCTGGCGCTATAGAAATCCTGAATAATAATAATAATGTAGCAGCAGAAGACCACACCAGGTTCCACTCCTGTCAGCTTAGAACAGGAAACTGAGGCTACAATTCACACAGGCTCACTAAAATTGGACAATTGAAGATTGAAAAAATGTTGCTTTGTTTTCCCGAATGGCTCCCAGTACTCCAAGTTCCTCCAAATTACTCTTGGTACTTGTGACGAGACCAATCTCGCCACTGGGCATTGGAGAAGCCTGGTTGCTCGCCTCCTGCAATGTGACTATGGACCCTCTCGTCAGCCCATGCTGAAGATAAACCCCATGGCGATTTGACTGTGTTGGTGGCATCTGAGCGCTGTTTGGATATGTTGAGCGCTCAGATCCAGGCTATCTGGGGATGGGTTGAATGTGGGGGTTCTGTTCAGTAGACTGGGAGTTATGCATTTTTGTGTCTTTTTGTGTTTCTTAACCATGTGGCTAAAGGAGGTCGCTGTGAAAACTAGCTTTAGCTGCAGAGAGAGGGGGGGGGATTGTTTCCAGCAGCCCCCTCCTGAGGAATGTCTACTGATTAACTGAGTGCTTTTGTCTAAAATAGGACAGTATGTTAATTGGGTCTGAGACTTTTGATAAGCATGTTAATGAGCTCACCTAGCTGTCTACGAAGGGGGAAGCCAGGATGCATTGTGGGGATGTTTTGCTTCTGGGAGTCTGTAATGTGATACATATCTGCCTGTGTCACAGTCTTCCATTTGGTCCCCTAGGGGAGTGTCCACCAGGTGGGAGACCTGCATAAATACAGGGGCAGGTAGCCCTCAATAAATAGACCACTGCTTGAACCTCACACGGAGCCTTGTCTCGTTCTTGGGGGGATTCACTGTATGCTGTTGGAGACTGATTGCTAGGAGTGTAAGCTGATGTATGCTTTTCCTGTACGTCTGCTAGCAGCTATTCGTGAGGTTCCAGGTTGGAGTGCTATTTTGTATCCAGTTCGGGAGTTTGGTGTCCTGCAAGTAGCTGTGCCTGTCTCTCAGAAAGGGGCATATCGCCTAAACGGATTTTAACCCCTTGTCTGCGGAAACGGTCCGTCACAATTGGTGGCAAGCGGCGGGATCGTTCTCACAGCCAGAAGGACAGTTACAGGAGGCACCATTCCGTGGATTTACAAGTTGGGGGCAACGCATGTCTCAGTACAGCAACCCTTAAAGCAACAGGATGGAACCAGCAGTGGAGTTCGATGAGGGTGCCATGGATGACCGAGATGCATTCCGTAAAGGCATCTGGTACCAGGCACTGGGCATTGTGGAGTACCAGCAGGGTGAGAGACTCCCCAAGGAAGACCAGCGGTTGCAGAAGCGAGTAGCCCTGCGGATGCCCTTCCTGGGGGAGCAGCCCCGGGAGGAATGGGTAAAAGAATTGGAGCTCCGGGTATGGCAGGAGATGTGGCTGGAGGATGCCTACCAGGCGCTGTGGTGGTATGTTGCACAGTACCTGCCCTGGACAGCCGAGCATGACAAGCCAGAGGGAGAGGAGTTTGATGGTCCTGGCTTGTTATGGGAGTCTTTTTCAGAGCTGGAATTTGGGAGCCCTACACAAGCCCGGTTCAGTGATCTCTTGGAGTGGAGGGAGAGCAAGTATGACTGGGACGACGCTCACGAAATTGAGCAAGACCTGGTCCACCTGGTGATCCGGGAGATGGAGATAGAACAGGGCTACCAGCAGCTGTTCCAATACAGTGAGAAGGCTCAGCAGGAGAGCAGCAGGACAGACCCAGAGCCAGACCCATTCAGAGGGGACGAGATGGTACAGTTTTACTAGGAAGAACCCCAGGTGGCCAGTGGAGATGGGACCGAGGTCTCTCCACCGGTCCTGCAGGGAATTAGGAGCCCAGTCTCCATTCCCCAGCGGCAGTGTAAAGTGCAGGGAGAGGAGAGCAGTGTCCTCCCTCCCCAGCGGCAGGCTGAGTTACAGGGGGCAGAGGTAGTTGTTCCTGCCCCCCAGCAGCAGAGTTATATGCCGGGAAGGCAGTGTGAAGGACAGGGAGAGGAGAGCAGTGTCCTCCCTCCCCAGCGGCAGCGTGATTTTTTGGGAATTGGGAGCCCAGTCTCCATTCCCCAGCGGCAGTGTGATGTGCCAGGAATTGGGAGCCCAGTCTCCATTCCCAGCGGGAGATACAGCAGGGAATTGGGAGCCCAGTCTCCATTCCCCAGCGGCAGAGTATCCTACAGGGAATAGAGAGCCCAGTCTCCTTTCCCCAGCAGCAGGACGCTGTGTTGGGAGGAGAGACAGTCGGTCTCCCTCCGCAAAGACTGGAAGTATGTATGGGAGAGGAGATTGTTACCACCTCTCCCCAGCGGCGGATCATTAATGGGCAGAGTGTTCTATCGGGAGAGGAGCTTGTTACCCCCTCTCCCCAGCGGCAGCTTAATGTACCAGGGGGAGACAGTAAGCCCCCCAACAGTGCAGATGGGACCGTGGTCTCTTCACTCACAGCATAGGGGGTAGGGACAGTCGGTCCTGACCCCCAGCAACAGGACTGTTTAGCCAAAGGGAAGACAGTCGGTCTTCCCCCACAGCAGCATGGTGGTGTATCTAAAGGGGAGACAGTCGGTCTCCCCCTCCAACAACCCGTCTCCAACCAGGCTACTTCTGTGGTAGCGCTGGCACCAGGGCAGAGTACCGCTGGTCTCTGCCCACTCAGCAACCCACCAAGGCAGTCTGCCAGTCTCCCACACAGCCAAGGTGAGGCATCTGGACATGGACAGATTTCTCTTCTACCCAGGTGTAGCAACCAGTTATTTTGGGTGGGCTGTACTGCTGTCTCTGTTTTGTGGGTGGGCTGCTGGACTAACAAGGGCACTGACCGGCAGAAGGTCAGATACCCTGTTAGTCTGTTTGGAAAAGGGGAGAAATGTGATGAGACCAATCTCGCCACTGGGCGTTGGAGAAGCCTGGTTGCTCGCCTCCTGCAATGTGACTATGGACCCTCTCGTCAGCCCATGCTGAAGGTAAACCCCATGGCGATTTGACTGTGTTGGTGGCATCTGAGCGCTGTTTGGATATGTTGAGCGCTCAGATCCAGGCTATCTGGGGATGGGTTGAATGTGGGGGTTCTGTTCAGTAGACTGGGAGTTATGCATTTTTGTGTCTTTTTGTGTTTCTTAACCATGTGGCTAATGGAGGTCGCTGTGAAAACTAGCTTTAGCTGCAGAGAGAGGGGGGGGATTGTTTCCAGCAGCCCCCTCCTGAGGAATGTCTACTGATTAACGGAGTGCTTTTGTCTAAAATAGGACAGTATGTTAATTGGGTCTGAGACTATTGATAAGCATGTTAATGAGCTCACCTAGCTGTCTACGAAGGGGGGAAGCCAGGATGCATTGTGGGGATGTTTTGCTTCTGGGAGTCTGTAATGTGATACATGTCTGCCTGTGTCACAGTCTTCCATTTGGTCCCCTAGGGGAGTGTCCACCAGGTGGGAGACCTGCATAAATACAGGGGCAGGTAGCCCTCAATAAACAGACCACTGCTTGAACCTCACACGGAGCCTTGTCTCGTTCTTGGGGGGATTCACTGTATGCTGTTGGAGACTGATTGCTAGGAGTGTAAGCTGATGTATGCTTTTCCTGTACGTCTGCTAGCAGCTATTCGTGAGGTTCCAGGTTGGAGTGCTATTTTGTATCCAGTTCGGGAGTTTGGTGTCCTGCAAGTAGCTGTGCCTGTCTCTCAGAAAGGGGCATATTGCCTAAACGGATTTTAACCCCTTGTCTGCAGAAACGGTCCGTTACAGTACTCCAAATTACTCCCAATACACCAAGTTACTCCCAGTACTCCAATTTACTTCAAAATTATTCCCAGTACTTTAAGTTACTCCCAGTACTCCAGTTACTCCAAAATTATTCCTAGTACTCCCAGTGCTCCAAGTTACTTCAAAATTACCCCAAAGTTTACTCCAAAATATACTCAAATTTACTCCAGTTACTTCAAAATTACTCCCAGGACTCCACGTTACTCCCAGTACTCCAAGTTACTCTAGAATTACTCCCAGTACTCCAAGTTACTCCAAAATGTCCCCAAAAGTTACTTCAAAGTACTCCAAAGTTACTTCAAAATAATTTCTAGTACCCCGAGTTACTACAAAATTACTCCAAGTGCTCCAAGTTACTCTAGAATTATTCCTAGTACTCCAATAGTACATGCAATAGTTGTGTGCATTGGGCCTATGAAAAGCTGTATGCGACATTCATTTTGTTCTTGTCTCAGCTCATCTCAGCCATGTTGTCATGTGAAAGGCAACTGTTTACTGATGCCAGAACCTTATCAGTCAATTGATCAAACACACACAGACTCTTTCCATGAACCAATCATATTACTGTCTGGAAACCGTAATAAAACTGTCCCCCTTTTACAAGCTTGAGCAATGCACTCTGGAGTGTAGTTGAGCATCATGGGAAATGTAGTTCCAAAACATCTGGGGTGCCAAGGTTTGCCATAACTAGTCTAAAAGTACAAGGAGGAAAACCAGCCCAATTCATTTGTTAGGCAAAATGGGCATCCGAAACCTGCCAAGTTTATATTCATTTTGAAGCTAAATCCAGGCTAGACAATAATCTGCACGTTAGCAGGCTTCACCTAGTAGGCACTCAGAGATATGAGTACCTATAGAAAACTTTATCTGGGACATAGTCATTAATATTGTGACATCCCAGAAACCACTCCTCCAATGCTCAGTTGGTCAGGTGGCCTCTATTAACAGCCCTTGGATACTAGAAAAAAAGAGAATGTTAGGACAGTTTGACAGCTCTTGTTAACATCAAACCAAGGAAAACATAACAGGGCTTTTGGGAGCCACTGTATGGTTTTTGCTTATTCACTGGACTCTACTGAAACCAGGATTTGCAAGTATTCTTTCTTTTCAGCTCTTTATTTCTTTGTTACATCATTGTCTCTTTATTTCTTTGTAACACCCTTTTCTGTAAATATTTTATTTGCACCATTTTGACCTTTTCATTATTAAACCCTATTTTGAAAAGTGTTAACATGCTCTCTAACATTACCATTGTCTCTAAAGCTTTTATTGCAAACTAAAAATAATCCCTGTCTCTTGAAGAGCGCTACTGTATAGTATAAATCCTCTGAACCTACCTGTCTGGTATATGGTGACAGTGTGTTTATTCTAAAATTATAGTTGGTATTGCTAATCTTGTGAAAGTTCTGACTTTTTGGTAAAAGTCGGTGGTGGCGGTTACAGGGTTAATTGCTTAATTGACTTAACCCAGTGACCATTACACTCAGGCTACTGGCACTTAGACTCACGAGCTTGAAAATCTTTGTGTAGGGTGCATCTAAGAGTGGCATTGTTACATAAGTGACAGCGCAAATTGAGATTGGCCAGTCCTTTGTCATGAGTTGGTAAGAAGGGCAGGAGTCTGATCCCGCAATTACACACAATACTTTATTCCTCAGTGCCTCAGTTTTTCCCCTGATTCGGTACTACTCCCACAGTCATTGCATGCCTACAGCTCCCCCTTCAGTTTGCTCACAGCTCCTATCAATGTGCCGGGCTCTCCTCCTGACAGTGTCCCCACACCCTCCTGCCGCTCCTCATGACAGTGTGTCCCGTGCTCACCTGCAACTCCTCCTGTCAATGTGTCATGACAGTGTGTCCTGCACCCACCTGCAGCTTCTCCTGTCAATATGTCCCCAACTCCTGCTCTCTCTCTCTCAGCTGCTCTTCCTGTGTCCGCCTCTGTCTTCCTCCTCCCTCAGTGGTCTCAACACACCTACTCCAACCTGTCTTCCACATCTTATGGCTTGCCTCAGTATGCCTTGTGCTTTCTTGTATTGCTTGAGTTTATGATTTACTCACATCAGTCAGTGAAGCACCTAACCAGTGAGTGCTGGTGTACCATGATATCTGGTAAAAAGTTTGAATATTCTAGGACTGAAAATATAACTAACGTCAAAACTTTTTTTTTTTTTTTTTTTTAGTTTTAGAAAGAGTGGAGAGGGATTAGAAGTAATGGCATTCGACAAGTGTGCCACACGATTTGCCACAATTGGGAATCACAGGCAGAAATGCAGCGATTTCACGCATAATCTGGATCGCTCAGGTGTGAACAGAGCCTAAAAGAGTCACTTTCAAACCAATACATCTGTGATAATAGGAATAAATGTGCTTCAAGAGCCAGAGTAGATGCCAGGAGTTAGCAAAGGCTACTATATGAAACTCAAGGAATACTAAATTTCTCACTTTTGTAATCTACAATGTCCCCAACTGGCCAAAACACACTCAGAAAAACTTTAGCAGTGCAGGCTTTCTTGTATACCAGTCCCCTTCACAGCCCCCCTTTCTTGTATACCAGTCCCCTCCACAGCCCCCCTTTCTTGTACATCAGTCCCCTTTACAGCCCCACTTTCTTGTTTAGCAGTCCCCTTCACAGCCCCCCCCTTTTTGTATAGCAGTCCCCTTTTTTAGCCCCCGATTTCTTATATACCAGTCCCCTTTAAGCCTCCCCTTTCTTGTGTATCAGTCCCCTTTACAGCACCCCTTTTTGTGTACCAGTCCCCTTCACAGCCCCCTACTTTCTTGTATACCAGTCCCCTTTAAGCCTCCCCTTTCTTGTGTATCAGTCACCTTTACAGCCCCCCTTTCTTGTGTATCAGTCCCCTTCACAGCCCCCTACTTTCTTGTATACCAGTTCCCTTCCCAGCCCCCCCTTTCTTGTATACCAGTCTCATTCACAGCCCCCCCCTGCTTGTATAGCAGTCCCCTTTATAGCCCACCATTTCTTGTATACAGTACCAGTCCCTTTCACAGACCCCCTTTCCTGTACACCAGTCCACTTCACAACCCCCCCTTTTTTGTATACCAGTCCCCTCAATAGCCCCTTTTCTTGTATACCAGTCTCCTTCACAGCCTCCCCTTTCTTGTTTACCAGTCCCCTTCACAGCCCCCTTTCTTGCATACAGTCCCTTCACAGCCCCCCCTTTCTTGTATACCAGTCTACTTCATGACCCCCCCTTTCTTGTTTCCCAGGTCCTTTCAAAGCCCCTTCCTCCTTTTTTATATTCCCCCAGTGCCCTTTACATGAAAGCCCCATCCCTTACATCCCAGTGATTGTTGTTATGGTATTTTTGGGGTGATGTCCAGTGCCATCTGACCTCCAAACATGGTGTGTATCCAAAGATTTCAATTTTGATCTCATCTGAGCAGACTATATTCTCCCAGTATGTCTCAGGCTTATCTAAATGTTGTGCAGCAAACTTAAATCAAGCTTCAACATGCTTTTTCTTCAGCAATGGAGTCTTGTGTGGTGAGCGTGCATTTATGGTGAAATTATTTTCTTTCCACTTCTGGATTATGGCCACAATAAGTCCTCACTGAAATATTCAGAAGTTTAGAAATCCTTCTGTAACCAATGCCATCAGTATATTTTGCAATATTAAGTTTGCATAGGTCTTGAGAGAGCTTTTTGCTTTTACCTATCATGAGATGTTTCTTTTGTGACACTTTGATAATAAGACACCTTTTTATAGGCCATCAGTTGATACTTAGCCAGCTGATATTAATTTGTGCTGACAAGGAGCAGGATTGCTTACCAATTACTGATAGATTTCAGCTGGTGTCTTTGCTTTCCATGCCTTTTAGTACCTCCCTTTCTTCATGTGTTCAATACTTTTTCCCTGTGTCATTCCATTTTATTACATATAACTTAATTTCTGAATGTATTTGTTTTGGTTTCTTTGTATGTATGGATTGCAGGAGTTGTTACCAACATGTGGTGAAAATTTCATGCCAATAGCACCTTTAGGACTATATTTATCTAGAATAGTGGTGACATGTTTAATACTTATTTTACCCGCTGTATATATACTGTATATAATGATTTTATGGAACAAGCTAACATGATAAAAAAGAGATTTATAGATAATGGATATGATGAGTTTGGTTTAGATATTGATATTTCCTGTGTATTGAATTATGATTGGGATAGCCTTTTACAAACAACTAAAATTATTAAATCCAATGACGATAAATCTCTGTAGTCCTGTTTTACTACCTATTCGAATCAACATTATGCATTGGGGAAATTACTCGTGAAGCAATGGGGTATTTTGAAAAATGACAGAGTTTTGGGGGTTAATTTACCTAACAAGCCTGGATCTTAAAAAAAGCTTCCAATCTTAGAAATCAGATTGCCCCAAAAGTAGTTGAACGACCCAGACAATTAAGCATGTCTGGAGGTCTGAAGGATTTTTTTCCCTGACATAGATGCCATGTTTGCAAATGCACTAAATATAATGTGGTAAGAACTAAGACATTTGTTTCTAGAACTATTAAAGGACATACTGTATATCATTTAACATACACTATATTGTCAAAAGTATTGGTACGCCTGCCTTTACACGCACATGAACTTTAATTGCATCCCATTCTTAGTCTGTAGGGTTCAATATTGAGTTGGCCCACCCTTTGCAGCTATAACATTTTCAACTCTTCTGGGAAGGCTGTCCACAAGGTTTAGGAGTGTGTCTATGGGAAGCACATTTGTGAGGTCAGGCACTGATGTTGGACGAGAGGGCCTGGCTTGCAGTCTCCGATCTTATTAATCTTAAAGGTGTTCTATCGGTTCTCTGAGGTCAGGACTCTGTGCAGGCCTGTCAAGTTCCTCCACCCCAAACTCGCTCATCCATGTCTTTATGGACCTTGCTTTGTGCACTAGTCCAAATCATTTGGTGGAGGGGGTATTAGGATGCAGGGTTGTTTTTCCAGGGGCTGGGCTTGGCCCCTTAGTTCCAGTGAAGGGAACTCTTAAGGTGTCAATCATGTCAAGACATTTTTGACCATATCATGCTCCCAACTTTGTGGCAACAGTTTGGGGATGGCCCCTTCCTGTTCCAACATGACTGCACACCAGTGCACAAAGCAAGGTCCATAAAGACATGAATGAGAGAGCTTCTCTTTTTTGCAAAAAATCAGTTTATGGGCTTGTGATAATTTTCGAAAAACATCAAGTCAATTATGTGTAGATTTGTTGAAGTTACTAGTGTTTCCTTCCTCTTTTGTTTCCCTTTGTTTATCTCTATATTGTAATTTTGCTTGTTTTTCTCATAGTTCATAAACCTCTGCAATGCTGGAATACACTATAGTTCACCTTTATACCAGAGCACAAATGAAGTGTTAATGATTTGAAATTATTACAGAGGCATCTCTGCTAATTTTTCCTGAAGAAAGAATATAATAATAAACTTAATTACTCATCAGTTTTAAGAAGGCCCATAATACTCTTCTTAAAACAAGTTGTTTGCAAGTCCCACTTTCATTGCAGATCCAAAAAATAAGGGGTTTATTCCTCAATTTAGAATAGTGAGCATAATCAAGCAAATTATTCTTTTCTGCTTTTGTGGTCAAACACACATCTATAATCACTGGTTTATAGTACAAATACAATGCATATTATAGAGCCATGTTTTTCGGAATGCGTACAGCTTGTTAGGGGAATTGGCTATCATCAGTGCAGAGTAAGAAGCCTTGGTTTCCGTAAACTGCACTGATGAAGGGCAACTATCCTGAAACAAATGTTTGCACAGTTTTGCAGAATAAAGTTATCTAAAGTATTAGCCTGTATCTGTGCAGTTGACTATAGGGGCAGAAAGGAATATCTTGCATGGCTCTGCCTAATATCTTAAAATGAGCAAGTATCCACTTATTTTTTGAGATCTATGATGATAGTGAGACCTGCAATTACCTTCTGGTTTAGGAAGGCTCTACAGCGTTTCTCACTAATTAGGCTCACCTCAAGATAACATGTCTTTGTTTCTCATCAGTATACAGAACTTCTTCGGTTTGACACCAGCACCAACACAACAACTGTAATGGATTTACGCCCTTCATTTACCTGGAATAATCAAAGACTCCCAAGTGATGTTCCTGGGAGTGGTAAGCTCTTCTCTCCTTTTAAATCATTGTAGCAATAAACCTTTCTGTGTTTTTATTATGTTTTTTTCTTCTGTTTCAGGTCCTAACATTATGACAATTGCAGTCTTCACTCTGGCAGTTGCTATCATACTTGTTCTCATAACTGCACTTCTTGTGTTTCGGTAGGTCCTTTAATTAATTAAACTGTTTAGGAAAAAACTTTAAAATCTGCTCCGGGGAAGCAATAGCAGGTTCCTTCTGGTGCCTGTGTGCAGTATAATATTTCATCCAGATTCCCCCTAAACTCTTGTGTGCCCCTCCAACACTTCTTCACTGGCTCCTCAGTAGAGGCATTGGTAAAAAGCAAAGCACTCTGCTGAAATGCAACCTCTGACATGGCTGGAGGGCTGCGCAATAGTTTTGATTTTATAAATTTCCATTTATCAATTATTAGGATGTCCTTAATAAAATATTCAAATAAAAGGGTTCTACTTTTTTTGGACAAATCAGCTAGAATGCTATATTTGCTATATGCTAATCCTATATCACCCAGTACCAGGTTGCGGTCCTCAGGATCGCCCCACCAGGAGGTGAGCAAGCTGGGGTCCAGTAGTGGTTATAGCAGGTAAGGATAAAACAGAAGCATAGTCAGTAAAAAAGCCAAAGGTCGGTAAAAAGTAGTTTCAGGTTGGGATCAAGCTGAAGCATAGTCGAGGAACAAGCCATGGGTCAGTAACGAGTGGTAGTAAAGATACAGATGGCAGCTGGAAAGACAAAAGCAAGATACTGGCTGAGAAAGAAAACAATAATCTGGCAAACAGAAAGTGCAGAGGCATGGCTTAAATCAGGAAGTTAAACGGAGGAGCAAAGAGTTCAAGGTTCAAGACAAACCAGGTTCAAGGCAGGATCATTCAATTGTCCAGGAAACTGTCCAGCATTTCTGGTGGTTTAGCAAGAAGAGACATTGCCTGACACAGCAGAGGTTCCGGATTTCAATTCAGGCCCTGACAGTACTCCCCTCCTTCCACGACATCTTAGGGCTGGGTTTGTGAGGAAACCCCTGATGGAATTCTCTTGTTAAGCTAGGGGCATGAATGTTCTCCTAAGGCTCCCAAAAATTTCTTCTGGCCCATATCCTTCCCATTGGACCTGATATTGTAATTTTCTCCACCACAAATTTTTCTTCACCCTGATCCACAACAGGTGGAGTAAGTGGGCGAATTCTTTCAGAAAAAGGATTTTCATGAAATTACTTGAGCAGTGATAGGTGAAAAACAGGGTGAATCTTCATACTGTTTGGATGTTATAAGCGAAAGGTAACCAGATTGATTTAAGCAAAAATCTTAAAAGGATCTACAAACTTTTGGCCCAATTTAGCAGATGGAACATGAACCTTCACATTTTCAGAAGATAACCAAACTTTGTCACTCACATGAAAAGTGTGACCTGTGATGTCTGTCAGCGGCCTCCTTGTAACAGTCCTGAGCCTCCTTCACAGTAGCAATTAATTTTTTCTGAATCTCCTGTAATATAGATAGTCTATTGGTAACAGCAGGAATTGGAGTTGAAATGGGGAGATCAGGAATAAAAACTGGATGATACCTGGTGTTTTAAGTGAAAAGGACTTTGAGAAACCGAGCTACTGTGTGTTTAGAATTGTAATAAGCAAACATTGCCGTAGTCACCTGAAAATAACTGACAAAACATCAAGGTATTGCTCCAATGTTTGATTGGTCCTCTTGGTCTAACCATTAGACTGAGGATGAAAAGCAGAGGACAGATTAATTGTTACACCCTAAACTGAACAAAAGTAAACTGTACACCTCTGTCAGACACCACATCATCAGGAATTCCATGTAATTTAAAGACTTCTCGAACCATCAACTCCATAGTTTGTTCACCAGAAGGTACCCTTTTAACTAGTATATTATGAGCCATCTTAGTGAGATAGTGGACAACTACTGAGATAGTGGCCATTTCTTTTGAGGGAGGTAAATTGACCGCAAAGTCCATAGAAATGACCCCCATGGTCTTGATAGAACATGGAGTGGCTGGAAAAGCCCCAAAGAAGAAGCTTGGGGTGTCTTTTTGCATGCACAGATAAGGCATGAGACTACATAGCTTTTGAAATCTTTCTTGTAACCAGGCCACCAAAAGGAACATGACAAATGTTCTTCTGCCTTAGAAACTCCAAAATTCCCTGCAGGTTTACAGTCATGAACTAACATTAGGGGTTCAACCCCAGCAGATTCAAGTACATAGAGATGATGTGCTTGAGTCCAGAAGTCATTCTTGTATTCAAGGTTAATGTCCTTAGGACGATGATTGAGCAGTGGATCATTCTCATTCCCCTCTTTGAAAAAACTCAAGAATGTCTTGGAACTCATAGCCCAGGAAGTTCTTTTGAGGTAGGATTGTACATTCAGAATCGCCTTACTGGAGAGGCTCCGACAACATCCTTGATAGGTCATTGGCCTTTCCATTACATAGTTAGTGAGGTTGAAAAAAGACAGCAGTCCATCCAGTTCAACCTATGATGTGTGTGTGTGTGTGTGTTTGCTTTTAACCGTACATTGTATACCCCTGTATGTTGTGGTCTTTAAGGTGCTCATCTAATAGTTTTTTTGAAACTATCGATGCTCCCTGCTGATACGACTGTTTGCGGAAGAGAATTCCATATCCTTACTTCTCTTACAGTACGTATTTTAAGGTTAAACCGCCTTTCCTCTAGTTTTAATGAGTGGTCACGTGTCTTATTGTATTCCCTTTCTCTGAATAGTTTGTTCCTTATGCTAGGGTCGCCAGTACAGTATTTGTACATTGATATCATATCCCCCCTCAATCGTCTCTTCTCCAGAGAGAATAAGTTCAGTGCTTGTAGTCTTTCCTCATAGCTGATGTCCTCCATTCGCCTGATTATTTTTGTTGCCCTTCTCTGGACTCTCTCCTGTTCCAGCACATCCTTCCTGAGGACCGGTGCCCAGAACTGGACAGAATACTCCAGATGTGGCCGGACCAGAGTCTTGTAGAGAGGGAGAATAATCTCTTTATTTCTGGAGTGAATCCCCTTTTTTTATACATCCCAGTATTCTGTTGGCTTTGCTTGCAGCGGCTTGGCATTGCATGTCACTGCCAAGCCTGTTGTCTACCAGTACCCCCAGGTCCTTTACCATCCTAGACTCACTCACCCAGAGGTTCCCCCCCTAGTGAGTAGCTTGCTTTCTGGTTTCTGGCACCCAAGTGCATTACTTTACATTTTTCAACATTAAACCTCATCTGCCATGTAGTTGCCCACCCCATTATTTTGTTCAAGTCCGCTTGTAAGGTTTCCACATCCTGTATAGAAGATATTGGCATGCTTAGTTTAGTATCATCCGCAAATACTGAGATTGTACTAGATATCCCCTCCTTTAGATAATTTATGAATAAATTAAACAGGATTTGCCCCCAGGACAGAACCCTGGGGGACCCCCCTTTCCACACCTGCCCAATCCGAGTACTCCCCATTAATCACCACCATTTGCACTCTCCCCTGGAGCCAGTTCTCTATCCAGGTACTCACCTTATGGTCCATACCTACCTTCCTTAGTTTGAACAATAAGCGTTTGTGGGGAACGGCGTCAAAGGCCTTTGCAAAGTCCAGATACACCACATCCACAAGCTTACCTTTATCTTGGTGGCAGCTCACTTACATAGTTACATAGTTACATAGTAGGTGAGGTTGAATAAAGACAATAGTCCATCTAGTTCAACCTGTGTAGGTGTGTGTGGCTGTAATCATCTCACATACCCCTGAATGTTCTGATCCTTGAGATGTAAGTCTAAGAGTCTTTTGAAAGCCACCATACTACCCGCAGAAACCACCTCTTGTGGTAGAGAATTCCACAATCTTGTTGCCCTAACAGTAAAGAACCCCCCGCGTTGCCTGAGGTTAAAACGCTTCTCCTCTAATCGCATTGTATGCCCTCGAGTCCTCATGCAATCCCTTCGAATGAACAGCTTTTATTCTAAGCTGGGATCCCCATTAAGATATTTATAAATTGCTATCATGTCCCCCCTCAGACGTCTCTTCTCCAGGGAGAATAAATCGAGCGATTGTAGACGCTCTTCATAGTCAAGGTCCTCCAATCCCCTAATTAGTTTAGTTGCCCTTCTCTGGACTCTCTCCAGCTCCAACACATCCCTCCTGAGGACTGGCGACCAGAACTGGACGGAATACTCCAGATGCGGTCGGACCAGAGTTTTATAAAGTGGAAGGATTATAGTCTTATCTCTGGAATGCATCCCTTTCTTTATGCATGCTAATGTTCTGCTGGCTTTGGCAGCTGCCGCTTGACATTGCATGCTGTTTCCTAATCTATCATCAACTAAGACTCCCAGATCCTTCTCCATTTTTGATTCCCCCAAGGGCTCCCCTTCTAACGTGTATTGTGTTTTTATGTTTTTAGTCCCCAAGTGCAAAACCTTACACTTCTCCACGTTAAACCTCATTTGCCATGTCGTTGCCCACTCCGTTATTTTGTCCAGGTCATTCTGTAGGATATCTGCTTCATGCTGTGAAGTTATTGCCCTGCCCAATTTTGTGTCATCTGCAAAAACTGATATCGAACTACTGATCCCGACCTCAATGTTGTTTATGAATAAATTGAACAAGGTTGGTCCCAAGACTGAGCCTTGGGGGACCCCGCTTACCACCTCAGACCAGTCTGAGTATGCGCTGTTTATTACTACCCTTTGGACACGCCTTTTTAGCCAGTTCCGTATCCAAGAGCAAACCCTGCTATCGATACCTGCAGACCTTATTTTATAAATTAAGCGCTTGTGGGGAACTGTATCAAACGCCTTAGCGAAATCCAAGTACACCACATCCACTGGTCTCCCCCTATCTAGCTCACAGCTCACCTCCTCGTAGAATGTTAGGAGATTGGTTTGACAAGAACGCCCATTTGTAAACCCGTGCTGATTACTGCTGATGATGTTGTTGTCTTTAGCAAACTCTACGATATAGTCCCTTATCATCCCCTCCAGAAGTTTACATACTACTGATGTCAAACTGACAGGCCTATAATTTCCCGGGATATGCCTCTGGCCCTTTTTGAATATTGGAATCACGTTAGCTTTCTTCCAATCCCCTGGTACATCTCCTGTCCTAATACTGTCAGCAAAGATCAGGAACAGTGGTCTCGATATAACTTTACTGAGTTCCTTGAGTACTCTCGGATGTACGCCATCCGGTCCTGGTGATTTGTTTGTGTTAAGTTTATCCAGCCTTTCCCTGATTTCCCCCTCTGTTAGCCATAGTGGCAAGTCCTGTGTATTACTACTAACCATACAGTCATGGTCAGTGTACCCCTCCTTTTCCTGTGTAAAGACTGACGAGAAAAAAGCATTCAGCACGGTTGCTTTTTCAGTGTCCTCTGTAACCATCCTCCCATCATTGTTAATTATGTGTGCAATATGCTCTGCCTTAGTTTTTTTGCTGTTGATATATTTAAAGAATTTCTTTGGGTTTTTTTTACTATCCTCTGCTATTTGTCTCTCAAAGTTGATTTTAGCCATCTTGATTTCTTGTTTACTTTTCTTATTTTCCTCCTTGTATTGCTCGAAAGCCGATACTGTGCCCTCTGATTTATACTTCTTGAAGGCCAATTTTTTCCCCCTAATAAGTTTTTTGACGCTACAGTTTAGCCAGCCAGGTTTGGCTTTGTCTCTTCTAAATTTATTTCCCATAGGAATGCATTGCAAGATGCCTTTGCCTAATATGTTCCTAAAGCATTCCCATTTTTCCTCTGTGGTCAGGGATCCCAGGGTTTGGTCCCAGTTTACCCTTTCCATCAATAAGTACAATTTTGGAAAGTTTGCCCTTCTGAAGTTTAGGGTTCTTATGTTCCCCACTTGCCTTGTTATATTGTTATTTACACTAAATGTGATCATCCTGTGATCGCTAGAGCCCAGGTTGTCCTGGACTCCTACCTCCAAGATTATGTCTGGGTCATTAGTGAGCAATAGATCCAGGACTCCGTTTTCTCCGGTAGGGGAATCCACCAACTGTGACATGTAATTATCCAGTAAGGTTTCCGTGAATAGACGGGCCTTCTGTGAGTGTGCAGTCCCCTCTTCCCAGTCAATGTCGGGATAATTGAAGTCCCCCAATACGATGACTGATTTTGCCACTTTACCCATTAGTGCTAAAAATTCCAGCTCTACCTCCTCCCCTTGGTTAGGTGGCCTATAGCAAACCCCCACAATTACTTTCCCCTTTTCTCCTTCCCTATGGAGTTCAACCCACACAGATTCTAAATCCATGCTCATCCCATCCGTAATGTCACTCCTTTCTATCACCTTTATATTGTTCTTGACATAGAGACATACCCCTCCCCCTCTTTTTCCTACCCTGTCCTTCCGGTACACCGAATACCCTTGGATATTGGCCAGCCAGTCATGTGAGGGGTCGAACCAAGTCTCCGTTATTCCCACAAGGTCTATGTCCTCCTCATGTACTAACATTTCCAACTCATCCATTTTATTAGCTAGGCTCCTGGCATTAGCATATACCCCTCTAAGTTTTACGGAAGTTAAGTCCAATTGGCGGTTATGTTTATTCCTGTTTGGTCTGAGATTTTCCCGCACAGACCTGCCAATTGACATTGTGGACCTACTGTCGCTGCTGACACTACAGCTGCCTTCTGTCCTCTGCTCCCTCCTGACTGACTCTACTTCTGAGCCCTCCCCCCCGTCTCCTAGTTTAAAAGCCCCTCCAACTTGGTGGCCATCTTTCTCCCCAAAAGAGCTGTACCGTCCCCATTAAGGTGCAGCCCATCCTTACTAAAGAGCCGGTAGCCGACTGAGAAGTCAGCCCAGTTCTCCAGGAACCCAAACCCCTCCTTCCTACACCAATTCCTCAGCCACTTGTTAAGTTCCCTAATCTCCTTCTGCCTCTCTTGTGTGGCTCGAGGTACAGGCAGTATTTCAGAGAAAACCACCTTGGAGGTCCTTTTCCTCAATCTATTACCTAAGTCCCTGAAATCGTTCTTAAGGATCCTCCACCTACCTTTAAATTTGTCATTAGTGCCCACATGCACCATGACCGCTGGGTCATCCCCAGCCCCGCACATCAATCTGTCTGCCAGATCTGCGATGTGCCGAACTCGGGCGCCCGGTAAACAACAAACTGTTCGGTTCACGAGATCTTTTTTACAGATTGCCCTCTCTGTCCTCTTGATAATTGAGTCCCCCACTACCACAACCTTTCTAACCTTTCCTGAGTTACCGCCCCCCTTCTTCCTGGAGCCGTCCCTCCCCTGGCAGCTGGGGGAGGGTGCATGCTCCAGCTCTGCCACCCCTGAGCTGATATCCCCCTCAACCTGCAACTCGGCAGATTTGTTAGGGTGTACCAACTCAGGATTGGCCTCCCTGGCACTCCTCCCTCTACCCTTCCTAACAGTCACCCAGCTGCATACCTCTGCTGTTTGCGTCTCCTCTGTTCCTCCCTCCTCTATGCTGGCCCCTACCAGCGCCTAATAGGTAATGTCCAAGCTCCTTTCCAGGTTGTTGATGCCACGCAGTGTTGCCACTGTGTTCTGTAGGTCCAGGATCTGGTCTATCAGAGCAACAAGTCGCTCACATCTTGCACAGCAGTATTCGCCCTCGAATGGTTCATCAAGGAACGCATACATGCAGCAAGAAGTGCACTGAGTGGCATCCGCAATCCTGTCGGACATTATTACCCACTACTCTATGGGGATATATTAACGAACTGCTCTTCCTAACCTACACTACCTCTAACTTCCCTGGTACTAACCTGGAGTCCTCACCAGTCGCTAATATACTAACCAGTCACTAAGATACTCACCAGTCGCAAAGATCCAACAGACGCAAAGATACTCACCAGTTGCAAGATACTCACCAGTCGCAACGATACTCACCAGTCGCAACGATACTCACCAGTCGCAAAGATCCAACAGACGTAAAGATCCAACAGACGCAAAGATACTCACCAGTCGCAAAGATACTCACCAGTCGCAAAGATACTCACCAGTCGCAAAGATACTCACCATCATAGATCACTTCATCATAGAAGGTTAATAGATTGGTTTGGCAAGAACGATTTTTCATGAATCCATGCTGATTACTACTAATAATACAATTTTCATTACTAAAGTCTTGTATGTGGTCCCTTAACATCCCCTCCAAAATCTTGCAGAATACTGATGTTAGGCTGACCGGCCTATAGTTACCCGGGATATATCTCTGCCCTTTTTTAAATATTGGTACCACATTGGCTTTTTTTCAATCAGCTGGCACCATACCTGTCTGTAAACTATCCTTAAAGATCAAGAATAATGGTCTGGTAATCACCTGGCTGAGCTCTTTAAGAACCCTCGGGTGCAAGCCATCTGGTCCCGGTGATTTATTTATGTTAAGTTTCTCTAGTTTAGTTCTAAGTCTATCTTCTGTTAGCCATGGCGGTACTTCCTGAGGTGTGTTATTTAGTTT
Organism: Pelophylax lessonae; assembly: GCF_965119305.1. Taxonomy (NCBI): domain Eukaryota; kingdom Metazoa; phylum Chordata; class Amphibia; order Anura; family Ranidae; genus Pelophylax; species Pelophylax lessonae. The sequence continues at coordinate 126,584,913 of NC_138775.1, forward strand.
GGCCTTACAAGCTGGGTTAGTGTAGCCCCCCAATTCTCTTGTGAAGACTGAAGAGAAGAAATTATTTAACACTACCGCCTTTTCCCTGTCCTCTGTGGCCAAATCTCCTTTGTCGTCTTTTATGGAGCCAATGTGTTCTGGCCTTGCTTTCTTACTGTTTATATACTTAAAGAATTTCTTGGGGTTCTTTTTACTCTCTTCCGCTATATGTCTCTCATGTTCAATTTTAGCCGCCTTGATTTCGTCTTTACATTTCTTTTTTTTTTTTCCAAAAAGTTTATTGAAGAAACATATAACAATAACAATAACATAACATTACATTGTGTTCAATGTGGTGAGTACTCTAAACAAAGAACATTGGAGTACAGATAGTAATATATCTCAAATGTTAACAATAGTTAAGATGCAAATTATTGAGTCCATGAAGAGATAGAGAAAGAGGGGGGGAGGGGGAATAATACTACATCCCTGTTACCAGCACAAGGAGGGGAAAGGGTAGGAGGAAACAATCCAACAAGCTGACATTCTTTATATTAAATATTTCAGTTATACAGTATATAGGACCTTTGTTAAAGAAAAAAAAAATTGTTTGGCGGGAAATTAATCAATGCAGTGGGACATTCATCAATTTTTGAAACTCAGGTGAATTACGAAAAGAGATCCAGTTTTCCCAGGTATCAGAATAGCGGGTAGGGTTGTGTGAAGATGGTACAGCGCCACTAGATAAATTAACTAACTAAAGAAAAGAGGTGAACCAGTGTCCATAAGTCCATAAAGAGGAAAGGAAATCAATTGCTGAAAATGTAGCCACAGATCCAACAAAATTCTTGCAAAGGAAGTTTCTTGGCGGAGATCACACAAAAAAGAGGATGTACCCTTACCAGATAGTTGGACCCCCTATTACGGAAGGTCAAAAAGGCGTGCGAAATCAGTCACCAGAATTCCTCTCCAAACAACCACAGAACCTCCGGACAAGGACCATGGAACCGGTAGACCTCAATGGACTCCAGGTGTACAAAGGGGATGACCTCCAATAATACAAATGGGGGCGCACATGGTGAAGTATGTACGGATTTTATTAATAAAAAAAGGTTAAAAAACTCACATGTAGCTGCTTGATACAGGCATGTTATTCAATTGATTGGCCGCGGCTGGAACAGCGTGACTGCATGGGGGCTAGCGTGCCTGACGCGTTTCGTCCTGCAAAGGCGTTTTCAAAGGCAAAAGCCCCCCACATGCAGCACGCTTTTATAGGGTGCCCCTGATCGTTTGGAATGCGGCCATGTTGTCACTTCCGGTGCGCGATGACGCACTTCCGCTTCCGGTGCGCGATGACGCACTTCCGCTTCCGGTGCGCGATGACGCACTTCCGGTCGCGGCGTGCGTGATGACGCACTTCCGGTTAATCAATCGGCATCGCTGTGAGGCGGTGCTGAACAACCTGACGTAGGAAGCTCAAAAAGGAGGCAGAGAAGACAGTCAGCAATGGAGGATGGAAGTCACCCGACCGCCCAAGGCCAGCCAGAAAAGACCCATCAAATCGCAAACCGTCCCCCCAAAACCATAAGATATCAACAGATTGAAAAATATGGTCCAGCCACATTGCAAACGATCTAGTATGCAATATATAATTACATAGTGGAAACAAATAAATTTGCAACCAGGTTGAATACAAAAAACACACATACAAACAAGTGCATTATATATAAAACCTAATTAAATGAATTACAAACTAATACTGATAATAAAATCAATGATAAAATTTAAACCCATTTGCATGCAATGACTTAAAGTTGAATACATTGAAGGTCACATAGTATATATGAGATACTATAGTACTCAACCTAGCCCGGTGGTATCTACATATCCACTGGGACAGCAAAACCTCCATAACTGTTCAAAGTAAGAGAAGGAAAAATGGGATAAGCAGATTTGCAGTGGAAGGATGGTGCTTCCTTAGCAATCTTAGCCTTAGGGGTACAGAAAAAAGTTCCCAAGCAGTGCACTCAAGTTGTTGTACTTAGATGCGGGTGCAGTGCCGGGGGTACTGGGACACTAAAGAAAAAATGGGCAATAGACAGCAAGTGAAAGAGGGTCTCGGGAGTCAATCTGCCAATCAACTATTGTTGATAAAGCAGTTGACGTCCCAATCCACATTGAGACCAAAGGGGGTGTAACACTTCAGGTCAAAAATCCACCTGGTCTCAAGGGTTATCGTGTGTGGTGGCGATCAGTTCTTCTATTTCTGAAATCCGCTCAATTTGGAGTAACCAGGTTTGTAAAGAAGGAATTTTGGAGGTACCCTATAATCTGGGGATACACAACTTTGCTGCATTTATCACTATCATGGGTAATGATCTAAAATATTTAGGTGGTGGAGCAGAAAAGTGATGCAGGAGGAAATGAGCTCGTAGCAGTTCTATGGAATGGTTCGTAATTTTTGTAATATGTTGACGGACCACGTTCCAGAATGGTTTGATGAACGGGCACTCCCACCAAATGTGGAGCATATCTGCAGAATGTGTTTTACAACGCCAGCAAAGATCAGATGTTTTGTTATCAAATTCATTTAATAACTATGGGGTGCGGTACCATTTTGTGAGAATTTTGTAATTATTTTCCTGTATGGAAACATTTATTGAGCCTCTGAGGATATTCCTATACATTTTTTCCCAATGATGTTCTTGTATTTCTATATCTAAAGCTTTACTCCAATCATCACTCAGTTTGCCAAGATGTGTAGGACAAGTGTCCCAGAGAAGAGTATGAATTTTGGAGAGTAAGTGTTGTTGTGGAGAAGCAGCAACACATAATTTTTCAAAATTCGTGAGGATTGATGGGTGGGAATTTGATTTTTTAATTATAGGGGAGATGAAGTAGTGCAGTTGGGCATATTCCCAGAACGAGAAGGAATTGTTTTGGAGCTTTTCTTTTAATTCAGGATGTGACATTAATTTCCCATTATGTAGTAAATGGAATATTCTTAAACCCATTTCACATGAAGTATTGTGTAGAGAATGACGTGTTTGGCTTGGAGGGAATAGCGGGTTATGTAGAATCGGGGTTAAGGGACCAAGCTGTCTAGCCAGAGATTGATTGGGGTTGGAAGAGTGAAAGCAGCGTATGGTAGGACCAATGAGCGGATGAAGTTTTAAAGAGTTTGTTAATTCTGAGTATGGTAACCATGCAATACTTTGGATCGGGAGCTGAGAGAAGGTGTTTTTCAGTGCAACCCAGTCTTTTTTTGTGTTTGATTATGCCAATCAACGATTCGTAGGAGGTGCGATGCTTTGTAATAGAGTAGGATATCTGGGATTCCCATTCCTCCTTTTGCTTTTGGTCTGGTTAGAGCGGAGAATTTTATGCGTGGGGATTTATGTTGCCAAATGAATGTTCTAATTGCTTTCTTGATGGAGGAGAAGAAACTAGTGGGGAGTTGGATAGGGATTGTTTGAAAAAGATATAGTATGCAGGGTAGTATATTCATTTTTACTATGGCAGCCCTGCCAAACCACAAAAAATGTGCTTGATGCCATTTTTTGAGGTCTTGAAAAATCATCTGTAATTTGGCTGTGTGATTCATTTTATATAAATCTTGTAGTTTGTGTGGGATTTCTATTCCTAGATAGGTGATGGAGTTTGCCTTCCATGTGAAAGGAAATGACTTTTTGCATTGCTTAACTTGAGAATCAGAGAGAGAAATATTAAGAGCTTCACATTTCGACTTGTTTATCTTGAAGTTTGCTATGTACTGAAAAATTTGGAGTTCTTTTTGCAAATTCGGGAGGGATATGACCGGGTTGGAAAGGAATACCAAAATATCATCAGCATATGCTGCCACCTTATAGTGATGTGAAGAGGTTTTGATGCCAGAAATATCAGGGTTTTTCCTAATGCAATTTAGTAGTGGTTTGAGTGTGAGGATAAACAGAAGGGGTGAAAGGAGGCATCCTTGAAGAGTGCCATTACTAATTGTAAAGGGCTTGGAGAGCGAGCCATTAATCCGAACCTTTGCTGAGGGGCGGGAGTACAGGGACAACACAAGGGCAATCATTCTGGGTCCCAATCCTATGGACTTAAGAATTGCCCCCAAATAGTCCCAAGCCAGCCTGTCAAAGGCTTTCTCGGCATCAAGGGAAAGCATAAAGCCTTTCTGTTTTGTTGATGAGATTAGGTGGTGTATATTCAAAGCTTTAATTGTGTTGTCCCTGGCCTCCCGCCCCGGTACGAAGCCCACCTGATCCTTATTGATTAAGGAGGGTATAAAATCAATCAATCTGTTAGCAAGTATTTTTGCAAAAATCTTTAAGTCAACATTTAGTAATGATATAGGGTGATAGTTTTGCACTAGAGAGAAATCTTTTCCAGGTTTTGGTATCACTGAAATATGTGCTTCCAACAAACTCGAATGGTTTGACTTGTGGTTATTTAAATTGTTAAAGGTTTGTAAGAAAGGCTTAGTCAGAATGTTAGAAAACATTCTGTAGTACGCTAATGAAAATCTGTCCGGTCCTGGACTTTTCCCAGGTTTCATTTGTTGCAATGCATTAAGGAATTCTTCTTTTGTAAGTGGACCATCTATTTTGTCTGATTGTTGTCTGGTTAAACTTAAAGGTGTAAAGCCATTGTCTCTGATATATTCTTCAATAATTTTGGGTCTAGAATTAGGTTTGGATAAAGGGTTGTGCTCAGGAGGAAGATTGTAGAGTTTTTTGTAATATGAAGTGAATTCTTGAGCTATGCCAGTGTTTGACTGTTTTTTGTTACCCGCCGAGTCAAGGATGTGATGAATAGTATTTTGTTTTTTTTTGCGTGGCGAGGGCTCTGGCGAGAAATTTCCCACTTTTATTACTGAACTCGTAAAATAATTTTTTGAAAAGTACATATCTTTTCTTGATTTTCTTACCGAGTATATCCTTAATTTTTCCTCTTATTTCTTCCAATTAATTTAAGTGGTTTTGGGCGTGGGATAATTTATGGATGAGTTCCAATTTTTTAGCACGTGTGAATAGGTCTGCAATGTTTTTTTGGGATTGTCTTTTCCTCGTGGCAGCCATCTTGAGCAATGAGCCCCTGATCACACATTTGTGCGCTTCCCATAAGGAAGTTGTATCTATATCTGGAGTATCATTCAGCATAAAATAATCTTTGATTTCTTGTTCTAGCAGTTTTGCATTTTGAGGGTTCATTATTAATGAAGAGTCTAGGCGCCAAATTTTCTCATGAATGCCATCATATGGAATATTTAATGATATAGATATAGCATTGTGGTCGGACAGGCACATTGGCTCAATTGTGGCTGATTCCAGTAGGGGGATATCTTTCTGTGATATGAATAAATAATCTATTCTTGAGTAACGGTTGTGGGGTGAAGAGAAGAAAGTGTAGTCTTTTGCACCTGGATGTAAAAGGCACCATGTGTCATGTAATGATAGATCTTGTAGTTGGATTTTTATTTGCTTTAATGCCTTGAAAGGCATGGAAGAATGACCATTTGAAGTGTCCTCCAAAGGATTGAGTGCGACATTAAAGTCACCACCACAAATGGCGCATCCTTCTTGGAAAGCAGCTAGCGTTGAGGCAAAGTGTCTAAAAAAACTAACTTGGGCAGTATTTGGACTATAAATGTTAATAAATGTGAAAGGTGTGTTCCACAATTTCCCTTTGAGGGCCACATACCTTCCATCATCATCCACTAAAGAGTCTGTTATGTCAAAGGAAATGCGATTCGAGAAAAGAATTGAGGTACCTTTTGTTTTTGCCAGCTTGTTTGAAGAGTGGAACATTGTAGGGTACTCTTTGGTTTTCCATGTTGGAACGTGATCCGTCTTGAAGTAGGTTTCCTGTATGAAGGCAATATCTGCTTTAAGAGAACGTAGGTACAATATTAGTTTGGATCTCTTTTCGGGTAAGTTTAGCCCCTTGGCATTCAGTGAAACAATTTTCAGCTGTTTTGTGCCGTGTGTTGGTATATTCTGATTCATAGTGAAAGTATTCCAGTCAATAGGGGTACTAGTGAGAGTGATTTCTGTTAAGATACAATATATCTATATGTGTGGGTATATGAAGTTTAGTTAGGAGTTAAGTAGGATGGTGTGGAAGGAAGGAGGGAAAGGGGGAGGAAAAATAGGTTAGATAGAACCAACTACAGTGATGGACCTGCCAACACTGTTTTTTTGGGGTGTATTGTTGGTATGCGTCAGTACCGAAATTGTACTGTTGGGGTTTGTGGCACATGTCTGCAGTCTGATTATAAAAGATTAACTCTTAGTAATAATGTAAAACAGTTAAATGTGACTAAGGTCTACGTAAACGCCAACCGTCTAATCCCTTACTATGCAATTAACTCAAATAAGCACCGTAGGTAATAACTGCATGTGTGATTGGTTAGGCAGTGATTAAGTTAGGATATACAGTAAATGAAAATAACAAGACAAGAGCATTTGTCTGTGACCGAAAAAGCTTTTCTTATATCCAAATTTATAAGAAAACCACCGCTTTGAGATAAGAATAGCTTTTTCAATAACCAGAATATGTGAAGAACTACACATATATGAAGATCTATATAAACAAATGTGTATGTATTCTTTAACTAGAATATCTGTGAGAGATTCTCTTTTCCCTTTCTACTTTCTTTTTTACCACCTCTTTCTTCCTTTTCTCCCTGCTTGATTGAGCAGCGCCATCTAGTGGTTAAAAGAAAAAATATATGTTTTTTCTATTCAATGTAGCACAAACCATATAGTGAAGGCAATTCAGTGTTAGTAAATAGGGATGATCAAGCTTTTCAAAAGTTCGGTTCGACCAGAACACCAGAACTTTCAGAAAGTTCGGCCCGGATTTCAGAACCCTGTTGAAATCAATGGGACCCGAACTTCGGTAATAAAAAAAAACATTTTGAAGCCCTAAAACCCAATAAATGCCCCTAAAAAAGTGCCTAGGGTTCTGGGTCATGCCCCAGAGACTATTAATCACACAAAAAAAAGTTCTTAAAAATTTTCATTTTTGATAGAGAGCCAATTATTGAAAAAATTATTGAAAAAAAAAATGAGATGCATTTAGTGTCTGTGGGGTCTAAAAAGTGTACCTGTGAAGTTTCAGCTCTGTAGCATGTCCAGAACCAGAAAAAAAAAGATTGTTTCTATTAGGTCACTTATAGAACAGGGACATGGCACCGCTATTTTCACACCTTGCCGGTTTTGTAGCAAGCGTTTTCTTGGGCATTTTTTGGGGGTTATTGGAGGAAGGCATAACATCACTTCTGTGTAGGGGTATATATACACACACACTTATATGTATATATACACATACACATACACATATATAGGTGTGAAACTAGCAGAACACTATGCTTGCGCTAATGAAATAATTAACAGGCATATGGCTCCGCAACTATAACACCTATATATGTGTATGTGTATATATACATACATGTGTGTGTATATATATACCCCTATACACAAGTTCAGATGTTTTGCCTGACTCCAAAGACCCCCAAAAAATGCCCAAAAAAACGCCTGCGCCAAAAAAAACGCCCAGGTGTGTTATTGCAGGCTTTTTTTTTGGGCATTTTTTTGTGGTCTTTGGTCAGGCATGACATCTGAACTGTATAGGGGTATATATACACACACATGTATGTCTATATACACCTACACATATATAGGTGTGAAAATAGCAGAACACTCTGCTTGCGCTAATAAAATAATTAACACCCATATGGCTCCGCTCCTTTCACACCTATATGTGTGTAGGTGTATATATACATACATGTGTGTCTATATATACCCCTATACACAAGTTCAGATGTTTTTCCTGACTCCAAAGACCCCAAAAAAATGCCCAAAAAAAGCCTGCAATAAAACACCTGGGCATTTTTTTGGGCGCAGGCGTTTATTTGGGCATTTTTTTGGGGTCTTTGGAGGGAGGCAAAACATCTGAACTTCTGAATAGGGGTATATATACACACACACTTATATGTATTATACACATACACATATATAGGTGTGATAGGAGCGGAGCCATATCCTGTTAATTATTTCATTAGCGCAAGCATAGGGTTCTGCTATTTTCACACCTATATATGTGTAGGTGTATATATACATACATGTGTGTATATATACCCCTATACACAAGTTCAGATGTCATGCCTGACTCCAAACTTGTCCTCAAAAAAGCCCTATAAACACCTGCAGCAAAAAGCAGGCTGACCGGAGAGAAGCCATATCGCTGCTCTGAAAGTCACATAAGAGAAAACGATCTTTTCTCTATAGCGGTCACCCTGAAATGGAAGGGTTTGGTCACCCTGCCATAGCAGTCAGTGTCAGTTCACCCTACACTACACTACGGTCACCCTGGCACTTAACACTTTCTCTACAGAAACTTGATTTTTGAAGCGAACTAAAGTGGAAAATAGCACCCTAACTACACTAGATATCCCTTTCCTCACACTAATAATTGCTAAATGAAACTTTAAAGCAGAAGTAACAGAACTGCTTCCACTCTCTTCCATGTCCCTGTATTACAATGTTAGGAATTTGGCGGAGGCTATCTTATAAACTGGGGGGCATATTCACTAATGATTGGCCTCTGGGCCCCCTAGTCACTCCAATCACATTCCTAGCATTCTCCTGCGCCCTCAATTGGCTTTTACTAATAGTTCTGATCCAATCACAGGCTTTTAAAGCCCATTTCCTGGCCCATTGCATTTTGGTCGGTTCTGGTTGCCGAAATTCCGAACTTTTTCAGCAAAAAGTTCTAAATTCGGCCGAACCTCGAACAGTCAATGTTCGGGTCGAACCGATGGTCAACCCGAACCGTTCGATCATCCCTATATAGTAAATGCCATTCTCATTCTATTTGAAGAATCAGGCACTACTCTTGGGTTTATCACCATGTAAGTCAACACTAATAGAATTTAAACTTATTGGTAATGAGTCACCTTTTCTCCTCTTTATCTTCTCCTTACCCTTTCCTTTTAATAAAAGAAGTTATGGAGAAAAGGAGTAAAAATACAAAACAAGAGGAGGGAATGTAGTAAGCTCCGTAAGTGGGCCCATCCGAAGTTGAATAGTAATAAGAACCTAAGTACAAGTCCCATGGCGGAATTGCTTTTCAGGGAGATAAATGCAATATACTCTATTTTCTTTCAAAGGTGAGAGAATTTGAGATACAAACTGAATGGGAAAGAAAAAAAAAAAAAAAAGGACCGAGAGTTAGTCTCTAATTTACAATATGTGATCTTTCTTTGAGTTGTTAGATGTCATAGATCAATCTCTGTGGGGTCTCCTGTGAGCGGGAGCGTAGGTGCACTTCCTTGCCTTGGTGGGAATCTCTCATGTGGAGCTACAGAATGTTGAGGAGATAAATTCCGTCTTCTTGAAATCGCAAAGTCGCCTGATTGATGAATGTCCATGTCCTCTACTTGGTATTGACGAGGCGATCTACTGATATGAGGTCATCCAGGAATTTCCATTGGTGGAAGGCCCAGTGTATCACAAAACGCTGCTGTGTCTTCTGGGTACCTGAGCGAGGCAAAGCGACCCCTTGAGCCAGCAAAAAGACAAAAGGGGAATTTCCATTTGTATGGAATCTCCCTCTCTTAACACTGATAGTAATGGGCGAAGTTCCTTACGTTTCTGCAGTGTTATTTGAGAGAGATCTTGAAAGAGTTTCACTTCAACTCCTTGAAATAGAATTCTTCCCCTTATCCTTGCATTGTGTAGGTTTTCCTCTTTCAGTTTAAAATTTACCAGACATCCGATTATGTCTATGGGGGGGATAATTTTCTCTGCCTTTCGGCCTCAATGCTCTATGTAATCTTTCTATTTCAATAGGGGTATCCGGGGGTCTCCCCAGAAGATCATTGAAAATAGCTAGGGCAGATTGGGTAAGTTGCGCTGGCTCAACTGATTCTGGCAGGCCTCTTATACGTATATTATGCCTGCGACCCCTGTTTTCTAAGTCTTCCACATGTCTCTGTAGGTCTCTTAGTTGAGTATTGTGAGAAGATATTTCTCTTTGGGCATCCATTATTTCAGTGTCATGTCTATCAGTCAACTAATTGACCTATGGTCCCTGTTTCCTAAGTTGCCCCGTATTTCTATATCCATGAGCAGGTCTGTATTGTTGGTAATCAGTAGGTCAAGTACCGCATTGTTTCTTGTCGGTGCATTCACCATCTGACCCATGAAATTGTCCTGCAAAACATTTAGGAACTGCTGAGCCTTGGCTGAATGCGCGGTTCCTTCTGCCCAGTCTATATCTGGATAATTAAAGTCCCCCATTATAATGACATTTCCCATCCTTGCTGCCAATCCTATCTGTAAAAGGAGGTCCGCCTCCCCCTCCTCCCTCTGGTTGGGGGGCCTATAGCATACGCCCAATATTACCTTCCCCACAGTGCCTTCCCTAGGAAGTTCTACCTCGTCCATAGCTCCATTATTAATATAATCCCTCATATTTACCTGTACACTGTTCTTAATATACAGACATACCCCTCCCCCTTTTTTGCCTTCTCTATCTCTGCAATAAAGGGAATACCCCTGAATGGTCACCATCCAGTCACGAGAGCTGTCCAAGTCAACCAAGTCTCTGTTATCCCGACAAAGTCCTCCTCAAACTTTAGCAGCTTCTGCTCTCCCATCTTGTTGACCAGGCTTCTTGCATTGGTATACAACCCTCTTAATTTTAACCGGTTGCATATATCCTCATTTGATGTTTTTAGGCTGCTCTTGTGATTTTTCCCCATACCCACCCTGGGTTTAGGAGCTCTGAACACCCTACTGCTAATGTCCCCATTTGTGCCCTCTGAATCTTGCTTTCCACTGGCTAATTCTACATCTGTACCCTCCCCCATTCCTGGATCCAGGTCGATACGAGACAATAAAGTTGAACCTGGAAAGAATAGAGACCAACGTGCTTGTCTAGAAGACAATCTCCTGGCATAACAGATGAATTCCAAATTTTTATGATCAGTGAGAACAGTTACTATCAGGTATCAAGTGCTGGAGGCCAATGGAGAGAGGGCTTCCCTTGCAGCTAAGTTCCAAACTCCCCTGGAGATGAGACAGGAGGAGTTAGGCCCAAAGTCGCACAGGTCGCCTGCAGAGTTGCTTGCAGAAAGGGTTCAGGGATACCGCTGTTGTGCTGCGGGGTTACTGCAGGCAGGTGGCACCTGTGATATGAAGCAGGTACTTAGGATCACAGAGACAGAGGGTGGTTGATTCAAGCCAAGGTTCGATGCCAGGTGGGTAGCGGAGAAGACAAGGTCAAGTGGTAGCCAAGGTCTGGATAGGTAGCAGGCAGAAGAGATCTGTTAAACAAGCCGAGGTCAAAGTCAGGAAATAAGCCGGAGATGGAGGTGTAACAAGCCGAGTCATTAACCAGGAATCACAGGAACAGGAAACAGGAAGCAGGAAACACAGGACATTGGTAGAAGCTGAAGATCAAACAGCACTTAGAGAAGGGCTGGCTCCCTTATAAAGGCCCAGGTGATGGGGCTGAAGGAGATGCTGGGTCCTAGAGCCCTTCTCCTGTTCAGATGGATACTGGGTCCTAGAGCCCTCCTGCTATTGGTGCCCTGACAGTTACAGGATGCATAGCCCTTTCCAGCAGATGCCTCCATTCAGAAAAGGCCTCCCTAATTGTCAGCAACTCTTTCTTCCCAATGTCAAAATTCCTTTTGGCTGAAGAAATTAAACAAGAGAGGGAAATGCAAGCATGAAGATGCATTTTTACTCTGCTTTGCTGAGAAAGGATAGCTCCCACGACAGAATCTGAAGCATCTACTTCTACGATAAAAGGTAGCCCTAGATCAGGATGTACCAATACTGGTGCAGAAGTGAAAAGAGTCTTTAGCTTGCTAAAACCAGTTTGTGCATCACGTGACCACACAAAGGGCACCGCTTTCTATTTCAGCTGTGTAATTGCTGCTATCACCTTAGAGAAGTTTATTATAAATTTTCTGTAGAAGTTATCAAACCCAACAAATTGTATCTCCTTAACATTTCTGGAGGCAGGCCAATCTACTATTGCTTTGATCTTCTCGAGATCCATGCTCACTCCTTCTGAAGAAATAATGTACCCCAAAAACTGGATCTTGGTCCGTTCAAACTCATATTTTTCTAGTTTGATGTAAAGACGATTCTTCCTTAATCTTTCTAAAGACCGTGCAAACATGCTTGCGATGCTCCTACAGGTTATCGGAAAAGAAGACAATATCATCCAGATAAGCAATCACAAACTGGTCCAACAGATCTCGAAAAACAAAGTTACAGGTCCTTTACAAAGGCCAAAAGGTATAACTAAGGACTCAAAATGCCCATATCTGGTTCTAAAGGCGGGTTTCCATTCATTTCCTTGACAAATGTGGACAAGGTTACCCCCTTAAGTCTTGTTTTGTAAAGATTTTGGCAGAGCAGAGTCTTTCCAACATTTCAGAGATCAAGGGGAGGGGATACCCATTTTTAATAGGGATTTTATTCAAGTCCCAGTATTGAATGCATGGACACAAGGTAGAGTCTTTCTTTTCAACAAAGAAAAGGGCTGCTCCTGCAGGAAATGTTTAGTGTCTGATAAAGCCCTTCTCTAGATTCTCATCAAGCCACTCCCCGAGCACCTTTAATTCAGGTTCTGACAGATTGAATAGACTGCCGAAGGGTATTTCTGTCCTTGGGAGCAGCTCAATGGGACAATCATATGGGTGATGAGGCGATAATTGATCAGCATTCTTCTTATCACAGACATCCCGGAACTCATGGTATTGTGGAGGCAAGTTGTCATATGACTGAGTAGTTACCACATCAACTTGTGATTCCTTGATCAGTGGAGAACTTGTTTTACAAGGTTCTCTACAATGTTCTTAGCAATGGGGATGCAAAATTTATAGTCCTGCTTCTCAATTGATTGAGAATTTGTGAATAGAAAACCAAGGAATGCCCAGGATCACCGGAAACTTGGGTAAGGTAATCAATTGAAAGTTGATAGTCTCACAATGGTCAGACACATATTGGAGTACCAGAGGAACCGTTTCATGGGTAACAGGTCCTAAAGATAAAGGTGAGCCATCAACAATCTCCAAATCAATATGGGCAGATTTATTTCTTATTTGAATATTATTGGTTTGGGGCAAACTCTATGTTCATAAAATTCCCTCTGACCCCAGAGTCCAGCATAGCAGAACAAGAAATTGTTATGACAGAGGCACGAAACTGACCACAGTATCATGGATCAGCAGCCATGATAAATGTGGTCAGTTTATAGAGGGGAGAGCAGCACCAGGCAGGATCAACCAGGTATTTTAGATGACACAAAGAGCCAAATTACACAGCACAAGCACTGTGCTGTTATTCATGCTTTAAAGGAACAGAATCAATTTTTTTGTTTAGTTTTTAGGGTTACAACCACTTTAACTCTGTTGGGACAATTAACTGCGTAATGCCCAAAGTCCCCATAATATAGACACAAGTTCTCAGGGCTTCTTCTTTCTTTTTTCTGGGTGGAAATGGATCTCTTTATAGCATCAACTTGCATTGATTCTGGAGTGTTAGATTCCGGAAAAACTTTTGGATCCCTCTGAAAAAATGACTAGCAGAGAAAGGCATGCCACCATTACTTTCAGACATTACCAGTCTCTTCATTCTCCCTTCTGTAAAGCCTAGTGCATACCACTAGTTGGTTTTCTGTTCAACCTAGCAGGTTAAACAGAAAAAAACTGACAGCTCTGGTTGGAGCCGCTGTGCTAACAATCCATTGTTAGTACAGTGATCTCCCCTGCGGTTCTATTGTGTTCTGACAGGGGGGCGGAAACCCGCTAGAATGCTCCGGGAACGCTGATCAGGAGCTGGCCAGCAACTCGTTGTGCTGCATGCTCGTCCATCAGAAACTGTCTGAACGGTTAACTTCTGTCAGGCCGGCTGCCATACACACGGTTCGAATGTTGGCTTTTATTTTATGACACCTTTTATTAGTTTTTTTGAACCAGCTGATGTTGTGCAACATTTGGCCCATGTATACTAGGCTTTAGTCTCTGTTCGATTCAGATACATAATTGAATGAAAGCCCTGAGATAAATAGGAGTCTCCACTTTGGTTAGCTTATCTTTTACCTGTTCAGAGTCCTTGTTCTAGGTGGAATCTGCGATCCAATGTCTGAATCCAGCTGTGTACTCTACCCTGCCACAAACTATGCAAATTTTCTTCAGCAGGAGCGCTCAGAATTATTCAGAGTGGCACTGTCTTGTTCTATATCTTGTTCTATATACAGAGAGTCCCAAGCTAGAGCTTTCTCAGTCAGGCAGTTGATAGCAAACCTTACCTTTCTTACCTTTCTTTTCCCAGAAGGAATGCAGCAGGTTGTATTTGGAAATAAATGCAACATTGGTTAAGGAAACCTCTGTAATGGCAATGGTCTCCACTGAACTTGAGTGGAGAGGCATATGTGTGTTCCAGAGGATGGGAGAGACACAGGAGCTTGAGAGTAGGAGGTCTTGAGAGAATGCTTTGGGTATTACATGGAGACATGTAGCTCGGGGCAGAGTTGTGAATGGCCTTGTATGTTGTGGTTAGTATTTTCAATTTATTTCGCTGGGCGATCGGGAGCCAGTGTAGGGACTGGTGGAAAGGGGTGGCAGACACTGAATGGTTGGTGAGGTGGATAAGCCTGGCAGCAGCATTCGTGATAGACTGAAGAGGGGATAACCTATGGAGAGGTGGGCCTACAAGAAGGGAGTTGCAATAGTTGAGGTGAGAGATAACAAAGGGAGTGAATGAGTATCTTGGTGGTTTCATTTGTTAAAAAGGGGCACATTTTTGAGATGCTTTGGAGGTGAAGTCTACAAGATTTTGACAACGATTGGATTTGGGGCTAAAACGACAGGTCAGAGTTGAGGATTACACCATGTACCCTGGCATGAGGGTGGTTACATAGTTATATAGTTAGTGAGGTTGAAAAAAGACATCAGTCCATCCAGTTCAACCTATGATGTGTGTGTGTGTTTGCTTTAAACCGTACATTGTATACCCCTGTATGTTGTGGTCTTTAAGGTGTCCATCTAATAATTTTTTGAAACTATCAATGCTCCCTGCTGATACGACTGCTTGTGGAAGAGAATTCCACATCCTTACCGCTCTTACAGTGAAGAACCCCTTACGCACTTTAAGGTTAAACTGCCTTTCCTCAAGTTTTAGTGAGTGGCAACGTGTCTTATTGTATCTCCTTTCTCTGAATAGTTTGTTCCTTATGCTCGGGTCGCCAGTATAGTATTTGTACATTGATATCATATCCCCCCTCAATCGTCTCTTCTCCAGAGAGAATAGGTTCAGTGCTTGTAGTCTTTCCTCATAGCTGATGTCCTCCATTCCCCTAATTATTTTTGTTGCCCTTTTCTGGTTGCATTACTGATTTTGATGGGAAAGTAATGGAGGGGGGCAAGGGCAGGGGGAATATTACCAGCTCAGTTTTAGAGAGATTTAGTTTGAAGAAGTGGTGCGACATCCATGCTGATATGTCAGTTAGTTAGTAATGCGAGAGGAGACTGAAAGAGTGAGGTAAGGAGTAGACAGATAGATTTGGGTGTCATCGGCGTATAGATGGTATTGGAAGCTGTGGGTGGTTATATTGTGCTTACATCAAATAAATCTTCATTGAATCCAAATGCTTTCATATATATATATATATATATATATATACATATGTATCCTTACCCTCTGGTACCTCAGATAGAGCCTTCCATAATATTCCCATGTACAGTAACTGTCGCTGTGTATCTCAACCCCTCCTCCAGAAGGATTCCTTCCCTTCACACCCCAATACAACATTTTGAAAGCTCCAAAAACTAAATAAACTCACATAGTGTGATACTGTAACAAAAGTTGATTCACTAACTCAAAATCATATTATTCACAAAAGTGCATTTATATGTGCGTGTCTCTTTTAAACCCAGTGTCAGGTCCCCTGTGCATATATATATGAGTACATCACTATAAGTACCTTACTGAGCGTAAGATTATTAGTGTGTCCTTAAATAATCCTCCCTGATGAGATTCCATCACACGCTTCCAAAGAATGAAAAATAAAAATAGTGTAATACTGCTTTACATTATAATGTTGTGCAAAATGCCAAACCACTCCTATAGTGTCACATGCTCAAGTGCCAAAAATGTGAAGTATTATATTCATCCTTTAATTAAAAAGGGTGCATAATACCTCCACAATGTCAGGGATCATATACACAAGCAGCGCTAAAAACATATCATGATTAAACATGACAAACGATGAGAAAGAAATATATATTATATATAAAAGTCCATAAAGAATGCACAGGGAATATAATGAGGAGAAAGTCTCTATGGAGTCCACAACAAGGATAAACACCAGTGTTGGAGCCGGAAATTAATCAGTCCCTTCACCTCACCGTGTGATCCTCTCCCCAGTGAAACGCACTTACCAGAATCTGGCATAAGTGAAGCCAAACAGCAGATTCCCAATACCTCGTGAATCCGGACCATAATCTCTCAGATTTTCACTCTCAAAAAACATATAAAAGAAGAAAAGCAGGCACCACTGAGTGTAGCAACAATTTATTACATGACAATTAAAAGTAGTAACTCACATCGTAGTATTCTTTAGTCCATGTTCCATAGTGTATCCACTTCCTGTGCACAATCTTCCGTGTCCCCACTGGCCCGCAGCCAGGTGATGACCACGCAGGAAGCTTCACAGAGGAGCTGGTTCAGACGGAGGCCGCGGTGGACCGCAAGCTCTCCAGTAGTGACGTAACACGTTTCGGAGCATGCGCAATTGGCTCCTTCATCAGACGTAAACAAAAACTCTCTACAGTGGTGGTTATATGGGGACAAGCACCGGAAATTACTATGGTGAATGTCAAAGGACAATGAAACAAAGGCAGAAATTGTCATAATGCTATGAACAACAAACTCTGATAGCCTAAAATTAAATAAAAATTACACATGTAATATTAAAATATGGCACAGAGTTGTGATTAATTTGTTAAAAACAAAGCACTTAAAACCAACACACATCTGAAAATGAATATGTGCGAAGTGTCCCTTATACTAAATACATAAATTACGAGAATAACAAAAAGAAAAATAAATAAAATTAAAATAAAAATAAAAATAAATCAAACTAGAAATAAAAATAAAAAATAAATGTAATCATTCATCTTCACTATTATGAGTAATTTTTATTTTTATTCTAATCTTTATTTTATATTTATTTTTATTTTTACATTTATTTTTATTTTTATTTCTAGTTTGTTTTATTTTTATTTTTATTTATTTTTCTTTTTGTTATTCTCGTAATTTATGTATTTAGTATAAGGGACACTTCGCACATATTCATTTTCAGATGTGTGTTGGTTTTAAGTGCTTTGTTTTTAACAAATTAATCACAACTCTGTGCCATATTTTAATATTACATGTGTAATTTTTATTTAATTTTAGGCTATCAGAGTTTGGTGTTCATAGCATTATGACAATTTCTGCCTTTGTATCATTGTCCTTTGACATTCACCATAGTAATTTCCGGTGCTTGTCCCCATATAACCACCGCTGTAGAGAGTTTTTGTTTACGTCTGATGAAGGAGCCAATTGCGCATGCTCGTGTTACGTCACTTCCGGAGAGCTTGCGGTCCACCGCGGCCTCCGTCTGTACCAGCTCCTCTGTGAAGCTTCCTGCGTCGTCATGACCCGGCTGCGGGCCAGTCGGGACACGGAAGATTGAGCACAGGAATTGGATACACTATGGAACATGGACTAAAGAATGCTACGATGTGAGTTACTACTTTTAATTGTCATGTAATAAATTGTTGCTACACTCAGCGGCGCCTGCTTTTCTTCTTTTGTTGCCAGCGGGATTTTCCGTTCTTTTGCCTGCCAGAGCTGCCCTGAACCATAGCATCTCCAGTGAAGTCTGGTCCGCAACAGCCTTTGACCACCTGGCTGTTTTATACTGGTGTCCACCCTTCTGGCACAAGCGCCCAACATCCCTCTCCTTTGAACTCAAAAAACATATAGCTGTTCACCTAGATGTAAGGCGCTCCAACATCGTGCATGGGAGGAAAGATAAAGGAGCACATAGAGCAGTATTGCTATTGCACACTTGCGGCAGCGTCAGATGTATTAGTGAGCCTACTGGACTTCTATTATGCTCGTCAGCATCCGGAAATCCACGGAAACTACCGAGTCTTTCGCCTAGTGTCCGGCTGCCTGGGTGACCACGTTGCTCGCGCCCTGACCGGTTTCGTCACTCAAAGACTTCTGCGGAGGGCGCAAGCACAAAACCGGTTCATCAAGATGAGTCAGCACTTGCTGCATCCCTAATAAGACCTTCGCATCCAAAACCGTGGGTTCAGGTGAGCAAAGCCCACTATTACTGTGCCACATTGTCGATTCTTCAGTCAGGATTTCTGGACTGTCAGCTGGTACTTCTGGATATTCCCAGGCAAGGGGAGCCCAGGCCCGGCGCTGAGCAGAGTCTAGCAGCCATCTGTAGGCGATCTCCAGCTCCCATTCCTGAATGGCCAGAAACTCCAAATCTTCCAGTGCCCAGAACACTTCCGAGATGTTCAGGATCTCTTCTCTGTAATCCTCAATTTCCTCTAACCGCCACTCCAAATCACTCCCAAAGTGGGGGTCCTTGGAAGCCTCTCTAATACCAGCCCCGGGCCACTGTAGAAAAAGCCTTCCATTGGACTGTCGTCCGCTGTCCATGGGCACACCGCTTGCCACCAATGTAACAGAACCACAACCCACACTGTACTTGTGGACTTCCATCAGTATATGGCTTCCTCCCAGTCATGAACATAGATATCAAATCCTAACCGCCGAATACAAAGCTTAACTTAGCTTGTACAAGTTAAGGAACCTTCCAGAGTAAGAACTGTTTATTCAAACACAGGCACAAAAAGATATAAACTGTGGGACAACCCACCCCCCCCCCCCCTTAGCAGCCAATCCACATACACATATACATCCCATAATAGGTTGATCTTAAGGCAGACAGAAACAATAGAACAATGGGATACAGGCACTTACCAATAACAACCCCACCCCCACCTCACTATCTAACAAGGGTCTTTGAAAGACTCCAACAATATTCAAGCAATCTGAAAAGCCAAATTGTTCATCTTTATATATTTCTTGAGGGTTATTGTTCAGAAATATTACCCCAAGTGAAAGAGGCCCTTCGTTCTTTCAATAAAAACCACACATATAGAACCCAGGGCGATACCTCACATATGTGGTCCAATCACCATTTACATGTGTTTTGTTTGTCTTTTTCATTATTTTATTAACATTTTTGTACACTTTTTTCATGTAACTTTATTGCTCTCACAAGGGGTTAACAAGCCTTTTGAGATATCTTTAGGCAGTGACAGATACTCTTTATGGAGCCATCAGTGGTCATTTAGACCATAGATCTGTTCAGACTCCTTCATCAGATGTTATAGCACTGGTGGGGAATACCCGGCGCATCTCAGAAATGTATTTTCTTTCTACAGGGGTGCTTACAAAAGAGAAGTATAATTCACATTCTAAAAGTAAGACACACTGACACACTGTATGAGCATCATGAGGTTGGGCTGTAAATTTCTTGCATGTATTTGTGAATATTTGAAAGTATGCACACTGTGACGTGAGTCACTTTGGTTGGAGGGCTTGTGGAACCCAGATTACTTTAGAGAGGTCGGGAAACTCCTTGTCCAGCTTTCCCGGCCCCTCTTATGTGTAAGCCACCCTATGTCTATTAGGGGCACAGGGTGACCAAGAACCCCAGTTGGGTCTGCACTAATCAGACTCACTAGACTCAGCCTTTCGTATTTCCCCATTTATCCTGGGTTCTATATGTGTGGTTTGTGTTGAAAGAATGAGGGGCTTTTTCACTTGGGACAATAATATTTCTGAACAGTGTCCCTCAGGAAATATATGAAGATGAATGATTTGACTTTTCAGATTGCTAGAATATTGCAGGAGTGTCTCATACACCCTTGCTAGATAGTGAGGTGGGGTGGGGTTTGTTAATGTTAAGTACCTGTATCCCATTGTTCTATTGTTTCTGTCTGCCTTAAGATCAACTTATTATCGGATGTATATGTGTATGTGGATTGGCTGCTAAGGGGGAGGGGGGATTATCCCACAGTGTATATCTCTTTGTGCCTGTGTTTCAATAAACAGTTTATTTTCTGGTTGACTCTAAAACTTGTACTGTCGAGTTCTTGGGGTAACTATAGCCAGATTCACGGATCTCGTGTTCCAGAGCTTAGGAAGCAGCTTCTTGGTGGACATACCCAGTCAGTGTATCCGGAGTCCGTCACACATACAAACATAAAAATTCTTCTATCTTTATTTTAATGAAGTGTAGCATATGTGCGTATGTGCCTATTTGCGCATATACATTCCAAAATATTGACCAGCAGCTAAAATTTTTGTATTTTTTTTTACTAATCTATACGTAGCTCATGTTTACGGGCCTGTGTGTACAGGCACATTGAAAACAATAGGCTGCATTTAGATCAGTTAACCTCTTCCTGCCCATGCTATTGCCGAAAGACAGTGTGACGGTACTAACCGTCACTATGATTTAAAAAATCAGATACTTGGTGGTTTGCATTGCTTCAAATGGGGTCTGTGTGACGGATCACCCTGTCCCTGGATTGTAAACCCCTTTATGTCATTTTCCTATGAGTTTGGGACATTGCCTTTTATTTCATTTTATGTTCACTTTATTCATCTTCTGAACAACTGAAGATGGCATGACTCATGGCAAACTGCTAATGTCATCGGCTCAGCCACTTGTCATCCAGACATTGTTAAATATGCTGATACTGTCTGTGTTTTGAGATGGAATGTGTATTGTGCTGAGTATTCCTGTTCTGTTGTTACATGTTAATGACCTTGCATTGTTCTGGCCAGGTGGCTAGATAATTCGTTTAGGGTTATTTTGTGCCTGTTTACAAATCTATCTGCATATGCTAATGTAATCAGACTCATCTGACCTGATAGTGTATATAATGTGTGTGTGTGTGTGGGTTTAATAAACAGTTCTTCTTGATACCCTCAGCATAGAGTTTCTTCTCATGTTTGTGGGAGAAGGCTATACCAGCTCTATCTCTCTTCTGCTTGGATCACTAAATCCCTAGCTATGGTAAGAGCGGTTCCTGCTCTACTCTACAGTATCCCTCACACTAAGGGGAAGAGAACATCTCTGGCGGCGAAACCCCTCTTTCCATGGGGGCGGCCGCTACAGACAGCTACAGCACGGGTCTAATTTGCCGGGAGGGAGTCCATGTACATCTATCCATCATGAGCTGCGGGGCGTGCGCAGCTCACTCTGTGATCAGCGAGTGCACGAATCCTTGCCCATTACCACATGATCAGCTGTCAGCCAATGACAGCTGATCACGTGATGTAAGGTAATCTTTGTTTTCTTTTTCTCACGCGAAAAACAAAAAAGCTGATCACCAGCTTCTGTCAGATGAACATAGGTACCGAAAACAGAGAGGGCTACTGCCGCCTTATCTGTGACCACCAATGCCACCTACAGGGTTCATACGGTCCTGGAAATCCTGGAAAAGTTTTGGAATTTTTAGATGACACTTTCCAGGCCTGGAAAGGTCATGGAAAATTAGGAAATACACTAGGTTTTGGAAAAGTCATGGAATTAAATTACTGTGGAGGAGCGGGGAGCGGATGCTTAATTATTTTATGAGAATTATATTGCCACATACTGTATTTACATTTTGCTGTATTAGCGTCCTTCCGGGTCCGCGGTATGCGCGTGCTGTCATTGGCCAGCAGCAGCCGAAGAGATGACCCAATCAGGCAGCGGGGAGGGCCGGCCGCGGTTTGCCTGGAGACACTGTGACTGGCTAGCAGCAGCAGTAACAGCCGGGTGATTATCAACCAATGAGGCAGCGGAAGCGTCACTGGAGGGCGGGCCGGCCGCATGAACGTGATGATGACGCGGAAGGGGGCAGTAACCGTTTCGGTTACCGCATCCCCGCGTCATCACGTTAATGCGGCTGGCCCGCCCTCCAGTGACGCTTCCACTGCCTCATTGGTTGATGATCTCCCGGCTGTTACTGCTGCTGCTAGCCAGTCACAGTGTCTCCAGGCAAGCCGCGGCCGGCCCTCCCCGCTGCCTGATTGGGTCATCTCCTCGGCTGCTGCTGCTGCTAGCCAGTGACTGACAGTAAGGGCAAACTGCGGACCCGGAAGGACACCTACCTGTACCAGTGCTATACGCTGAATGTAAAAATGCCCCCCCCTCAGTGCTCTTTAGCCCCCTCAGTGCTCTTTAGCCCCCCCCGTGTTCTTTAGACCCCCCCAGTGCTCTTAGTCCCCCCAGTGCTCTTAAGCCCCCCCCATGCTCTTAGCCCCCCCTGTGCTCTTTGGCTCCCCACAGTACTTTTCATCTCTCCCCCCCATGCTTTCTGGCTCCCCCAGTGCTCTTCAGCTCCCTGGCTCCCCCCTCAGTGATTTCCAGTTCCCCCCAGACAGTGCTCTCCAGTCCCCCCCTCCCCCTGTGCTCTCCATCCCCCTGGTTTTCCATGCCCCCCCCCGCGCCTTCCAACCCCCCTGCAATGCTTTCCAAACCCCCCCTTAATTCTCTCCAGTCCCCCCCCACCCCGTGCCCTTAAGCTCCTCCAGTGCTCTCTGCCTCCCCTGTGCTCTTCTATCTTCTATCATGTCTGCAGTCTTTGAACCTTCTCTTGTATCATGTCCGCAGCCTCTGACTACCTCCTGTATCATGTCCGCAGCCTCTGACCATCTCCTGTATCATGTCCGCAGCCTCTGACCACCTCCTGTATCATGTCCTCAGCCTCTGACCACCTCCTGTATCATGTCTGCAGCCTCTGACCACCTCCTGTATCATGTCTGCAGTCTCTGACCTTCTCTTGTATCATGTCTGCAGTCTCTGACCACCTCCTGTATCATGTCTGCAGTCTCTGACCACCTCCTGTATCATGTCTGCAGTCTCTGACCACCTCCTGTATCATGTCTGCAGTCTCTGACCACCTCCTGTATCATGTCTGCAGCCTCTGACCTTCTCCTGTATCATGTCCGCTAAATGTACAGTGTGTGTCGTAAAACGTTTGACATTTCGAACATGGGAGAGGCAGCGCTTTTTCACCCGTGCGCCTGAAGAGACACCGGCTCCCAGCTGCGGCAGCGGTGCTTCCATCTCATCCACTGTAAAAAAAGGGACCATTTTGAGTCACGCTGTATCCAGAAACTAAACCCTAACTGAAGAGATACTGTACACTACAAAGATTGTCATTTATTTTAGTAAAAATATGCTGGGTGTGACATGAATTTTCTTCTTATTTAACATGTATACATAGACATTTCATGAAACATTGTAATGTTCTGGTACCTTTGGGTACCCTAATTACTCTTTCATAAGTGTATGCGCCCCACCATTCTCTTTTGGTAAGGTGCGCATACACCTTTAAGACTGATGCTGTCATCACTGAGCGCCGGACTGGATGGCTATTTAGATCGCCGGCTCTCACTCACATGTGTTCGTTCAAACTGCTTTGTGCCTTGATGCTAACCTGTCTTGAAGCTCTCATGCTTGCAAGCATACCTCGCTGTCGGAACCACGCTGCGCTGATCCCTGTATCCCGCTACCGGATCATCCGCTCTTGCCGAACCTCTCCTCTACTACATTGCTATTAGTGATAAGTACCCCACAGGGGAAACCTCTATAACTTTCATACTAAAGCTTACACTATCTAGCTCTGCATACTAAGGACTATTACTACATCTGCATTATCTAAGATTGCTAGCTCTTGAGCCTACTACCACCTGTTCTTGCACTGGGTTGATCTCTCTTGTATGTCCACCTGCTACTCTGTCATCTGCTACCATACATGATTGCTAAACCTATCTGCATCCCATCTGCTACTATCTTACTTTCAAGAACATTTCCTTTCAAGTGTCTGTCATCTACCATCTCTACCCAACCTGTCTCTTCAGCCTATCATCACTGTGTTACTATATACATAAGTCACTCTAGGAAACATCTTATTGAGTGTGTGTATTTGCTTGCTGAATTGAGATCATCCACACATGATGAGTCATTGAGAGTTGGGATTGGTGTCTCAGCGTTTCTCTACATGACTACTGAAGTGGAATATTTCTGCAGCTGAAAATCCACATCATACATAAAACGCAGGAGCGTTACAGATTGAACGAACCACAAATGGATTCAGCAGAAATAACCACTCAGATGACACAATTAAAACAGCAAGTAACTGCGTTAATACACGCACTTGCTGAATTAAAAGAAGACAATCAGGCTCTGTTGCAGCAGGTAATTAGACTGACACAACTTACCACTGCTCAGTCCCCTGAACCCAAAATAATTCCTCCTTTGGTATTTACAGGCGATCGCAAAAAATTTCGCGAATTTAAAAATGCATGTGAGTTACTTTTCTTGCTAAAACCCCGTACCTACCTTACTGATCACATTAAGGTTTGTACTATTATTTCTTACCTAACAGGCGATCCTCGGGCCTGGGCAGACTCTTTTTTTGAGAAAAGCGATCAGCTTCTCAACTCCTATGCCTTGTTCCTAGCAGAACTCACTAGCCTATATGATGATCCAAATAGGCAGAGTACTGCCGATCTTCAATTAAGATCCTTGAAACAAGGTGGGAGACCTGTAGAAGACTTTGTCGCAGAATTCAAGAGATGGACCCTTGATTCAGAATGGAATGATGCATCTCTGAAAACCCAATTTAGGCTTGGCCTATCAGAGGCCGTTAAAGACGAGCTCCCCGAGCGGATCTGCCAAAAACCCTGGATGCATTGATACAACTCAGTATCACCATAGATAGAAGACTACGAGAAAGAAAGGCTGAGAAAATGGGAATGCCATTATCCAGTTCTTCTCGGATTTCGGCCGTTGACCCCGTTCCTATAAAGGTAGGAACCATACGCCCACCTCTATCAATTATGGAAAGAGCCAGAAGACGATCTGGTAATCTCTGCTTGTACTGTGCATCCCCGGATCACAAGATAAACGTCTGTCCCCTAGTCTACAAAAAGAAGGGTGAGTGTTCACATGTCCTCCTAGGGGGATTGACAACTTCAATCACTAACCCTTATCTTTCTGTTTGCTTAACATTACAGTGGGACCAGAACAGGATTACTACTAAGGCCATGATTGACACAGGATCTTGTGGAAATTATATTGACATACGTTTTGCTGCTTTAAATAAAGTTCCTATTATTTCTAAACTTAAACCTGTCTCAGTGAGTCTTATTAACAGTGTTCCTTTATCCTCTGGTCCGATCACTGATCAGACACAGGCACTCCTAGTCACTACTAACGGGTCTCATATGGAGACCACTACCTTCGATCTAATACCTTCACCCCACTTTCCTATTGTTTTGGGACTTCCCTGGTTGCACACACATCAACCAACCATAGATTGGAAGGAACGGACCCTGACCTTCCTCTCTTGCTATTGCGAGGGTACGTGTAACCTCCCGTCTTTCGGGAAGATCCTGTCTGTGGTGACAGATGAGATTGCACCACTATGTTATCAGGATCTCTCTGAGGTTTTTCTTGAGAAAAATGCTCAAGCACTACCTCCCCATCGAGACTATGATTGTAGCATTGATCTACTCCCAAATAGCAAATTGCCGTTCGGTCATGTTTATCCTCTTTCACAGGATGAACTTTCCCATCTCAAAGACTATTTGGATGAGAATTTGGAAAAAGGTTTTATTAGACCTTCCACTTCTTCCACAGCAGCAGGACTCTTTTTTGTCCGCAATAAGGACTCAAGTCTCAGGCCTATCATCGACTATAGGCAATTGAATGCTATTACAATAAAAGATCGCTATCCTCTACCGCTTATCCCTGAGCTCATTGAGCAGGTGCGTGGAGCTACCTATTTTTCAAAATTGGACCTGAAAGGAGCATACAATCTCATTCGAATCCGTGATGGACACGAGTGGAAGACTGCATTCAGAACCAGATACGGATTGTTCGAATATCTTGTAATGCCATTCGGGCTATGCAACGCCCCTGCAGTTTTTCAACGATTTATAAACGATATTTTCAGAGACTTACTAGATGTCTGTGTTGTGGTATATCTGGACGATATACTTATATATTCACGATCCCTGTCTGAACACATAAGACATGTAAGACTAGTATTATCGAGATTGCTTGCACACAACCTTTATGTGAAACTGAAAAAATGCTTGTTTCATAAAGAAGAGGTACTGTTTCTAGGCTACATCATATCCAAAACAGGAATCGAGATGGACATGAGTAAGATATCCTGCATTCAGGATTGGCCTACACCAACCACACGCAAGGCGCTACAGCGATTCCTTGGATTTTCAAATTTCTACAGGAAGTTCATTAGAAACTTCTCTGCCATTGTGAGACCCCTCACACAGCTCACTAGCATTAAAAAACCATTCAAATGGTCAGATGAAGCAAATAAAGCTTTTCACCTGTTAAAGACAAGGTTTACTTCTGCTCCCATACTACGCCATCCAGACCCATCCCTCCAATACATTCTGGAAGTAGATGCGTCAAACATGGCAGTAGGAGCAATACTCTCCCAACGACCAACTCACACTTCACCACTTCATCCAGTCGCCTTTTTTTCTAAATCCCTAAGCAGTCCCGAGATAAATTACCCCGTGGGTGAAAAGGAACTGCTTGCTATAAAATTGGCTCTGGAGAATTGGCGACATCTACTCGAAGGCACCCAATTACCAATACTTATATACACGGACCATAAAAATCTCCAATATCTTCAGACTAACAAAACTCTCTCGCACCGACAGGTACGATGGTCACTATTCTTTTTAAGGTTTAACTTCCTAGTGACCTACACACCTGCAGATAAGAACAAAAAGGCGGATGCACTATCACGACTAACTGAAGAAAACTACTTCGAAATCCCTTCCGTTCCTATAATACCTCACAAACGCATTATTGGAGTTGTCCGTTCCTTGAAGGAAGAGGTTTTGCATGGTATAAGTTTGGATTCACCCCCACCACAACTAAATACTGATGCAGAAGGCTTCCTCTACTACAACGACAAACTTTACATACCACCTACCATACGCACCAAGATCTTGGAATTATCGCATGATGTGCCTATGGCAGGACATATGGGTATGACAAAGACTCTTAATCTGATTACCAGGCAATTCTGGTGGCCTGACATGAAAACATCTATACAAAAATTCGTCTCTTCATGCAATGTCTGTGCCAGGTCCAAAATTGACACTACGAGACCATCCGGTCTACTCCATGGGAAGTTGTGTCCTTGGACTTTATAGTGGAATTGCCTCCTTCCAAAGGATTTAATACCATCTTAGTGTCAGTGGACCATCTGACAAAAATGGCACATTTCATTGCTATTCGCAGACTACCTTCGTCCAAACAAACGGCAGAACTCCTGATGAAACATGTCTTTAAGTTACATGGTATCCCAAAAACTCTTCTGTCTGACCGTGGATCACAATTTATTTCCAAGTTCTGGCAAGAACTATGTCACATACTACGGATCGAGCGGAAGCTCACTTCTCCTTACCATCCGCAGACCAACGGACAGACTGAAAGAGTCAACCAATGCATCGAGCAATATTTACGTTGTTACACTTCTTACCAACCGGATGATTGGGTGGATCTTCTCCCTCTGGCAGTATTTGCCTACAACAACGCAACCCACAATACGACCAAGCAGAATCCGTTCTACTTGAACTATGGGTTTCATCCCTCTATTCTTCCACCACGCATCCTTCCTTCAAATAACCCAGTAGCTTCAGACTATCTTACCCAAATAAAGGACTCTCTGGGTTTGCTTAATACTACCATTGCACACGCTCATAGTCAACAAAAGAAGTACTATGATCTTCGCAGAAGACCTTCTCCTCAGTACGCTATCGGGGACCTCGTTTGGCTCTCAACAAAAAATTTAAGACTGAAAATCCCTAGCAAAAAGCTTGGACCTCTGTTCTTGGGACCTTTCCCAATCAAGAAACTTATTGGAAAAGCTGCAGTACAGCTTACATTGCCAATAGACCTCAAAATACATCCCATTTTCCATGTGTCGCTACTGAAGCCCCATGTTCCTGACCAAGGAATAAGGCCTACTATCCCACCTCCTCCTCCTGTACAAGTTGAAGGTGGAGAAGAATACGAGATAAAAGAGATTCTGAATTCTCGTATCCACAGAGCAAGACTTCAGTACTTGGTTCGATGGAAGAACTATGGGCCCCAAGACGACACCTGGCTAAACACCTCTGACATACATGCCTCTAGATTAATCCGCAATTTTCATGCGAAGTACCCAGACAAACCAGCTCCAGAGGCCTTCAGGAGCCGGCCTTAAGGGGGGGGTACTGTAATGTTCTG
This sequence comes from Pelophylax lessonae, assembly GCF_965119305.1. Classification (NCBI taxonomy): domain Eukaryota; kingdom Metazoa; phylum Chordata; class Amphibia; order Anura; family Ranidae; genus Pelophylax; species Pelophylax lessonae. Next base: position 126,613,332 of record NC_138775.1, read on the forward strand.
GTACCTTTGGGTACCCTAATTACTCTTTCATAAGTGTATGCGCCCCACCATTCTCTTTTGGTAAGGTGCGCATACACCTTTAAGACTGATGCTGTCATCACTGAGCGCCGGACTGGATGGCTATTTAGATCGCTGGCTCTCACTCACATGTGTTCGTTCAAACTGCTTTGTGCCTTGATGCTAACCTGTCTTGAAGCTCTCATGCTTGCAAGCATACCTCGCTGTCGGAACCACGCTGCGCTGATCCCTGTATCCCGCTACCGGATCATCCGCTCTTGCCGAACCTCTCCTCTACTACATTGCTATTAGTGATAAGTACCCCACAGGGGAAACCTCTATAACTTTCATACTAAAGCTTACACTATCTAGCTCTGCATACTAAGGACTATTACTACATCTGCATTATCTAAGATTGCTAGCTCTTGAGCCTACTACCACCTGTTCTTGCACTGGGTTGATCTCTCTTGTATGTCCACCTGCTCTCTGTCATCTGCTACCATACATGATTGCTAAACCTATCTGCATCCCATCTGCTACTATCTTACTTTCAAGAACATTTCCTTTCAAGTGTCTGTCATCTACCATCTCTACCCAACCTGTCTCTTCAGCCTATCATCACTGTGTTACTATATACATAAGTCACTCTAGGAAACATCTTATTGAGTGTGTGTATTTGCTTGCTGAATTGAGATCATCCACACATGATGAGTCATTGAGAGTTGGGATTGGTGTCTCAGCGTTTCTCTACATGACTACTGAAGTGGAATATTTCTGCAGCTGAAAATTCACATCATACATAAAACGCAGGAGTGTTACAAACATTAGGTCATGAATATTTACGTGAAGTCATGGAAAAGTCATGGAAAAGTCATGGAATTTTATTAGTGAAAATGTGTATGAACCCTGCACCTACCAGTGCCCACCAACCTCCCTACCAGTACAAATCAGTGCCCACCAGTGCCACCTGCCAGTGCACACCAGTGTTATCTATCAATGCCCATCAGTGCCACCTATCAGTGCCGATCAGTGCTGCCAATCAGTGCCTCATCATCAGTGCTGCCTATCAGTGTCACCTACTAGTGCCTATCAGTGCCCATCAGGGCCACCCAACAGTGCCACCTCTCAGTGCCCATCAGAGCCCATCAGTGCCACCTATCAGTGCTACCTACCAGTGCCACCCATTAGTGCCCTTCAGTGCCACCTATCAGTCCCCCTATTGGTGCCACCTATCAGTGCCACCTATCAATGTCACCTATCAATGCCCACCAGTGCCACCTTATCAGTGCCCCTCAGTGCCACCTTATCAGTGCCTATCAGTGTAGCCCATCAATGCTTACCAGTGCCCAACAGTGCAGTCGATCAGTGCCTATCAGTGTCCATCAGTGCAGCCTCATCAGCACCCCCCACAGAGCCCCCTCTTACATCAGAGACCCCCACAGAGCCCCCCTTACATCAGAGACCCCCACAGAGCCCCCCTTACATCAGAGACCCTACAGAGCCCCCCTTACATCAGAGAACCCCACAGAGCCCCCTTACATCAGAGACCCCTCTTACATCAGAGACCCCCAGCAGAGCCCCCCGCACAGAGCTCCCCTTACATCAGAGACCCCCCACAGAGCCCCCCTTACATCAGACACCCCCTACAGAGCCCCCTCTTATATCAGAGACACCCCACAGAGCCCCTTTTTACATCAGAGACCCACAGAGCCCCCCTTACATCAGAGACCCCAAAACCACAGAGCCCCCCTTATATAAGAGCCCCCCTTACATCAGAGACCCCCACAGAGCTCCCCCTTACATCAGAGACCCCCACAGAGCCCCCTTACATAAGAGACCCCTCTTACATCAGAGACCCCCCCACAGAGACTCCCGCACAGAGCCCCCTCTTACATCAGAGACCCCCACAGAGCCCCCTCTTACATCAGAGACCCCCACAGAGCCCCCCTTACCTCAGAGACCCCCCCACAAAGCCCCCTCTTACATTAGTGACCCCCCCACAGAGCCCCTCTTACACCAGAGACCCCCACACAGAGCCCCCTCTTACATCAGCGACCCCCCACAGAGACCCCTTAGATCAGAGACCCCCCACACAGAGCCCCCCCTTACATCAGAGACCCCCACAGAGACCCCCTTACATCAGAGACCCCCCCCACAGAGACCCCCTTAGATCATAGAGCCCCCTTACATCAGAGCCCCCCCCACAGAGACCCCTTACATCAGAGACCCCCCACACAGAGCCCCCTTACATCAGAGACCCCCCACCACACAGAGCCCCCCTTACATCATAGAGCCCCCCCTTACACCAGAGACCCCCACACAGAGCCCCCCGTACATCAGAGACCCCCCACACACACAAAGAGCCCCCCTTACATCAGAGACCCCACACACACACACACACACACAGAGTGCCCCTCATTACATCAGAGACCCCCCACACACACAGAGCCCCCCTTACATCAGAGACCCCCAACAGAGACCCTTTACATCAGAGACTCCCCACACAGAGCCCCCCTTACATCAGAGACCCCCCCCCCACACACACAGAGCCCCCCCTTACATCAGAGACCCCCCACACACACAGAGCCCCCCCTTACATCAGAGACCCCCCCCACACACACACAGAGCCCCCCTTACATTTCTTTTATATACTGAGACAGGATAGAGAACTTACTTACCCCAGTACGTGGAGGCTCAGGCACAGCTTTTCGTTTCTTCTTCTGACTTTAAACTTCCCGCCCACACGTCCCGGGGAGTGTGGGTGGGGCAGACCAGGAGGAGAATGGGCGGGAGGAGCTGACGACCTCTCTCCTCTGGCATCCCTGCAGAGAGGAGGAGGGGATCTGGCAGCGGCGGCGGCTCTGAGGCTGAGCTGTGTGAGACATACACAGTTCAGTCCTGCAGCTGTAGGAGAAGGAGACACAGGCACAGCCGAACAGCGGGAGGTAAGCAGCGGCCGCGTCCTGTGTTAACCCTGTCCAGGCTGCAGTCGCCACTTACCTCCCGCTGTTTGGCCTGATCATCAGGAGTAACTGCGAGCTGTGATGGCCGCACGGCGCCCCTGTTGCCCATGGCGCCCTGTGCGGCCACACAGCTCGCACACCCCAAGGGCCGGCCCTGCCACCAAATACCACCAAAAGAAAGCTCTATTTGTGTGAAAAAAAAATAATAAAAATTTCATTTGGGTACAGTGTTGGGTACATGACCACACAATTGTCATTCAAAGTTTGACATCACTGAAAGCTGAAAATTGGCCTGGGTAGGAAGGGAGTTTAAGTGCCCAGTAGGCAAGTGGTTCAAAAAAGCCTGTATGCCTGAAAACTGATTGTTTTCCGGTAGCAGTGTGTAAGGCACCTGTAAAGGTAGAATGCTCTATAAACACATCAAATATTAGTGTTTATGTTCGAGTATTTGTAAACCTAATCAATAAAATCGCAAGATAAGATTTTACATGTAGGTTACAGTAATTTTAGATCTACAAATTTCCTGATAATCTAATAATACCTGATAATCTGCTATAAGGGTCCCTGTTCAGGTACTTCCTGTTATAGGGAGGCAAAATATTGTCCCTGTGTTTCAAATGTGTTGTCATCTTGCCACATTGACTTCCAATAGGGAATACAAATGGTTGTACTGACACATATTGCACAGATATGAGAATGGAAAAAATTGTATTAGTTTTTGTTACATTTTTTTTATATTTGCAACATACTTTGCAAAGGAACAGGTGTTACTGTTTAGTTGATGTTGTAGCCTTCATAACATCGTACCAATCTCCCTGTGTAATCTGAAGGACTAAACTGTCCAGTCACAAAAGAGACACTCCGGCCTGGGTTCACACAGCTCTGACATAGAAGACAGATGACTTCTGATCCGACTTTACCCTGTGACCATGCGGCTTCAATGAATTTTACTTTGATCCGACCACACCAGGCCCTTTGAGTCTTGTATGAATATTGAGGGGGGAAGCCCACACCAAAATTAAAAAAAAAAAAACAGTGTGGGGTCCCCCCCAAGACCATACCAGACCGTTCGGGCTGGTATGGATTCTGAGGGGAAGCCCCCACGCCAAAAGAAGAAAAAGGCGTACCCCCCCCCCCCCAAAAAAAAATATATTTCAGACCCTTATCCAGAGTTCCTTCTTTAGATTTATACCAGACTAAAAGGGCCTGGTATGGTCTTGGAAGGGGGACCCCATGCTGTTTTATTTGACCCTTTTGGCATGAGGTTCCACTTTAAGATCCTCAGAGTGCAAGTCAGTTAAGATGATGATCCGACTTTGATCGGATTTCAATGGTATTGAATGGGCTGAAAACGGAGCAAAGTCAAAGCAAAGTAGTGCAGGAATCTTTTTCAAAGTCAAACTGACTTATGTCAGACGAGTTAAAATTGCTCTCATGGGGAACCATTGATCTATACCCCTCATGGGGCATGTGCTCTCAAGGTTGGAGCATGTGTCGCACCAGTGTGAACCAGACTTTCTGCTTTGATTCAGCAAGGGATCTGTTCATGGATCCCAGCTGAATGGATCAGACAAGACTTGTGTGAAAGGACTCTAGGTTGTAAAACTACACAACAGATAGCATAGTTAATATCCTTGAGGAGTCTACTAATGGTTTTATTAGTACAAGTGGTACTGAAAAGGTTGTGATAGTGGTACACAGCTGAAGTTTGGGTACACTGCTTTGAAAAATCTCCTTGTTTTTTTTGTTGAATATTGTTTTTTTTTCTCTAGAAAGTACCGTAAAGCCCGTGAACTGCAGCAGAAGAAATGGTCCCATATCTCAACAGAGAAGATTGTGCCACTAGAAACAAATGAGACTTCCCCAGTCAGTTTAAAGGTACAGTATTAGCATGCTGTTTAGAGTTGTGCGAACACCCGAATAATCAGGGCATTCGACCGTTTGTTCGACCCGCCGAATGACCACAATGCATTGCGCCGCTGCATAGTGCATTGGAAGCCCTAATTGGCTGAAGCAATGTAAGCTTAGCCTAATCAGGGCGCAGAGCACTGTCAGAGCCATGATTGGAGAAAGTATTGATGGCTGTCCAATCATTGCTCATTGCACTTAGTCCCGCCCCACACTATAAAAATATTCAACTCATAGCGGCCATTTGCAGTGTGATATTGGCATAGAGAGAGATAGAACAGGGCACTGTTCAGTGCTACTAGTGAGTTACTGTGCTATTGTGATTCTATTGTCAGTGTACAATATAATTTCAGTCTGAATCTAGTAATAGTTCAGTGTGAGAGTGGTGTGATCATTAATTTTTATTTTGGAACAGTTTTTGTGAGTGTAGTATGACCATTTATTTTTACTTTAGTGTCAGTTTTATTTTTTCAAGGCAGGTTTCCTGCAGTAAATATCATAGTTCACATAGTTACGAAGCAGGTAAGGTTGAATAAAGACAATAGTCCATCCAGTTCAACCTGTGTATGTGTACGTGTGTCAGTGTCGGTAATTATTTCCCATATCCCTGTATATTGTGTTCTTTTAGATGCATGTCTAATAGTCTTTTAAAAATATCAATACTCCCCGCTGCCATCACCAGTTGACAGTGAAAAACTCCTCTGACAGTGAAAAAGCCCCTGCGCAGTTTAAGGTTAAACCACTTCTCTTCCAATCTCTTTGTGTGGCCCTGTGTCCTCTTACACTTCCTGAGACTGAATAGTTTTTTTCCTACTTTGGAATCACCATTGAGGTGTTTGTAATCATGTTCCCTCTCAAGCGTCCTTTCTCCAGCGAGAACAAATATAGTGCATGTAGTCATTCCTTGTAATTGAGGTCCCTTTATTAATGTCATTGCCCTTCTTTGGATTCTCTTCAGCTTTAGCACATTCCTTCTTAGGACTGGTGGCCAGAATTGGACAGAATACTAAAGATGTGGCCTAACCAAGTTTTTTTAATGTGGCAGGATTATAGTTTTATCTCTGGAGTATATCCCCTTTTTTATCCATTCTAAAATTCTACTGGCTTTGGTTGCTGCAGCTTGACATTGCATGCTATTGCTCAATCTACTATCTACTAGGACCCCCAGATCTTTCTCCATCCTTGATTGCCCCAAACGTTCTCTCCCTAGTGAGTAGTTTGCGTTTATGATTTTAGTCCCCAAGTGCATGACCTTACATTTCTCCATATTAAACCTCATTTGCCATGTAGTTGTCCACCCCATTATTTTGTTCAGGGCCTTCTGTAAAATTTCTATATCCTGACGTGAAGTTATTGCCCTACTTTTCTTTGTTTCGTTAGCAAAAATGGAGATTGAGCTATTTATCCCATCCCCTATATTATTTATGAATAAATTAAACAAAAATGGGCCCAAGACAGAGCCCTGGGGTACCACACTTAGCCCTCCAGACTAGTCTGAGTACACATTATTTATCACCACCCCTTGGACACACTCTGTAACCAGTTTTCTATCCAAGAACAGACCTTTTTATTCAAGAATAGACCTTTCTATCCAAGAACAGGTCCATGTCTACAGATCTCAGCTTGTAGATTAAGCGTTTGTGGGTAACCGTATTGAATGCTTTGGCAAAATCCCGATATACCACATCCACAGGTCTCCCCTTATCTAGATGGCAGCTCACTTTTTTGTAGAATTTTAACAGACTGGTCTGGCAGGAACGACCCTTCGTAAATCCATGCTCAATACTACAAATGATACTGTTTTCTTCAGCAAATTCATGGATATAGTCCCTTATCATCCCCTCCAATAGTTTACCTACTATTAATGTTAGGCTAACTAGCCTGTAGTTTCCAGGAATATGTATCTGGCTTTTTTTGAATATTGGTACACATTGGCTTTTTTCAAATCAGCTGGTACAATTTCTGTCAGTATGCTGTCCACAGTATGCTGTCTGTAAACCATCTGGTCATAGTGATTTATTTGTGTTAAGCTTATCTAGTCTTTTCTTGACTTTGGCCTTTGTTAGCCACAAGGGTACCTCCTGTGAGGTGTTACTAACAATACTTGTGTGGTCGGTACACCCCTCTTTTTCCTGTGTAATAACTGAAGCACAAAAAGCATTTATTATAGTTCCCTTCGCTGTGTCATCTTTAAACACCCTCCCATCATCGTCTTTTATGTGAGCAACCCTGATTTCGTTCTTACACCTCTTATTGCCTTCCTTATAGTGTTGGAATGCTAACCCCTCCATTTTATATTTTTTAAAGGCCATTTTTTCTCTTTAATAAAACTTTTTACGTTATGGTTCATTCATCCAGGTTTAAGCTTCACTCTTCTATATTTATTTCCCATAAGAATGTAGTGTGATACCTTTGTTTAATATGTTCCTAAAGCATTACCATTAGTCTTCCATGTTCAATGCTTTTAGGATTTGGTCCCAATTGATGTCTTGAAGTATTGAGTGCAGTTCAGAAAAGTTTGCTTGTTTGAAATTTTGTGTTCTTGTGCTACCTTTGTGCCTCCTTTTCCTATGATTTACGCTAAATATGATCATCCTGTGATCGCTAGATCGCAAGTTGTCCCGTTCCCGTACTGCCACATCTGAGATCAGACTTGGATCATACATAATTAGAGATGGGTGAATGGTCCAGCACAAGCATGGGTTTGGGCCGAACATTGGCTGTTCGCCTGTTTGACGAACACCTGAATGCCGTTTAACGCAATATATTTCTGGGTGTTGGGCACGTTTAATGCAGTATATTTCAGTGCGGTACTGCTGTTTATTGCAGTATATTTTAGATCGTTAGTGCGTGTTTCACACAGTTTTTTTAGTGCGTTACTGCATGTTTAATGCAGTATATTTCTGTGCATTAATGCACACTTAAAGCAGTATATTTCAGCGCGTTACATGCAGTTTAATGCATATTTCAGTGGGTTAGAGTCAGTTTAATGCAATATATTTCAGTGCATTACTGCATGTTTAATGCAGTACATTTCTGTGTGCTAGTTCATGTTTAACGCAGTATATTTCAGTGCATTAGTGCACATTTAATGCAGTATATTTCAGTGCATTACTGCACATTTAACGCAGTATATTTTAGTGCATTACTGCGCGTTTAATGCAGGTAATTTCAGTGCGTTAATGCACATTTAATGCAGTATATTTCTGTGTGTTAGTGCACTTTTAACGTAGTATATTTCTGTGCATTAGTGCAGTTTTTTTGCAGTATATTGTAGTGTGTTGGGGGAGTATGTCTGTGTAGTGAGTACTCAAGTGCACCAAACACCACTTTCCATTGATTAAAGTGCATCCACGTACACATTTGCACATCTTTATCTTTTTAGGGAGAAGTCCGTAAGGCAAGCCGGGTTCAGAGCAGGAGAAAGCCAGAGCAGGTCAAGGATAGCCGGGTCGGTAACAGGTAGTCAATCAAGCAGGAGTTTCAAGGCACAAGGCAAACAGGTACTAGCTGAAGATAATCCAGCAATGAATGGCAGCCAGTGCTGAGTTTATATAGGAAGTGGGTGTTGATAATTGGCCCTAATTAGGACGTCCCACATGGCTGTTTTGGAATTAGCATATATGTCATTTCCTGACAGTCCTGCGCGGCCATTTTGGAAATTGGAAACTTTGCCATTCTTTATCAAGTTCTTCCCTGACAGTGCCCCCCCCGAGGGGCAGCCTCCAGATGCCCAAACGTGCCTGTTTCTCCGGAAATCTGCCAAAGAACTCCCGAAGGAGTCTAGGGGCATGAACATTACTTGCTGGTTCCCATGAGTTCTCTTCAGGTGGGAACCCCTTCCACTTAATGAGATACTGCACTTGTCTTCCTCTTCTTCGACCATCTATAATGGCCTCTACTTCAAATTCTGTGTCGTCCCCAACCGTAACCGGAGGTGGAGGTGGCTCCTCCCTGTTAGGAAATGAACTAGTCACTGCAGATTTAAGTAGAGAGACATGGAAGACTGGGTGTATCTTATCGGAGTTGGGAAGGTTTAATTCAAATGCCACGGGGTTAACTTCCCTTTTGATTTCAAAAGGTCCAATAAACTTAGGACCCAATTTCCGTGAGGGACAAGTGAGTTTGATGTTTGCTGTGGAAAGCCAAACTTTGTCTCCAACCTTAAACATAGGATTTCCCTTCTTCTTTTTGTCAAAGTGCCTCTTATAATCCTCTTGAGCCTTCAGTATTGCTTCTTTAAGGGTCTGGTAGTTGGACTGTATAGAGGCCACCCTATCCTGGACTGCCGGTACTGAAGCCTCCGGGATGACATCCGGCAAAAAGGAGGGATGGAACCCATAATTTGCCCAAAATGGGGATTGATTTGTGGAGGCGTGCACCAAATTATTATATGCAAATTCGGCACATGGAAGAAGAGATGCCCAGTTGTCCTGGGTAAAGGTAGAGAAACATCTCAGGTATTGCTCCAACGTTTGATTGGTCCTCTCTGTTTGTCCGTTACTTTGTGGATGGTATGCAGACGACAAACAGACTTGGATTTGTAGAGTCCTGCACAATGATTTCCAGAATCTGGAAGTGAACTGTACCCCTCTGTCGGACACAATACTACTTGGTAGTCCATGTAGTCGGACAATTTCTTTAATGAATATATGTGTCGTATCCATAGCTGAGGGGGTGCCTATCATAGGCAGGAAGTGAGCCATCTTGGACAGTCTGTCGACTACTACCAAGATGGTGGTGAATCCGTCTGAAGGGGGTAAGTCCACAATAAAGTCCATTGATATCATCCTCCATGGCTGTTCCGGAACAGGGAGAGGTCTCAGCAAGCCCCAAGTCTTGGTATTGTGACCTTTACTGCGGAGACAAGTTACGCAGGAGTCCACATAATCTTTACAATCCTGTCTGAGATTGGGCCACCAGAAGGATCTTTGAACAAGATCACACGTTTTCCTGACGCCAAAGTGGCCGGTAAGGAGGTGATCATGACAAGCCTTCAGGACTTGGGGTCTTACTTCAGGAGGGATGAAAATTTTGTCATTATGCCATAAGAGATTTCGGTCTCTTTGTAATGCCAAGGTTTCGGCTTCTGGGTACCGGGCAGAGGCTTGCTTGATCATTGTGTTTAGATTGGTTGAAAGCAGCAAAAAGTTGTGTGGTGACAGGATGGTGCTGGGAGCAGGTGTTTCCGGGGTCTCTGGGAACAGGCGGGAAAGAGCGTCAGCTTTCCCATTTTTGGATCCTGGGCGATATGTAAGGTGGAAGTTGAACCTGGAGAAGAATAAGGCCCATTGGGCTTGCCGTGGTCTGAGTCGCTTGGCGGTCTTGAGGTACTCTAGGTTCTTGTGATCTGTAAAGATCATAATGGGGTGTGTAGCGCCTTCCAGTAAGTATCGCCATTCCTCCAGTGCCGACTTGATGGCTAGTAGCTCCCGGTCACCCACATCATAATTCTTCTCTGGTGGAGTCATCTTCCTGGAGAAGAAAGCGACGGGGTGAAGCAGGGCCTTGGGCCCCTGGCGTTGAGACAGAATGGCTCCTGTGGCAACTTCAGAGGCATCTACCTCAAGAACAAAGGGCAAAGCTGGATCTGGGTGTTGCAGTACTGGAGCAGATGTAAAAAGGATCTTAAGCTGATCAAAGGCTAACTGGGCTTCCTGAGACCATTGGAACCAGACCTGCTGGCGGGTTAACTGGGTAATGGGAGAAATGATTGTAGAAAAGTTCTTGATAAAGCGTCTGTAAAAGTTAGCAAACCCGACAAACCTCTAGATGCCTTTCTTGTCAGTGGGAGCTGGCCAATTGATAATAGCAGCCACCTTCTGTGGGTCCATGGAGATCCCTTCTGTGGAGATGATCAGTCCCAGAAACTGAATGGACAGTTTTTCAAACTCGCACTTCTCTGCCTTTGCATACAGTCCATGTAGTCTTAATGTGGCCAAGACCTTTTTTACATGCACCCGATGAAGATCCAGGGAGGCAGAGAAGATGAGAATATCATCTAGATACACTATTACAAAGTGATCTATGAACTCTCGAAAAATGTCATTTACTAAGTGTTGGAAGGTGGCTGGGGCATTACATAGTCCAAAGGGCATGACTAGATATTCAAAGTGCCCGAAGCGGGTCCTGAAAGCTGTCTTCCACTCGTCTCCCTCGCGAATGCGGATCAAGTTGTAAGCACCGCGTAAATCTAGTTTGGTAAAGATTCGGGCAGAACGGAATCTTTGGAAGAGTTCAGGGACAAGAGGGAGTGGGTAACGATTTTTAATTGTAATTTTATTAAGTTCCCGATAATCCACACAAGGTCTCAGTGAGTGGTCTTTTTTCTGGACGAAGAAGATGCCGGCGCCAGCCGGAGAGGAGGAGGGGCGAATGAATCCTTTCTCGAGATTTTCATTGATATAAAGGCGTAGAGCCTCCAATTCAACTTCAGAGAGAGGGAAAATTCGCCCAAACGGAATCTCCGCACCTGGAAGTAGCTCAATAGGGCAATCATAAGGCCGATGAGGTGGTAAGGCATCAGCCTTTTTCTTGTCAAAAACATCCAGGTAGGAATGACTACTTGGCTAGTACTGGTGATGGGTTGAACAGACAGACAAACGGGAGGCTTGCTGATTTCGGGGACAAAGCAGTGCTGCTGGCAGTATTCGGAGTTGAAGGAGATTCTCCCAGATGGCCAATCAATTTGAGGATTGTGCGCCCGGAGCCAAGGAATTCCGAGAATAATAGGGAACATAGGGGAACACAAAACGTCAAAGCAGAGAAATTCCTGATGACCAGAGTTCGTCCAGGTTAGGATGGGGATAGTCTCCTGTGTCACGGGTCCGGATCTGGGAATAGTCCCATCAGCTAGATGGACTTCAAGTCTCTGCTTCTTATTCCTAAGCGATATTTGTAATCTCTTTGCCAAGGTGATGTCCATGAAGCAGCTGCATGCTCCGGAGTCAAGGATTGCCTGGAGCGGGATCTCCCCTTCCGCCACCTGCAATGAGATGGGTAAGACAAGGTGAGCAGGAGGGGATCCAGAGACCTGGAAGTAGACAGGACATGGAGGAAGGCACTTACTAGGTCTTACGGGACAGTTGCTTAGGAAATGTCCAGAACCTCCGCAGTACAGGCAGAGATTGGCCTGTCGTCGCCGTAATTTCTCAGCAGGGGATAGGGTACCCCGTACTAGTCCAATCTGCATCGGTTCTCCTTCAGCAGCAGGAGCAGGTGGAGATTTAAGCACAAGTGCAGGTGAGGGTGGAACCCTGGGGAGCATCCAGGAAGGCCGGTACATACCAGTCTTTTCAGACCTTCGCTCCCGCAGGCGGCGATCAAGCTGAATGGCCAGCTTAATAAGATCCTCCAGGGTGGCCGGGGCATCAACTCTGGCTAATTCGTCCTTAAGGACTTCAGATAGACCAAGCCTATACTGGTATTTGAGGGCTGCCTCATTCCAGCCGGTATCTGCCGACCACTTGCGGAAGTCCACAGTATAGTCCTCCACTGGGCGTCGCCCCTGTTGGAGGCTATGAAGGGCAGTTTCTGCAGTCGTCACACGTTGAGGGTCGTCATATAATTGTGCCATGGCATCCAGGAACGTGGAGACTGAGTTAAGCACCGGGCTTTTCAGCTCTAATAAATGGTGAGCCCAAGACTGGGGGTCTTCTGAGAGTAGAGACTCCAGGGAGAAAGTCCTGGGCTGGAGGGCAAAATATAACTGGCAGGCGTTCTGGAATGCCCTAAACTTCCGTCGATCCCCCGAGAAGCGTTCGGGGACTGGAACTCTGGGTTCTGGAACTGGCATGACCACCAAGGAGGCCAATGCGGGGTGTTCTTGGTCTGAAGCAGCTGAAGCAGAGGGTGCAGCAGGTGGATTCTGGACGCTTGGTGTAGCAGATACTGCAAGGTTCTGTAGGCGACCCTCTAATTGAAAGTATCCGTCTTGCAGATTCTTCACTGCTTGGGTAAGGCCGGCGACCTGCTGGCACAGAGCCTCTAGCGGGGAAGCACCTCTTTCAGCCTCAGACATAGTGGCTGGATTATGCTGTCACAAACCTGGTTGGAGGCTGAGGTGACGAGAGGGCTCCCCTTGCGGCTGAGTGCAGAGCACCCCTGGAGATGGTGACAGAGGGTGCTGTGCCCAAAGGTGCACGGGTTGCCTGCAGGTGTAGCTGTGTCAGGACTCGGATCCGCAGTAGGAAAGACAGTCACTTGGATCACTGGAAGTGCAGGCAGGTTAGTGCAAATCAAGGTCAGAAGCCAGGCCGAGGGTCAAACACGGGTAGTCAATCAGGAGCAGGCAGGGAGAAGTCCGTAAGGCAAGCCGGGTTTGGCTTGAGTGTGTCTTTATCACAGGAAAGGTGATTACCCCAATATTAGTCTTGGGGCAGCTCTAATGACCTCCAGGCTGCTGCGTGATCACCTTACCTGTGATAAAGGTACTCTGAAGCAGCAGCCTCGAGGACATTAGAGCCGTCCCAAGACTAATATTGGTGAGACCCGATTAAGATGCTAAGAGGTCTAGTATTCACAACACTAGATACAAGCGTGGTTGACCCCCAGATTAAAAAGCTGGGGGGTCCATTTTCTCTGGTAAGCGGGGATATGAGAGGGGACTGTGGCACACTTCACAGCATGTTTACATGAAGCACTTCAGCACCTTTTTATGTTTTGATTTGCAAGCACTGTATTATTATAATTGTATTTTTTGAAGTGTATTTAACACAATTTATGGTGTATGTCAGGTGTATTGGACAGCAGCTGCAGACATCACACATACATAGCATGAGGTTTTTTATGTTTTTTTTTAGAGAGGAGAACACAGGTACACATATTGGCAATTATGTTTCCCCAGGACTGGCTTACTAAACCATCATCATCCTCCTCATCTTCAGTCACCCAAGCAGAAACTAGTGTGCAGTTCACTGCAGCTGCCAGAGTGGCTTATTCTGCCTCCTTGTCTAAAGCTATTCCTGTCATAGCCCCAGCATCAGGCATGAAAGACTCAGCTATTTGAAGTTAGCTTATTGGAACACCATGTTATTGGAACACCATGTCAGCCACTTGCTCCTTGACGATGCACAGCCATTACTTGATTCAGATCTTGCTTCTGGGGTTGAGGAAGGAAGGAACATGAGCCTACAGAGAGGGGAGAACACTGGTAAACAACAAATTGTCATGTTCCCCCAGCCACAGCATATTGCCAAGTTGTCTCCAGTGGTAATGAAGATGGGGGAGATGATGATGACGATGAGGTCACTGATGCAACTTGGGTGCCAGATAGAGCAGAGGAGGAAAGTGAGGGTGAGGCACAACCCCAATGAGGCAGCCATCAGGGAAGAGTACAGAGCAGCCACCCTATTCCATCACATTGTGGAGCTGTTATCTCCCGCCACCCTTCCCACAGCTCAGATGTCTGGGCCTTTTTTAGCACATGTGAAGCCGATCGCATTGTTGCAATTTGCAAACTTAGTCTCAAGCACATCAAGCGTGGCAAAAACAACAGCTCTTTGGGTACCACATGCTTGACAAGTCATTTATTCTCCCACCACTCAGCCTGTTGTCAAGAGCACCTGAAAGTCACAAAAAAGGGATGCAATTCTGTTCCTCCTCCTTACCCCCCATAAGTCTACCCCCGCTATACCTCATGACCTCTCTGCAGCCTCCACTGACAAAGATGATGGTATAGTGCAGGGTGTCCCAGGTCCTTGCAGCACGTCTGCCAGTAGCACATCACCAGTTGTAGACTATAGCAGGCAAATTTCTCTGCCCCATCTGCTGCAGCAGAAAAAAAAAATATAGTCACTGTCATCCACATGCCCAGCATCTAAGTGCAAGTTTGTGAAAGCTGGTGGCTTTACAACTTCTGCCTTTCTGTCTGGTGTTTTCTGCCCCCTTCCGTGAATTTGCAGAATGTGCTGTACCACAATGACAGGTTCCTAGTCGGTATTTCTTTTCACGTAAGGCCATTCCAGTTCTGTACCATCAAGTGGAAGGCAATGTTGTGCCATTGTTGGGCAAGACAGTCAGCCACAAAATCCACCTTACTGCTGACACATGGTGCAGCAAGCATAGTCAGGGATGCTTTATTTCATTCACAGCACACTGGGTAACTCTGCTTGCAATTCGGAAGGATGCAGGACAGGGCTCAGTGCTGTACTTTGTTGTGCTGCTACTACAGCTAGTGATGCTGATGGGAGATTTTTTAGCTCTACCCCCTCCTTCTCCTCCTCCATCTTTATGCCCTCCTCTGCTGAATTGTCCTATGAACCACAAGTGCCCCCTAAACGTTCAAGGGGCTATTTAATGTGTTAGGCGAAAAGGTGCCATGCAGTGCTTCAGTTGGTGTGTCTGGGGAACAGGAACCACACTGGAGCAGAGATTCTTGCAGCTCTGCAGGGGAAGGCCTAGAGGTGGTTCATGCCACCTGTGTGAGTATAGTACAACAATAGCCTCAACCCCAGGCCAGTGGCTGCTGATAAAGGATGCATTCATTGTATTGTCACCATTCGAGGAAGCCACAAGGATGGTGAGCTGTGACAATGCATGCATCAGTGACACAATCTTTGTTGTGTTCCTGCTAGAGCAGACTCTGTGTGGCATTATGGACAGGGCACTCGAGGTAGAGCAGTGGGAGGAAGAGGAGGACTTCCTTTCCTCTCATGTCCCGCTTTATACAGACACCATTCTTCCTACGCCCCAGAGCGCACAAGAGGAGAGGTTGGTTTTCCATCCCCCGAACCCTTAGGAGTAGTACGTGGCTGGGGGGAAGCAGCTCCAGATACTGTAATCCTCTGTGACCCAGAGGAGTCTGCTTCTCATGCCTCTGCAAACTTACGTTGCATGGACTCCCTCATGCTTCAAAGCCTGTAAAATGACCCAAGAATACGTGGCATCAAGGAGAAGAATCACTATTGGTTGGAAACCATTCCTTGACCACTGTTACTAGGGGAAAGTCTCAAAACTCATCCAATCTCCACAGAGGGAGCAGAAGATGAAATCTCTTGAGGACACTTTAAAGAGGAGTTTATCCAATGCTTTTTCTTACTCTTGTAGGTTACAGTGTCATGGAAAACATAGTTTTGAGACTTCTGTTGGTCAAGAGAGGAGCGGTGGGGAATAAGGGCCGCCTAACTATTTTTTTAGTCCTCAGCGCCCAGGGCTATCAGCTTCCACATCCCATTGGCAGCGTCTGCATCATATGGTGGACAATAATCTAGGGGCAAAAACAGAGATGCATAGCTTTCCTGTTGACGATCCACTGGGTTACAGGGTCATGACAATAGATCACTAGCCAGAACTTGACCAGTATGCATTTGAGCTGCTGGGCTGCCCTGCATCCAGCGTGCTTTCCAAACGGGCATTCAGTGCTGTTGGAGGTTCTGTTACTGATAATAGAATACATCTGTCCACAGACTTCATGGATCGTCTGATATTTATCAAAATGAATCAGTCCTGGATTAGCAGCAGCTATGAAGCCCCTGATGCCGATGTCACTATTTAAGTGTTTTTGGGATGTGGAATCTCTACAAGACTTCTAGGTGCAGCCTATTTCTGCTATAGAGTCAGTAACCGACTGAGATGTCAGCCCTGTTCTCCAGCAACCTGAATCCCTTCTCCCTTTACCAGTTCCTCAGCCACTTGTTCAGTTCCGTAAGCTCCTTTTGTCTCTCTGGTGTGGCTCAAGGTATAGGTAGTATTTCTGAGAATACTACCTTGGGAGGTCCTTCTCTTCAATCTTTTCCCTAAATCCCTGAAATTATTTTTTAGAACTTTCCACCTTCCTCTCACTTTGTCATTGGTACTGTAAGGGATTAGCTCGTTGGTAGGCGTAGATGACTCCTTGGGGGGTGCGTTTTCACAGAGAAATAGCCCAAAATTGCTTGCAAACAACAGGTTTATGGTTTATTCTTCCAATTTCTTCAAACAAGTGCATGCAGCAAAACAACAAAATAAAATAAAACACAAAATAAATCCTGGCCGCTGTGGGCGTCTACCTTCTCACAGCTGGAACCTACCTAAGAAGTCTTCCCAACCTACTGTTGGGCCGACACTGCTGATCCTACAGCAGACACTCAAATGTCCATTTGTTTTCTTTTCACATATAAACATTGTCCATTGAACATGTCCCTTTGTTTTCTTTCACACAGAAACACTTCGTCTTCTCACCTTTGAGACGTCTTCACTCGTTTTTACCCTCCTGAGCGCACACCGCTTCAGGAGGTCTTCCCCATGCTCACTCAGCTTTCAGGGGGCACACAGGACTGTCCTCTACCCACATGGCGTCAGGATGCAGCAGTTTGTCTGCCTTCCTCTCCCAGCCCACACGGCGACAGGAGGCAGCACTCAATAGATTTTCTCTGGACAAATTATAGAGGCCTTGATCTCCTCATTCTGAACAGCTGAAGGCCTTTCAACTTCTTTACACCTTCCTGCTGCCTTTGGCAGCCGACACCCTATAATAATTAGTGAACTTTTCAAAGCAGGTGGGAATGTGTCTCCTCTCAGTGACTACATTCCCAGATTTACCTGACTTCCTGTCACAGTACCCACGTGTACCATGACAGCTGGGTCTTCCCCAGCCCCACCCAGTAATCTGTCCACCCGATCCGTGATGTGCCGAACCCGAGCAACAGCAGACAGTTCGGCACTTACGGTCTTTGTGACAGATTGCCCTGTCTGTCCTTCTAATAATTGAGTCCCCTACCACCAGAACCTGTCTTTCCTTTCCCTTTCTCCCAGCTTCACTGGAGGAGTTCTTCCCCTGGCAGCTAGGGACGTCGCTCTGCTCCAGCAATGCTGGTCCCTAACTGGTTTCCCCAACACCACGCAACGGGGCGTATTTATTGGGGTGCTCCAGCCCAGGACCGGCCTCCTTGCCTTGTTCCCTTCTACCCCTCCTAACTGTCACCCATCTACTCAGCTCTGATGCCGGCACCCCTGTATCTCCACCCTCCTCTGTGCAGGCCCCTGCCTGCACCTGACGGGTACGTTCCCAGCTCTCCTTCAGTATGGAGATTCTTAGTGTTGCCAGTTGCTTCCCAAATTCAGGAGCTGAGCTTCCAGGGAAGCAACATGCTTACATTTTGTGCAGCTGTATTCGCCCTCGATCGCCTGATCGAGTAACGTATACATGCCACAAGATGTACACCAAATCGCATCTCCACACCCGCCGGGCATTGTACCCACTAATCTAATCTGATGGGGATTCAGTAATTTAAGTCTGACCTGTGTGGCTGTTTTCTAGCTTCCTAACTCTACTTTCTCACCCTCTGGTACTCCGCGACACTTGCTGACACTCACAGGCACTCGCAGGCACTCGCTGGCACTCACAGGCACTCGCTGGCACTCACAGACACTCGCTGGCACTCAATGAGGTATTACTCCCAGTTGCTACTGCACTCCCCCCAGTCGCTACAGCCCTCCTCCCGGTCGTGAAGGTATTCCTCCCAGTCGCTAAGGTAATTTTTCCCTGGTTGCTAAGGTGTTTTTTTGGTTACTAAGGTATTTCTCCCGGTTGCTAAGGTATTTCACCCGGTTGCTAAGGTAATTTTTCCCCGGTTGCGAAGGTAATTTTTTCCCGGTTGCTAGGGTATTTTCCCCGGTTGCTAAGGTATTCCTTTCATTTGTTGTTTTATTTGATATTGGGATGGGAGTAGGGATGAGTGGGATACTCCAACACTTAAACTATTCTCAATGCTGAGGACTTCTATCTGAGAATGCGGCAAGGCCACAGCTTCATCCTGCCACTAGATGAATCTGAGGTAAGGTTCCTTTTAGTACTTATCTTCAGGGCGAGACACTAGACTTCCATGTAGTGCATTTCTGATTGTCAACAAGGTACAGTCATAACAGAAAGACACTAACCACGTCAATGTTGCACATATCTGATTAGCAGCAGGGTACAGTCATAAGACCAACAAAAAAAGTCGCTAACAAAACTTAAATGCTGTTCATTTTTTTTTTTTATAAATGTTACTAATAAAATTTTAAAAGTTGTGCATCTTAAATACATGGTATAGGCATGTAACAGAAAAGTTACTAACAAAAAGTAAAAGTTTGTGCAATTTGATTAGTAACTGGGTAGTCATAACAGAAATGTCACTAGCAATCCTTAATGTTGCGCATTTCTGAATAGTAACCTGGTACAGCCATGTAACAGAAATGTTACCAACGTCACTTTAAAGTTGTGCACTTTGATTAGTACCAGTGTAGTCATAACAGAAATGACCCTGGGAACCTTTATGCATTGCTGACTTAGCAGCCTGGGTACAGCCATGTAACCAACAGAAATGTTACTAACAACAATGTAGTGCATTTCTAATGTACAGAAAAATAAGGTATAATAGAAAGACACTCCTAAATTTTAATGATGTGTATTTCTAGTAAGCAAAAGAGTCATATAGTCAAAATAAACAGAAAGTACACAAAATAAACTTCTATATATTGTATTTCTGATGCTCAACAAGGCACAGTCAACCCAGAAAAGACAGACAACTTAGTGTTGCGTATTTCTGATGAGCAGTAAAACAACCAGAAAAGACACAAATAAACTTCCACATTGTGTATTTCTGAGATGCAGCCAGACCAGGCATAAAGTCAGAGTCATGGTGAATTCAATTAAAAAATAGCCAGGAGAGGGCAAGCTTTATATAGGCATAGCTTGGACTCTAGATACTAAACCTTCCTCCACCAGAGGAAAACCAACGTAGTTACAAATAATGGAAGTCTAAGGCGAATGCATACACCACAGTAGTAGTAGCTGTTACCCTACCATTGTATGAGTAGGTGTAGTTAGCCCAAACACAGGTGGGAATCCAAGTCTCCCAGCATCTAGGGTCTTAACGAGCACAGACCTGGAGATCAATTAAGTCAGCCTCAGGAAGAGGTGGACACAATTTTAGCTTAGAGGCAATCAGACACCACCTGAAGGGCTTAAATAGCAAACATTAAATACAGGTTAATATATGTAGCTCTTGTATAGAGGTTTTGCACCCATAAAACCATCAATCAGAGTTGCAGAAAACAATGATTCTATTTCATCAAGGGGTGGGCAGTAGCCCAAACCACCAGGGGTCCCAATTAACTTTTACATACCAACTGATCTAAGAGCAGTGTAAGGAGGAAACAATAGATTGGAGCTTGTTAAGCTGTTACACATATCATGTTTAAACATAGCAAGGAACTCCATAAGAAAAAGTTCCAAGGGTACCCCTTACTGTGTCTTTCCACCACAAGTGGAGACATTTTAGGATGCAGGCTTAAAAGAGCAAGAAGACTTGAATTATCATGTTGGAATACTGCCCTGCGGCATAGCCTCCAAAGGGAGGGGATCATACTCTGCTTCAGTATTTCACAGTACATGTTGGCATTCATGGTTCCCTCAATGAACTGTAGCTCCCCAGTGCCAGCAGCACTCAAGCAGGCCCAGACAATGACACTCCCACCACCATGCTTGACTGTAGGCAGGGCACACTTGTCTTTGCTCCAAACAAAATAAGGTGAAAGAACCACCTTTCTCCTGCGCTCAGAAAACAAGGCTCCCCGACTTCTCTTCCCACAGGACTTTGCAAAAGGCGTCTCGGATGGCTACGGTCTTGCTTCCCTAAAGGACTGGGGCAGTACAACAATACTGCAAACAAAAAACACAAAAAAGGGCGCACCGACCTAGCGCATTATCCTCAATAATGGCTTTATTGTTGTAACATAAAAATGGCTACTCACAAACATAGATGAAATCAATCATATCGGACTGAGAAACTTGAGTGTCAGAAGTAGTCCATACGAATGTCCATTGCCCTATTAGGATGACGGCTGATGCGTTTCGAGGCATACGCCTCTTCCTCAGAACCAGAGAAGGGCAACAAAGCTAAAAGGGTACTGGAGGACCTTTATTTTTGGAAATGACTACAAAAATTCAACTTCTCCTTGGAGAAGTGTTTAAGAGGGGATTAGATTGTGATATACAAATCTTTAAATGGTGACTCCAGCATTCGGAGAAAACTATTTAACCCTAAGGACTCTAAAGAAGATACGCAGCAACACAATACACATGGACAAGAAGATGTTCAATCTTAAACAGCGTAAAGAGTTCCTTAATGTCAGAGCAGAAAGGATGTGGAACTCCCATCCACAGATGGTTGTGTCAGCGGAAAGTGTAGATAAATTAAATAACTTTTAGATGTGTTTCCTAGTGAATGCATTGTAGAGGGATATGGAAAATGGTAGTAAACCCATAAAAACACACTCAGGTTAAACTGAATGGACTGTCTTTATTCACCCTTATCAAATAAAGTATTTAACTATATAATGGAGGTTCCCTTCCGCTCTCCAACGGTAGAGAACGGCAGGGACAATGTTGGGATTTGAAGGTGCCTAAATGTAAACAACAATACATAGAAAATCCAAATATAAAACATTTTAAACAATTTATTAGTTCACAGAAAGTTAAAAAACACATTTCATATGATCAGTACAACAGTATTCTGATCCAGTATACATATAATGAACCCGATATTGGTAAGATCCGAAAGATAGCATATATGTGCCTAGGGATCGATGCGTTTCCTATGCAGGGGCTTCCTCAGGATCCATGATTATATGCATCGATAACAAGAAGACATGAGAGTACTCCCGCTTCTCATCCGCACCAGCAGTGAAGGGGTAGTATTAACCAGTGTTGAATTTGAACAATCCTAAACTGCCATTCTCCAATATCAATATATCCTCTTAAAAGCCATTCATCAAGGTAAGGCTGCTTATGCGCAGGTTGCCAGCACCAGATGGAACAAATGCGATATCACCTCAATAACTGTAGGTATTTGTTCCTCTTATCAGTGGTTTGCTCCCCCACCATAAGAGCCGCATCCCTGGGATTGCTCACTATATTGGTATTGGTATATCTGTTCTCACAGATGTTTCCATACAGTTGATCGATAAAGGAGAATGAATCCCATACCCCAACGCATTTCATGAATGAAAATTCACTTTTTTAGGTGTGGATGCTACAAACAAGATACTGTATCTATAGAGTAGAAAAACATATTGTAAGTGTAACAGTTGTAAATGAAGATGATTCTGATCTTAACCTCCCTGGCGGTATGATTATGTCAGGAATTATGTACCAAAAGCGGTACAATTTTTTTCATGAAAATTTGGCGTTATGTATTATAGGCCTACAATTCTTAGTAATTACTGACTTAAACCTGACCAAAAAAAGACTCTAGTAGACATCCCAGATGTGATAAATTTGAAACACAAACGCATGAATTATAATCTAATCAATAATATAATTTTATGATATAATATATAATATATATAATAAAGTTATATTATTGATTAGATTATAATTCATGCGTTTTATATATATATATATATATATATATATATATATATATATATATATATATATATATATGTGTGTGTGTGTATATTGTGAGGGATTAGCTCGGTGGTAGGCGTGGATGACCCCTTGGGGGGTGCATTTACACATTAAGATAGCCGAGAAGTGGTTGCAAAAACAGTGTATGAGTTTTATTCTTGCAATTTTTCTTCATACCAGTGCAAGCATCAAAACAGCCAAAATAAAATAAAACAAAATAAATCCTTGCCACGGTGGGCGGCTACCTTCACACACTGGAACCTACCTAAGAGTCTGTCCCCAACCTACTGTTGGGCAGACTTGGCTGATCATACAGCAGACAATCAATAGTCCATGTTTTATCTTCTCACAGCACATGTTCATTGGACTTTCCTTTCACATAGAAAACATGTCCCTTTGTTTTCTCTCCAGCTAGAGAACTTTCCTTTGTTTTCTTTCCACAAAAAACAATCCATGTCCTCACCTTGTGAAGTCTTCACAGCGGTTTACCCTCCTTAGCGCACATCACTTCAGGGGGTCTTCTCCCATGCTCACCAGCTAGTCGGGAGGCACTCATCTGTCTGTCCTCCTCTCCCAGCCCACAAAGCTTCAGGAGACAGCTTCCGGAGGCAGCAATCAATAGGACTTCCTTTGGACAAATTATAGAGGCCTTCATTTCCTCATTCTGAACAGCTGAAGTCTGTTCAACTTCCTGCTGGCTAGCTCTGTAGCCAACACCCTATAGTAATTGGTGAACTTTCTAAATCAGGTGGAACTGTATCTCCTGCCTGTGACTACATTCCCAGATTTACCTGACTTCCTGTCACAATATATATATATATATATGTGTGTATATATACATATATATATATATGTGTGTATATATATAT
Source organism: Pelophylax lessonae (assembly GCF_965119305.1). Taxonomy (NCBI): domain Eukaryota; kingdom Metazoa; phylum Chordata; class Amphibia; order Anura; family Ranidae; genus Pelophylax; species Pelophylax lessonae. The sequence goes on from NC_138775.1 coordinate 126,636,440, forward strand.
ATACATACATATATACATATATATATATATATATATACATATATATATATATGTGTGTGTGTGTGCATATATATATATATATATATATATATATATATATATATATATATGTGTGTGTGTGCATATATATATATATATATATATATATATATATATATACACACACATATATACATATATATATATATATACATACATACATATATAGATACACATATATATATATGTGTATAAATGTGTTATGTGTTTGTGTTTTGTGCAACGTTTGAATTTCCCTCCCAGTTCCGCTCCCATGCAGCATTGCTGCTGCAGGGAACAGAACTAGGAAGTCATCATACCGACGGACGAGCCGCGGGGATCTCGGCTGGCGATCACAGCAATGGGAGATCATCGCTGGATCGCCAGGAGAAGGTAAGAGACAGCACTGCACGCTCTGCACATCCACCCTGAGCATGACTCGGGGATACCGATCCTAGTCTAAAAAATCCACCCCGAGTCACAATCGGGGATACCGCCAGGGAGGTTAAGGCACACCAACTTCCAAACTCTTACAAATCAGCATGAAAATAAAACGTCTTATTTGCAAGCTGATTTGTAAGTATTGGGACATTGGTGCCCTTTGAGACCAGTACCATCTTCTGTTTTAACTCTTTTAAAGTTAATTTATGTTTTTCTTATACTCTTTGTACTTGTCCTAACTCTGAACTGTGTGTTACTTAATCTTGACCCCTGAACTCTTTGTATTATATAATCCTGACCCATGAGCTTTGTGTGTATGGACCACATGCTGAAAGACTTAACGCTCAAACAGAGCCCTCCAGCGTAGAGCTGTCACCACTCCCGCTGCTTCCATTTTTGCTCATTCTTCCTTATGCGTTTGCTCTCTTTGGCCAACTGAATGGCCAGCCTGTGATGACATCACCCCCACATATGCATATGGGAGTCACTTCACCATGGCACACACCAGGTGCTATAAATGTCATCTGAGCTGTGCATGTGTAGCCTAGATTACATGACCGCTGACAGGCCAGAAAAGGCATTTTTGGCAGGAGGGTAGTGATTACAGGGAGGGGAATAGTGTAAAAAGAGTGGGAGCATTGTGTACAGGGTAAAAGGGTCTCAGTGCATACAGGGGGGCAGTGTGTACAGGGGAGCAGTGTGTAGAAAAGGTGGGGCATTACGTACAGTGGTCAAATTTAATTTGGAATAATTCTCAGGTTATATTTGTTGTTTCTAATCAGACTAGGAAGCCACACCCAATATTTAGCATAATTTCCACCACAACCACTTTTGAATTACTGTGTCCCTCATCCTCCGGTCCAAAAGTTGGGAGGTATGTATTTACAGTGTCCTGACAACAAATATCAGTACTTCTGTATTATGTTATGTATAGTCTGGTGTTGCCCTGAGAATTTTGTCTGTCACAGTGTAAGATAGCCTGTGTTCTCCCACATGCTCATTAGTAAACTATTTGTATGAGGTGTGTCTCTGGGTTGATACTTCTGTTTTATACAGGTGGATGTGGTTACGTCTGTTCATTCAGCAATAGTATTACCGCTGATAAACGCATTGATATTTTAATCTATGTTTATGTTTTGCCATGTGCGTTTTTTCATAATAATAATAATAATAATAATAATAATAATAATAATAACAATAATAATGCACCAAAAATCAAGCAATATTAAAATATAAAAGAAAAGTGAAAGATACATAAACTCAACGAGTCATATTTCCCTTATTTTTCAGTATATTTTTATTAAAGAGTTGTAAGATAATAGGAAACACATTTATGAAGGAGAAAACTTCAGTCACAAATAGTTTATTCCATGCAATTAAATTGCAAAATTGTGTGATCCTAGGAGATAAATAGCTCAGTAACACTACTGAGAATCTCTTAACTACCTATCAACATCAACAGTATCATGATACAGACAGAGAGATCAATATCATAAAATGATAGTAAAAATACCCCTTATAGCTTGACCTAAAACTGGCTATAATGTTATTATAATAATTATTATTATTATATAGGTTTTATATAGGGCTGACAGTTTACGCAGCGCTTTACAACTTGAGTGTAGACAGTACAAATACAATACACTTTAATACAGTAGGAATCAGAGGGCCCTGCTTGTTAGAGCTTACAATCTAAAAGGGAGGCTCAAGAGATACAAGAGGCAATAACTGTGGGGGATGGGCTAATGGAGAAAATAAAAGTACAGTTGTTAGGTGGTTGCCAGATACGTTTCTCTGAAGAGATGTGTTTTCAGAGATCGTCTGAAAGTGGAGAAAGTAGACGATAGTCGGACAGATTGTGGTAGAGCATTTCAGAGGATGGGAGAGGCTCAGGACTCAGGAGAAGTCCTGGAGGCAAGCATGGGAAGAGGTTACAAGGGAGCTAGACAGCAGGAGGTCCTAGAAGGAATGAAGAGCACGAGTTGGTTGGTATTTTGACCCCAGGTTAGTGATGTAGCTGGGCGCTAAGTTATGGATGACTTTGTAAGTTATGGTTAGTAACTTGAATTTATTTTGTTGGTTTAGTGGTAGCCAATGGAGGGATTGGCAAAGAGGGGTAGCAGACACAGAGCGGTTTGCAAGGTGGATGAGCCTAGCAGCAGCATTCATGAGGACTGAAGGGGGGATAGCCTTTTTAAAGGTAAGCCAATGAGAAGGGAGTTGCAGCAATTGAGACGAGAGATGACCAGGGAATGGATTAGAAGCTTTGTGGTTTCGTTGGTTAGGAAGGTGCATATAGTTACATAGTTACATAGTTAGTGAGGTTGAAAAAAGACATCAGTCCATCCAGTTCAACCTATGATGTGTGTGTGTGTTTGCTGTTAACCGTACATTGTATACCCCTTGTAACAGGACGTCAAGTAAATGTGACAGGAAGTCAGCTAAATCTGTGAGTGTTGTCACAGATCGGAGATACAATTCACCAGTTACTATAGGGTGTCGGCTGCAGAAGGCAGCAGGAAGGTGTAAAGAAGTTGAAAGGCCTTCAGCTGTTCAGAATGAGGGAGTTAAGGCTTCTATAATTGTCCAAAGGAAGTCTGACTATTGCTGCCTCCGGAAGCTGTCTCCTGAAGCCATGTGGGCTGGGAGAAGGAGGACAGTCAGACGTGTGCCTCCCGACAGGATGTGTGGGCCTGGGAGAAGACCCCCCGGAGTAATGTGTGCCAGGGAGGGTAACCAAGTGTGAAGACGTCTCAAAGGTGAGAAGACGAACTGTTTCTGTGTGAAAGAAATAAAGGACTGTTTTGCCCTGTAAAGATATTATAAATGGACTATTGAGTGTCCGCTGTAGGACAAGAAAGTCTGCCCAACAGTAGGTTGGAGACAGACTCTTAGGTAGGTTCCAGAGTGAGAAGGTAGCCACCCACAGAGGCAAGGATTTATTTTCTGTTTTATTTTATTTTGGATGTTTTTGCTGCCTGCAGTCTGGTGAAGAAAACACCATTAATAAACCAAACTGTTGTTTGCAAGCACTTGTCGGCTATCTCTCTGGGAAAACGCACCCCCCAAGGGGTCATCTACGCCTACCACCGAGCTAATCCCTTACATATGGTGGAGGTATGCAGTGGGCAGAAGCAGAGATCTCTGCAAGGAAGTGCATATGTTTGATGAACTTTGTCTGGTGCACGAGATTGCACAATCTATGTGTGCAGGAGAGAAGATCCTGAAAGAGAAAAAAAAAGTGTTTTAAAGAGACAGCGGTCTCAAAATTTTTGATGAACTGTGTCTGGTGCAAGGGACTGCACAAACTGTGTGTACAGGAAAGGAAATCCTACAAGAGAGAGAAAAACTACTAAGTTATTAAAGAGACAGTGGTCTTAAAAGTTTTTCTGGACTTTGAAACATTTTTTTTGTGGAGTGACTAAAGATGGGGCGATCGAAACGCCTGAAAGATGCAAGGATCGCTGAAATGAGGGACCGGATTCTATGGATGGAGGGGATGTTACCGTCTGAACCAGCCCCATCCATGCCTGAAAAGAATCGGCTAAAGAGAAAGGTTGTTGTCCCTAGCAACACTGGGGCAAATGAAACTGCTATGGAGACGCAGTGTTCTCAGATGAAAAGTAAACCCAAAATGGGCGAGATGCTGAACCAGCAGAGCTTTGCAGCTCAACAAAAGGCTCACCAAGAGAGCATGGCAGGCTGGAAACAGAGACGCCAGCAGCCAATGGAGGAAATCGGTTTGGAGAAAACCGAGTATGTGTGCAGGACTGAGTTGGATGCCTTGCAATGGGAAATGGAAGAAAAGGAACAAGCCTTGGAGTTGCTTAGGATGGAGCATAGAAACGTGCAGGCTTAGGTGTTCCAGTGGGAAGAATCCACTGCTCTTCTTTTTTCCGAGTTGCACAAACGCAGAGAGACTATAATGGAGAAAGATACCATCCTCATGGAAAAGGAAAGTGAAATTCAGACTTTGCAGAAGCAAAGTATGGCTGATATGTTGGAGTTGCGTAATCAGCTGGAAAAAAGTCTTCAGTCTTTTATAGCTACCAAAATAGACCTGCAGGGGGCGCAGGAACAGAATGTCGCTCTGAAAACGACATTGTCGCTCAGCGACAAGGAGAAAAGTGAAAGAGAGGCTAAATTACTGAGTACTATGTGTGAGCTCACCACTTTGAGAAGTGTGGTAGATGAATTGCGTATGGACTGTGAAAGTTGGAAAGATGAAGTCCAACGTGTCCAGCAGCAGTTAAAGGAGAAAGAAGCCTGTGTGGCAGAATTACAGTCTCATTCCCAGAAGCTAGCCAATGAGGTGCAAGCTCTTATGCAGGGAAAAGGAGATTCGGAACACAAGAGAAAAAAAGTAGAGGCACAGCTGCAGGAATCACAAGTCAAGGTGTCAGAAGGTGACCGAGTGTGTGCTAAGCTGTCAGAGAAGGCAAACCGACTGCAGGTTGAGCTGGACAATGTTACAAATCAGCTTTCTCAAGCAGACAGCAAATCTAGAAAAATTGCCAAGGATTTCTCTATCTTGGAATCGCAGCTGCAAGACACGCAGGAACTCTTACAGGAAGAGAGGTGTCAAAGGCTGAGTTTTAGCACAAAGCTCAAACAAATGGAAGATGAGAAAAATGGCTTCCTGGAACAATTTAAAGAGGAGGAGGAAGCAAAGAAAAACCTATCAGAGCAAGTCGCAACATTGCAAGCTCAGATAGCGGATATGAAAAAACGCATGGAAGAAAGCGTTTGTTCATTAGAGAGTGTTGAAGTTGTGAAAAAGAAACTGCAGAAAGACCTTGAAGCTGCTAATAAACGCTATGAGAAAAAAACAGCTGCTTATGACAAGCTTGAAAACACCAAGACAAGACTTCAGCAGGAATTGGATGAACTGAGTGTGAATCTGGATCACCAGAATCAGATTGTGTCCAACCTGGAGAAGAAGCAAAAGAAGTTGGATCAGATGCTTGGTGAGGAGAAGACTGTGTCTGCAAAATATGCAGAAGAACGTGACTGTGCAAAAGCAGAGGCTCGGGAGAAAGAGAGCAAAGCCCTGTTCTTGGCTCGCTCCTTGGAGGAAGCTCTAGAGTGTAAGGTTGAACTAGAAAGAGTTAACAAACAGCTGTGTGCAGAGATGGAAGAGTTGGTCAGCTCCAAGGATGATGTTGAGAAAAACGTTCAGGAGCTAGAAAAGTCTAAGCGAGCCTTAGAACAGCAAGTAGAAGAGATGAAGACTCAGTTGGAAGAACTTGAAGAGGAATTACAGGCGACAAAGGATCTTTCCCAAAGACGGGATAGTGTGCCTGATGCAAGTTTTAAAAGGATCAGTGTTTTGGGGTATGTCCTGAGTGAGCATCAGAAATGTGATGACATGTTGTTTGAATCACCCCTCTGGAATAAACAGTTCCTTCAAAAACTTCAAGCATTGGAAAATATATCATTAGAACTTCAGCAAACAAAGGAGCTGGGTAAGAAATGTGATGATTTCTCAGTTCAAGCTGAAAACCTAGTGGAGAAAACTAAAGCGGAGAAAACTAAAGCAAGTGATATAAAGCTGGGAGAAAAAAGCAAACACCACCTAGTGGAGAAAACTAGGGCTGTTGGTGAAAACGTGAAGCAAATGAATAAGTGCCTTTCAGGGAATATTTCCAAAATGGAACTGGTGAAAGATAAGTGGCAGAAGTTTGATCGTGATCTTGAGATACATTCCATGTGGAGTTCAGATAAAGAAAAGGAACCAGGTGACCTTGAGTGGTCAAATAGTTCAGCAGAAAGTGCATTGAAGAAACCTGTAATAGACTGTGTTGTTGCCTTTGACCCCTATGTTGGTGGAAGGAAAGTTGATGATGTTGTGGTTGGCTACTTCTGTGAAGAGTTGGGCAAGAAATATAAACTGGATATCAAATCAAATAATAGGCCTTTACTGCGACTCGCTCAGGAGGGCGAAAAGTTTAAGAAGTGGATGAGTGCAAATGCTTCAGATCTGCCTCTGAATATGAAATGTTTGGTGAATGATATTGATGTCTCTGGAAAAAGGAACAGGGGTCACTTTGAAGAAATGTGTGGCAGCCTGTTGTCGCAAATGGAAAATCCTCTGCACAGCATCTTAGAGCAAGCTAAGCTCAAGACACAAAGAGTCAATGATTGTGTACAGCTGTATGGAGAGGCAACTCCAGTCACAGAGGGACGTCAAGAGTCCCTACTTGGAATTACTTGGAATTACAGAGAGAGGCGGCTCAAGAATGTTGAAGACATTAAGACTAGCACAATTGAGTTGCCTATGGATCACGGTCCTCCATGGCGGATAGGACAAACTTGTATGCAGGACAAACTTGAGAAGGAGCTAAATGATGCCAAAAATGCAGTTGAGGAATATGTATATGAGAAATCTGTCAGTGAAGATGACAGAAACAGTTTCATCCTGAAGCTTGAAAATACAGAGAGTTGGCTATATGAAGATGGAGAGGATCAGCCAAAACAAGTGTATGTGGACAAGCTGACGGACTTGGAGAGAGAGCCACCCCTGCAGGCCTTTCAACAGAGGTTGGCAGTTGTAAATTCATGTCGGCATGGAGGACAATGGCTGATGGAGAGAGCCGAGCAGATTGCTCAGAAGGAGGTATCTCTGGCAGCTGAAGCAGACAGAGAATTGAATGGACTGAACATTACTTGGGAAGATACTGAGAGGCTTATCAGTGAGAGTCAAGAGCAATGCCAGACACATGCGTGCCTGGAAAACTGTGTCCCAACCCCAGGTTTGAGACAAGGGGGGGGGATATGTAACAGGACGTCAAGTAAATGTGACAGGAAGTCAGCTAAATCTGTGAGTGTTGTCACAGATCGGAGATACAATTCACCAGTTACTATAGGGTGTCGGCTGCAGAAGGCAGCAGGAAGGTGTAAAGAAGTTGAAAGGCCTTCAGCTGTTCAGAATGAGGGAGTTAAGGCTTCTATAATTGTCCAAAGGAAGTCTGAGGATTGCTGCCTCCGGAAGCTGTCTCCTGAAGCCATGTGGGCTGGGAGAAGGAGGACAGTCAGACGTGTGCCTCCCGACAGGATGTGTGGGCCTGGGAGAAGACCCCCCGGAGTAATGTGTGCCAGGGAGGGTAACCAAGTGTGAAGACGTCTCAAAGATGAGAAGACGAACTGTTTCTGTGTGAAAGAAATAAAGGACTGTTTTGCCCTGTAAAGATATTATAAATGGACTATTGAGTGTCCGCTGTAGGACAAGAAAGTCTGCCCAACAGTAGGTTGGAGACAGACTCTTAGGTAGGTTCCAGAGTGAGAAAGTAGCCGCCCACAGAGGCAAGGATTTATTTTCTGTTTTATTTTATTTTGGATGTTTTTGCTGCCTGCAGTCTGGTGAAGAAAACACCATTAATAAACCAAACTGTTGTTTGCAAGCACTTGTCGGCTATCTCTCTGGGAAAATGCACCCCCCAAGGGGTCATCTACGCCTACCACCGAGCTAATCCCTTACACCCTGTATGTTGTGGTCTTTAAGGTGCCCATCTAGTAGTTTTTTGAAACTATCAATGCTCCCTGCTGATACCACTGTTTGCAGAAGAGAATTCCACATCCTTACTGCTCTGACAGTGAAGAACCCCCTGCATATTTTAAGGTTAAACCGCCTTTCCTCTAGTTTTAGTGAGTGGCCACGTGTCTTATTGTATTTCCTTTCTCTGAATAGGTTATTCCATATGCTAGGGTTTCCAGTACAATATTTGTATATTGATATCATATCCCCCCTCAATCGTCTCTTCTCCAGAGAGAATAAGTTCAGTGCTTGTAGTCTTTCCTCATAGCTGATGTCCTCCATTCCCCTAATTATTTTTGTTGCCCTTCTCTGGACTTTCTCCAGTTCCAGCACATCCTTCCTTATATCTTGGAGATGTTGCGGAGGTTGAGGCAGCAAGCTTTGGACAGTGACTGGATGTGTGGCTGAAAGGATAGTTCAGAGTCCAGGAATATACCTAGGACATTGGCATGGGTGGAAGGGTTGATAGTTGCACCATTGATGTTGACAGAGAAATCAGGGAAAGAGGAAAGTGGGGGAGGAAATATTATGAGCTCGGTTTTGAATAGGTTGAGTTTGCCTCACATATGTCACATCCCTTCCTCAATCAGCTGACCCAGGGAGGAGGTGTAGATTAAGAAAAGGAGCAGTCCAAGAACAGAGCCTTAGGGGACCCCGACAGAGGAGAGGAATTAGTAGAGTTGTAAGTAGCACTGAAGGTGCATTGGGATAGGTAGGATGAGAACCAGTGAAGAGTACAGTCACAGAGACCAAGGGAGTGGAGTTTTTTGAGGGGGAAAGGGTGGTCTACTGTGTTAAAGGCAGCAGAGAGGTCCGGAGGAGTAGTACGGAATAGTGTCCATTGGTGTTTGCTGTTAGTAGGTCCTTGGTGAGTTTAAGGAGAGCAGTTTCAGAGGAATGTTGAGGGCGAAATCCGGACTGAAGGGGATAATGAAGATTGTTCTTAGTCAGATGGTTGCTCAGTCAGTTGTAGACCAATCGTTCAAGGAGTTTGGAGGAGAAGGGGAGTAAGGAGTGTGGGCAAAGATTGTGAAGATTGGCGGGGTCCAGCGAGGGCTTTTTAAAGATGGGAGTGACTAGCGCATGTTTTAGGGAATAAGCCAGAAGAGAGGGAGAGGTGGAAGATGTGACTTAGAGAGAGTAGTATAGAGTCAGCAGATGAGCGTAGCATGTTCGGGGGAGCAGGATCCAGGGGGCAGGTGGCTAGATGGGTGTTAGCTAAAAGTCCAGCAACCTCATTAATACAAGCAGGGTGGAACGAGGGAAGTAATGATTGTACCTGTGGATATGGGTTGTTAAGTGGGGGAGGATTCTGCACATTGGAGATCTCCTCACGAATTGTATCAATCTTATTTTTGAAGTGATTGGCGATCTCCTGGGCAGTGAGTGAGTTAGAGGGTGGAGTTGGTGGAGGACAGTAGAGAGTTAAAGTTAAAGAAGAGATGACTGGGACTAGATGAGAATGTTTAGATGAGTGTGATAAAATAGGTTTGCTTGGCAGTGAGGAGGCAGGAATAGTATTTTAGGAGGGCAGATTTATATTGGTTGAAGTCTTCCAGGGACTTATTCATATGCCACAGGCGCTCAAGACTGTGGCTACATTTTCTGAAACTTCTGGTGTTGTCTGTTTGCCAGGGTTGTAGCGGTCAGGGCCGAATTCTGCGTGTAGTGAGGGGAGTGAGCTTGTCTAGGAAGGATGACAGTGAGCTGTTATAGATGGAAGTGGGTAGGTTGGGGCATGACAGGGGTGAGATTTTGTCATATAGATGGTCAGTAGCAGAATAGAGCATAGAAGGGTTGAGGTGGCAAAGGTTTCTATGGTAACTGTTAGGCAGTTGGAGGGAGTGGAGGTGGAAGGCAAGGAGAGTGTGAAAATAATAAGGTGGTGATCAGAGAGTGGGAGAGGTTTGTTTGAGAGGTTGGATGGAGTGCATAGATAGGCGAAGACAAAGTCAAGGGTGTTTCCAGTGGAGTGTGTTGCTTCAGGTCAAGAGATGAGGTTAGACTGAGGAGTTTAGAAGCAGTGTTAGAATTAGCATTAACAGGGATGCTGAAGTCACCAATAGTGATGAGTCGAACACCCCCCTGTTCGGTTCGCACCAGAACATCTCGAACAGGGGAAATGTTCTAGGGAACATGCAAACTCCATTAAAGTCTAAGGGACAGGAACATGAAAAAATCAAGTCCTAACTTTAAAGGCTTAAATGCAAGTTATTGGCCAAAAAAGTGTATGGGGACCTGGGTACTGCCCTGGGGGACATGAATCAATGCAAATTTTTTTTTTTTAAAAACAATCGTTTTTACAGGAGCAGTGATTTTAATAATGCTTAAAGTGAAACAATAAAAATGAAAAATTGCTTTAAATATCGTGCCTGGGGGGTCCCCTTAATGTGCCTGTAAAGTGGCGCATTTGTGCGATGTATGTATCCTGCTGCAGAAATACTGACATTTCTAAAGGAAAAAATGTTATTTAAACTTTCTCTAACGTATTGTGGGCTCCCGGCAATACAGATAAAAAAAATGTAAAAAAAAAAAAACAAAACGGCGTGGGCCCCTCGGATCTGGTATGGATTTTGACATCAGATCCCTATAAAAGAGCTGTCAAACTCAAACAGCTCATTAGTGCGGGAGGCGTCTAGAGAGGCAGGAGCTTCTTCTTTTTTTTTTCTATTTTTCGGTTGCGGGCTGGCGGGTGACGTGATCATCGGGGGGGACACTATTTTTTTTATTTTTATTTTTTAATAAAGGACTTGTTCAAAACTGGCTTTTGTCTTTATTTTTTTTGTACACTTTTTTGGTGAATGGGTAGGGGCACGATGTACCCGATATCTATTCACATAGGGGGGTGGGATCTGGGAGCCCCTCCCCCCTGCAGACCCCCACAACTACAGCCCAAGGTTGTTGGAAAGAGACCCCTGTCCCCATCAACATGGGGGCAAGGTGCTCTGGGGCAGGGGGGCCCACCCCCCCCCATGTTGAGGGTAGTGGCCTGGTATGGTTCAGGAGGGGGGGGGCGCTCGGTCGCCCCACCCCCATCCTGGCCAGCCAGGCTGTATGCTCAGATAAAGGTCTGGTATGGATTTTAGGGGGAATCCCACGCCATTTTTTTCAGCAATACTGACATAAACTGATATATACTGAAGTACATATATACTGTGTGTGTATATATATATATATATATATATATATATATATATATATATATATATATATATATATATATATATATATATATATATTGTGACAGGAAGTCAGGTAAATCTGGGAATGTAGTCACAGGCAGGAGATACATTTCCACCTGATTTAGAAAGTTCACTAATTACTATAGGGTGTCGGCTGCAGAGGTAGCCAGAACTGTCTAAGGAAGTTGAAAGGCCTTCAGCTGTTCGGAATGAGGAAGTTAAGGCCTCTATAATTTGTCCAAAGGAAGTCTATGGACTGCTGCCTCCTGTCGCCGTGTGGGCTGGGAGAGGAGGACAGACAGACGTGTGCCTCCCGACGCCGTGTGGGCATGGGAGCAGGACTGCTGCCTCATGTCGCCGTGTGGGCTGGGAGAAGGAGGACAGTCAGATGAGTGCCTCCCGACAAGCTGGTGAGCATGGGAGAAGACCCCCTGAAGTGATGTGCGCTAAGGAGGGTAAACAAGTGTGAAGACCACTCGAAGTGAGGTCTTGGATCGTCTCAAGGTGAGAAGAGAAACTATTTCTATGTGGAAAGAAATAAATGCACTGCTTGTGGAGAGACAAGCAAATGAACTGTGTTCAATGTGAAGAGTGTGAAGAGACAAAGGGACATGTTCCATATGAAGAGGAAAAGGGACATGTTAAATGAACTGTTTGCTGTGTGAAGAGATAAAACATGGACTATTGAGAGTCTGCTGTATGACAGTAGGTTGGGGACAGACTTCATTAGATAGGTTCCAGTGTGTGAGAAGGTAGCCGCCCACAGTGGCAAGGATTTATTTTGTTTTATGTTATTTTGGCTGTTTTGAGGCTTGCAATTGTGTGAAGTAAATTGCATGAATAAAACAAAGTGTTGTTTGCAACCACTGCTCGGCTATCTCTCTGGGAAAACGCACCCCCAAAGGGGTCATCCACGCCTACCCCCGAGCTAATCACTCACAATATATATATATATATATATATATATATATAAAACTTTGTGGTATGCACTGCACATCTGATCTCCACAAAACTGTAAAAAGCAAAAATGTTTCTCCCTGCCAGCAATGTATTATTAACTATACTATCTGTTAAGCTCACTACACTCTCCCTGAAGGAATTCCACTTATAAATCACCCGCTGGCCAAGGGAATCAAACCCACAACTTCTCAATTGCAAGCCTGGTATTCTACCACCTACGCCACCGTCAAGCCTGTTTAGGCTGAACACACTCTTCCTGCCTGCCTAACTAACTAACTTCTATCTCTAGAAGTTAGTTAGTTAAGCAGGGAGGGTGTTTTCAGCCTTAGCAGGCTTGAGGGGGGCATAGGTGGAATAATACCAGGCTTGCAATTGAGAGGTTGTGGGTTTGAATCCCTTGGCTAGCGGGTAATTTATAAGTGGAATTCCTTCAGGGAGAGTAGTGTAGTGAGTTTAACAGCCGCCCCTGAGCCATGATTGGCTAATGGAGCCTGCCTTTGGCCAATCATGGCACACTTTGATTGGCCAAAGAATGGAGGGCAGAGTCCATGCTTTGGCCAATTACATAATGCACTGCCAGTGTGCAGTGCATTATGGATGCAGGAACTTGCAGTTCCCGGGAAAAAAACCCCAATTGTTCACCATTCGGCAAATAGGCTGTGTTCGAGTTGAACTTAGGTTTGACTCGAACACGAAGCCTATCCCTAGTCACCAAGAATGATTGTGTTGATTTCAGAAGAGAGAAAGAAGGTTAGCTAGGCAGAGAGGTCATCATGGAAAGTTGATACCGGTCCAGGGGGCTGGTAGATGACAGCGATTTTTAAAGAAACAGGAGAAAGTAGACAAATGAAATGCGCCTCAAAAGAGGAGAATGTCAGAGAGGGAGGTGTGTGAAGTACCTGATAGGTGCTGTATGAGTCTAGAAATATTCCCACTCCATCTCACTTCCATCCACTTGGTCTAGAGGAGTGAGTCCAGAAAAGCCCAACATGGGAGAGGGAAGCAGGAGATGTGGTATCGGAATTATTAAGACAGGTTTCGGTGTTCATAAGAAGGTTAAAGTAATTTGTTATGAAGAGGTCGTGGAGGGAGGTGAATTTGTTACAGACAGAGCAGGCATTCCAGAGGGCACAGGAGAAGGGGAGGCTGGTATTGGGAAGAAGAGGAATGGCGACTAGGTTCTGTGGGTTGCGGCTGCTGGCAGAGGGTGTAGGGTGGTGGGAGCGTGGTAAAAAGACAATTGGAGGCCCTGCGTTTGGGGATATGTCACCAGAGGCATGGAGAAGGAGAAGGGTGAGGGAGATAATGTGGGAGTGTGATTTATATGAAAAGGAAATGCCCCAGAGTCCTGGAAGTTTTCTCAGTATGTGGATGCAAAATTAGCAAGAGTTGGTAGGAGCAGTAATAGGGAGAGGACAAAAGACAGGGTGATATATATAAGCTGTGGGATGGAGAAGAGGGGTGAAGGCAGTGGCGTCGGCAGGGGGGGGCTGACCGGGGCTTCAGCCCCGAGTGTGCCCCCAAAAAGCCCCGGGTCTCGTGTGGATCATTTTTAATTATTAGCCCCGAGTGTCAAATATGCTCCTCCTTCCTTCGGCTCTCAGCTCACCTCAGCGCTGCAGTCAGAAGAAG